>NC_080542.1:65175960-65502210 GCF_028640845.1 Ahaetulla prasina
GCATAGCTGTTGTTTGGCTTTGTGGTCGTGCTACATATATATGTCTTTGGTTGTTCGGGTTTTCTCCCGTGTAAAATTGGAAGTGTCTTGGCAACGTTTCGACGAAGTCTCATTCGTCATCTTCAGGCTTCAGCTTCGTGCTTCTGGGAGCAAAAGCACGAAGCTGAAGCCTGAAGATGACGAATGAGACTTCACGAAACGCTGCCAAGACACTTCCAATTTTACACGGAGAAAACCCAACAACCAAAGACTCTCAAACACCCGTGAAAACCTCAGAAAACATATATATATACATATATATATATATATATATATATATATATTTATACATATATATATATATATATATATATATATATATATATATATATATATATATATATATATATATATATATATATAAAATTGAGTTAGAAAATCAAGGAGTATATGAAATCCCATGCACCGCCTGCCCCACCACATACATCGGACAAACCAACAGAAGAATAAGTGCACGCATTGAAGAACACAAGAACTCAGTCAAAAAAGAGGAACCAACTTCTTCCCTGGTCCAACACCTTAAAGCCACAGGACACGATATTGACTTTAAAAAGACCAGAACTATCGCCAAAACTTTAACAGCAGAATAATCAGAGAAGCCATCGAGATAGAAAAACGCCCACATAGCATGAAGAAACGAGATGATACCTCCCGCCTACCAGCCATTTGGAAACCCGCCCTTATTGACAAACGAGTCCTTAACACGAGGAGTGACACCAGACCCACACTCACGAGGTCCACACAGGATGTCACCACCACACATCCACTCAGAAAGCAGACCCAAACCCACACTGATCAGGAAGCACGACCAAGGACCAGAAGCCAGACCGCAGCTGCAACATTAGCCATTTCAAACCCCTCCAATCCATACATGCAGCAGACTGACACCCACTACGAGATGTAGCACGACCACGACCACGAAGCCAAATAGCAGCAGTGCAGCTCACCAGCTCAAATCCCCCTGCAACTCAGACTAATCTGAGCACAACCAAGCCCCCACCCAAACAGGACACACCCCCAGCCAATCAGAACACAAAAAAAACCCCATCCAATCAGAGCACAGCCAAGCTCCCACCCAATCAGTTCAAACCCCCACTAGCAGTTAAAAAGGAAGAAACAGCGGCAACCACACATTGCTCCCAGAAGCACAAAGCTGAAGCCTGAAGATGACGAATGAGACTGCGCCGAAACGTCGCCAAGATACTTCCAATTTTACGCGGGAGAAAACCCGAACAACCAAAGACCTATATATATATGTGTGTGTATATATATATATATATATATATATATATATATATATATATATATATATATATATATATATATATATATATATATATATATATATATATATATATATTCAGTTCATGATCTCTGGAGGGCCAGGGATAGGGGTTGTTCCTCTGCCCTGGTCCTATTAGACCTCTCAGCGGCTTTCGATACCATCGACCATGGTATCCTGCTGCGCCGGTTGGAGGGATTGGGAGTGGGGGGCACTGATTATCGGTGGTTCTCCTCCTATCTCTCCGACCGGTCGCAGTCGGTGTTGACAGGGGGGCAGAGGTCGGCCCCGAGGCGCCTCACTTGTGGGGTGCCGCAGGGATCGATCCTCTCGCCCCTTCTGTTCAACATCTACATGAAGCCGTTAGGTGAGATCATCAGTGGGTTCGGTGTGAGGTACCAGCTGTACGCGGATGACACCCAGCTGTACTTTTCCACACCGGACCACCCCAATGAAGCTATCGAAGTGCTGTCCCGGTGTCTGGAGGCCGTACGGGTCTGGATGGGGAGAAACAGGCTCAAGCTCAATCCCTCCAAGACAGAGTGGCTGTGGATGCCAGCACCCCGGTACAGTCAGCTAAATCCGCGGCTGACCATCGGTGCCGAGTCTTTGGCCCCGATGGAGAGGGTGCGCAACTTAGGCGTCCTCCTGGATGAACGGCTGTCTCTAGAAGATCATTTGACGGCCGTCTCCAGGAGAGCGTTCTACCAGGTTCGCCTGGTACGCCAGTTGCGCCCCTTTCTGGACCGGGATGCCCTGTGCACGGTCACTCACGCTCTCGTGACGTCTCGCCTGGATTACTGCAACGCTCTCTACATGGGGCTCCTTGAAGGGCATCCGGAGGCTACAGTTAGTCCAGAATGCGGCTGCGCTGGTCATAGATGGAGCCCTCGTGGCTCCCGTGATAACACCCATCCTGCGCAGGCTGCACTGGCTACCTGTGGCCTTCCGGGTGCGCTTCAAGGTTTTGGTGACCACCTTCAAAGCGCTCCATGGCATAGGGCCGGGTTATCTACGGGACCGCCTACTGCGACCAGATACCTCTCACCGACCCGTGCGCTCTCACAGAGAGGGACTCCTCAGGGTGCCGTCAGCTAGGCAGTGTCGTCTGGCGACGCCCAGGGGAAGGGCCTTCTCTGTGGGGGCTCCCGCCCTCTGGAACGAACTGCCCCCAGGACTCCGTCAACTTCCGGACCTCTGAACCTTCCGTCGCGAGCTCAAGACACATTTATTCATCCGTGCAGGACTGGCTTAGATTTTAAATTTATAGGGGTTTTAAACTGGTTTTAATATTTATATTTCTATTTTAATAATTGGGCATTAGAATAAGTTTTTTAATGATTATTTTAATTTGTATATTGATGTTTTATATGCCTGTGAACCGCCCTGAGTCCTTTGGGAGATAGGGCGGTATATAAATTCGAATAATAAATAATAAATAAATAAATAAATGTGACGTGAGTTCACTAGGACCCAGAGATGATGTTTCTGAGCCATGCTTCCCATCCTAAGGGAAAAGCCTTGTTTCAGATATGAATTTGGTGTTTTGGAAAGTTGTTCACAGATGATGTCACATCATGTCGAATGGCTCTACTAAGAGTGTTACTATGGTTATAACTGTGCTTATTTATTGTTATTTATGTAGACAATCTTATTTTGTAATTCTGATGGTAAATAAATAAATGTGACGTGAGTTCACTAGGACCCAGAGATGATGTTTCTGAGCCATGCTTCCCATCCTAAGGGAAAAGCCTTGTTTCAGATATGAATTTGGTGTTTTGGAAAGTTGTTCACAGATGATGTCACATCATGTCGAATGGCTCTACTAAGAGTGTTACTATGGTTATAACTGTGCTTATTTATTGTTATTTATGTAGACAATCTTATTTTGTAATTCTGATGGTAAATAAATAAATAATAAATAATAAATAATAAATAATAAAAAATAAATAATAAATAAATGTGACGTGAGTTCACTAGGACCCAGAGATGATGTTTCTGAGCCATGCTTCCCATCCTAAGGGAAAAGCCTTGTTTCAGATATGAATTTGGTGTTTTGGAAAGTTGTTCACAGATGATGTCACATCATGTCGAATGGCTCTACTAAGAGTGTTACTATGGTTATAACTGTGCTTATTTATTGTTATTTATGTAGACAATCTTATTTTGTAATTCTGATGGTAAATAAATAAATGTGACGTGAGTTCACTAGGACCCAGAGATGATGTTTCTGAGCCATGCTTCCCATCCTAAGGGAAAAGCCTTGTTTCAGATATGAATTTGGTGTTTTGGAAAGTTGTTCACAGATGATGTCACATCATGTCGAATGGCTCTACTAAGAGTGTTACTATGGTTATAACTGTGCTTATTTATTGTTATTTATGTAGACAATCTTATTTTGTAATTCTGATGGTAAATAAATAAAATGAATAAGGCATACATTTATCATTGTTCCAAATTAATTTTTAATCTAGCTTTTAAGAATAGAACAAGGAGGGAAATGGCAAAATTATAAATAGTAATATTATTTCCTAATTAGAGCTAACAGATTTCTCATCTCTATGCCTACATTCACAAACAATTGTAGAATTTAATTAATACCAGAAAATGAAATTCAAGTTCAGATTCTTGAATGACTTGGAACATATTCTTAGAACATGAACTATTGTACAATATTGGAATGAGAATAGGGCAATTGAAAAAAGGGTATTATCTGTTGCTGTGATCTTGCTGGAGAAATGTGTGGATCAAAATAAATAAATGTGACGTGAGTTCACTAGGACCCAGAGATGATGTTTCTGAGCCATGCTTCCCATCCTAAGGGAAAAGCCTTGTTTCAGATATGAATTTGGTGTTTTGGAAAGTTGTTCACAGATGATGTCACATCATGTCGAATGGCTCTACTAAGAGTGTTACTATGGTTATAACTGTGCTTATTTATTGTTATTTATGTAGACAATCTTATTTTGTAATTCTGATGGTAAATAAATAAATAAATGTGACGTGAGTTCACTAGGACCCAGAGATGATGTTTCTGAGCCATGCTTCCCATCCTAAGGGAAAAGCCTTGTTTCAGATATGAATTTGGTGTTTTGGAAAGTTGTTCACAGATGATGTCACATCATGTCGAATGGCTCTACTAAGAGTGTTACTATGGTTATAACTGTGCTTATTTATTGTTATTTATGTAGACAATCTTATTTTGTAATTCTGATGGTAAATAAATAAATAAATAAATAAATAAATAAATGTGACGTGAGTTCACTAGGACCCAGAGATGATGTTTCTGAGCCATGCTTCCCATCCTAAGGGAAAAGCCTTGTTTCAGATATGAATTTGGTGTTTTGGAAAGTTGTTCACAGATGATGTCACATCATGTCGAATGGCTCTACTAAGAGTGTTACTATGGTTATAACTGTGCTTATTTATTGTTATTTATGTAGACAATCTTATTTTGTAATTCTGATGGTAAATAAATAAATGTGACGTGAGTTCACTAGGACCCAGAGATGATGTTTCTGAGCCATGCTTCCCATCCTAAGGGAAAAGCCTTGTTTCAGATATGAATTTGGTGTTTTGGAAAGTTGTTCACAGATGATGTCACATCATGTCGAATGGCTCTACTAAGAGTGTTACTATGGTTATAACTGTGCTTATTTATTGTTATTTATGTAGACAATCTTATTTTGTAATTCTGATGGTAAATAAATAAATGTGACGTGAGTTCACTAGGACCCAGAGATGATGTTTCTGAGCCATGCTTCCCATCCTAAGGGAAAAGCCTTGTTTCAGATATGAATTTGGTGTTTTGGAAAGTTGTTCACAGATGATGTCACATCATGTCGAATGGCTCTACTAAGAGTGTTACTATGGTTATAACTGTGCTTATTTATTGTTATTTATGTAGACAATCTTATTTTGTAATTCTGATGGTAAATAAATAAAATGAATAAGGCATACATTTATCATTGTTCCAAATTAATTTTTAATCTAGCTTTTAAGAATAGAACAAGGAGGGAAATGGCAAAATTATAAATAGTAATATTATTTCCTAATTAGAGCTAACAGATTTCTCATCTCTATGCCTACATTCACAAACAATTGTAGAATTTAATTAATACCTGAAGATGAAATTCAAATACTTTGGCCACCTAATGAGAAGGAAGGACTCACTGGAGAAGAGCCTAATGCAATTGAGGGCAAAAGAAGAAAGGGACAGCAGAGAATGAGGTGGCTGGATGGAGTCCCTGAAGCAGTCTGTGTGAGCTTAAATGGACACTGGGGGATGGTAGAGGACAGGAAGGCCTGGAAGAAGGTTGTCCATGGGTCATGATGACTTTGCAACTAACAACAAGAAGCTTGCTTATATCTTATTTCAACTTGCTGATCTTATTTTCCAGTCTGATTTTCCATTTTTGTGGTGCACTGTTTGGTTTTTTTTTTCTTTGTTGATTTTTTATCCCAGGTATTCAGTTATAACTGCAGCTGTACTATACATTAATTGGTATGCTTCTTGCAGTGAGTTGGTGCTTATACTTGCTATTTCAGTATTTGCATCTTTTAACGCTTGTGCTAGCTGTTTCTTTGGAACAAGCTTCAATGCAGGCAACCTTATTCTGATGTTTTTGTGCTGTTCTAGATGCTAAGATTTTTTTGTTTCAATTTTTTTAACTTCTTTAGTTAGGAGGCTTTGTTCATTTTGAGGCAGAGGAGAGGGTGCCTGGTTTCCAAATGAAAACAGTTTTATATCTCTGCTGGATTTCTCTACTGCCAACTCCCCTTGGTTTGCCTCTACATTCTGAGTTACATCTGGCAAGGCTTTGTATTCTTTGCCGTTCTTCCAATTCTGCTTCTGTGAATACCTTATTTCATATTATAAATTGGCGTTGATCTTCTATTTATTTTATTTTATTTATTTTTGTCAATCATATATAAGATAACCGGTAAAAGTATAAACATAATTTGGATACATGAAAAGAGTAAGTAAAAAAAAAAAGGAATATTAGGACAGGGACTTATGCATGCCCCTTACAGACCTCTTAGGAATGGGGTGAGGTCAACCGTAGACAGTTTAAACTTAAACTGGGGGTTTGGGGAAGAAATTACAGAGTCAGGTAGTGCATTCCAGGCATTGACCACTCTCTTACTGAAGTCATATTTTCTGCAATCAAGTTTGGAGCAGTTTACCTGAGTTTGTATCTATTATTTGCTTATATATTGTTGTGATGGAAGCTGAAGTAGTCATTGACAGGTAGGACATTGTGGTAGATAATTTTATGTACTATGCTTAGGTCAGACTGAAATCTGCATAGTTCTAAATTGTCTAAGCCCAAAATTTGGAGTCTGGTGGCATAAGATATTTTATTGCGAGCAGAAGAGTGGAGGACTCTTCTTGTGAAATATCTCTGGACTCTCTCGGTTGTATTTATGTCCGATATGCAATGCGGGTTCCAGATAGATGAGCTGTATTCAAGAATTGGTCTTTCTGATTCTGGCTTTTGTTCTTTTCAGAACTGGTGCATTCATTTCAAATACACTTTTCTTGCTGGATTTGATCTGTTATAACAGATCATTATTTCTTTGTTTTCAATCACTGTATATTTGCGATGGGTAAACAGGTTTTCTTTCGGTGGTTGTGCAGCCGCTGGCTCTGGTTGCTCAGCCAAAAGTCCTCAGTCCTCTAGTCCATTTTTCATCAGTTATCCAGCCACTCCAACATTATCCTGAGCAACATCTGAGCTGGTATACATTTCTGAAATATATGTAACACTGTATTTTTTATTGGGAGGGACACTCTATGTTTGATTCCTCTGGGTGTGTCATTTAATGGGATAAAAATTATTTTTTTAAAAAAAATTTCAGTGAGGGGTTCTAAAAATATGTGTTTTTACAACAAGAATTCAAATCTACTGTTAGTTTTGCAATTGTACAACATTTAGCTTAGTATGGTAAATCCACATCTGATCATATAGCCCATAAAAGTCTCTTGTAACACAAATACTGTTAACTTTATCCTCTTAAAATTACAGTGTGCTACAAAAATTAAAGAGGTTTTTTTTTTTGCATGAATCTTATTTAGCTAAACAAAAATAATCCATGCAATGATAAACTAACACCAGAAATAAATTATCTGAGTTACAAAAATGTTTAAGTGAGTTTCATCAAGTCTTGTTTTGATTTTTTTCTTCGACATCAGCTGCCAACTTGCTTCTTGGCTTCTGATATAACCCTCATGTTTCTCATGTGTATGTATACACTCTGCTTGCTGCCTCTGTGACCTGTTTCACATATTTCTCTATTGTTTGGGCATAACAGGGCCACAGTGATACTTGCATTGGTTCATCAATGAATTTCTTTATTTCCACTGTAGTCAGTCTGCACATCAAATGTGGCTCATATATATACCTTCAGATCAGACAATCAGCTCCAGCAGAGTAGATGCATCATCATCTGTACTCTTCAAGTCAATGATCTTTTGCACACCAGATCTTGTCTATTGAATGACATATGAACATAAGAGTGTCTGGATTATCATATCACTGAAAGCGTACCATGCTGAGCACTGAATGTTTAGAAAAATAGCATCTTTTGCAGTCTGACTTGCTGTAGCTGGAACAATACAAGATGTGGGCCTTCAATCCAGGAATGTTTTACTTTGATGTTGAATCAGCAAGGATAGTACACACCAACAATTTATTCTTAATTTTTGGAGAGTTTTGCCTTTAAAGCTATGTTTTGAAATCCATATTTGATAAAGCCTATTTGCAGTTACCAACCAGTGTGAATGGCTTATCAGGCCATTTTCCAGAAGACCAAATCTGTGGGACATTCTCCTGTCGTTATTGCCTTTATGATTCTATATCCATATGCTTGATCAGTAGAGAGATCCTTTACAACATTGTTGTTCAGTGAAATGAGAGGTTCATCAATTGAAACCTGAAGAATCAATGTCAAGTTCTGTTGCAATGTCTAGCAGGTTGCCAATTTTACCTGCCATTTGTTGTTAGACAAGGTTTCCCCATCGAATGTTGTGATTAAGTGTTGTAGGGATAACGCATTCGTGTGGCGTGCATACACCCACCAGATTTACTTCCAGGCAAGCTTGACCTCTACCCAGTGCATGGCAAAATGTTTACAGCCAGTATTAACATTTGTAGAATCTCTTCCAATGGCCTTCAAGCTTTTGTCAATGCCTTTATTCTTCAGGAACTACACCAGATTATCTGTAATCATCTAAGCATGTTTTCCTGTTTTGACCCTTTCTCTGGAGTGAAATGATAAAGATATCTTCCATCCAGCTTACTGCATACAGAATAACCTTCTTCTTGGTGATACTGGGAATTTCTCGTCTGAATTGTTTGCTTTCAGCATAACTTTAGCTGCATCTATATGGACGTTGAAGAAAATGCATTCTATTTCACCTTTCTTACAGAGTTCATCAAATTCTTGATCTAGAGACTTCATAATTTTTTCCTGGGCTCTGGATTTCATTGTGGTCAACTACAAATCTCTTGTCTTCTTCAGTGATCAAGCCAGCATCTATGAAGGTGCCTATGGTAATGGCAGCAGTGGCACATTGATCAACACCGTATCTTACGCTTTGCATAGTGACAGTTGTTATTTCTAATTTATTGTATTCTGTCTTTTCTTTTAAAGTAGGGAGCATGTGTGTTTGGTCTAAGCCCTCTTCATAACTTCCATCACATTCCTCTTCCTCTTCCCCTTCATTATCAGTCATCTGTCCTTCGTTTTCATCATAATCTGTACTACTATTAATCTTCTCATCGTTCCCATCACCCATCTCCTTCCACTTATGACTGTATGACTGTAACTTTGTTGCTTGTATCCTTATGATTTATATTGATATTGATTGTTTCCTGGTTGCTTATTTGTACCCTATGACTATCATTAAGTGTTGTACCCTATGATTCTTGATGAACTTGTCTTTTTTTTTTATGTACACTGAGAGCATATGCACCAAGACAAATTCCTTGTGTGTCCAATCACACTTGGCCAATAAAAAGTTCTATTCTATTCTATTCTATTCTATTCTATTCTATTCTGTTCTATTCTATTCTATTCTATTCTATTCTATTCTATTTAGTGATAATTCATTTGTCAGTATTGGATATCTGGAATATTAATCTGTTTATATTTAGCGAGCCTTTGTCTCTCATCATCTTGCCGCTTTTTGCCTTTTGATTAATTGTTTCTGCTCAGGCATATTGGGCAAATTAATCTAGTGCTATCCAAAAGAACCAATCTTGTCTCTCTAACCTTTAACAAAAGCAAGTTCCTTCAATGGTATCTTCATCTCCTCTCCTTAGGGCAAATAAAGTTGATGTGAGCTTCTTTTTTTTGCAGGCAGCAGGACAGCCGAATTCATCACAAGAACAATTTGACATTTGTAGTTGAGGATGTCAAACAATTTGTCAAATTTCACAGTGAAAGTCTCTTTGACATGCAGCTTTCCTCTACCAAGAGATATGCTTTTAATTTTATCCCAACTCTCTTGTTCAAGATTGCCACTTTTGAATTTACAACAGTGGTCATAAAAGAAATGTTCACTCGTTCCCACATTTGGATACATGTCTCTTGCAAGACTGGCTGCTGGGTAGTTTCTAGCATGATCACTACTTTATTCTCTTAACAGTGGGGTATATCTGAGAATGTCTCACAGTGTTGGGAGTTCAGATGGCAACAAGTCTCTGCCAGTCCTAATTAGGTTGTTCATATGAGTGAATGTTCTCAGTCTTGTTCTTTTTTTAGAACCCATTACAGATCAGTTATCATACTCACAGGAAATGAATCCAGAAGTATTAACACTCTCAGACAAAATAAAGTTTAACAAAAAAAGAAAGACAGCTGAACCTATGAAATAAAACAAACAACGTGTTAAAAAGTTATGATATTTATGTAGTTACTTACCAAGAACATCTAAATTATATTAAAGTAACTAAAATATGTTTACAATCCCAAGGCATGTCACCTGTGGCACTATTTCTCCAACTTTTAGGCTGTATATATGTGCGCCTAAAGAATAGAATAGAATAGAATAGAATAGAATAGAATAGAATAGAATAGAATAGAATAGAATAGAATAGAATTTTTTATTGGCCAAGTGTGATTGGACACACAAGGAATTTGTCTTCTCTTAGCCTTTAAAGCACAGGCTCTGCTTTTGTCAGGCCCCTCAGCTTCCAGTTCAGGATTTTTAAATACCATTTCAAGCTTTGAGGCTCCATTACTGAATGGCCTTTGGACACAGCTAATCTCTGCACAGCCTTGCCCACAAACGATGCAGGCCAGGAGCCCTTTACCCCCAATTCTGCCTTCAGGGCTCTTCTGGATGGCCCCCTCCCCACATATCCCTGACCTGCTTTTGTCAACATTACAGAAGATGCAACACTGCACACAGTCCAGAAGCAACATGCAGCCTCTCACAGTAATGAGAATTGCCTGCAATTCTCCTTACTGTGAGAGGCTGCACGTTGCAAAGAAGAACAAACCAAGGTGGTAGGAGTGGTAGAGGACAAAGCAAGGCAGGGGCTGCAGAGCTGCCCCAAAGCTCTGCATCATCTTACCTGAAGGCCCTTCAGGCAGGCCACCCATGCCAAACCCTTCCCCTCCCCTCCGCAGGCAGCCACATCCCTTGATTAACCTGCTTTCCAGCTCTGTTCTCCACTGCACATTTACCACAAGAAAAGTAGTCTGTTGGATGAGGGTAAAAAACAAAACAAAACTGGTAGTTCAGACATTCCAACTTCTCATGAAGAAAAAAATGTCTCAAAGTTGGAAGGTGTTTTTACCGTAATCCCACAGACTACTTTTTTTGCCCTGCATGTGACAGTGGAGAACGGAATTGGAAAGCAGGTTAGTCAAGGGATGTGGCTGCATTGGGAGGTTTGGGGGGTTGAAGGATCTCTATGTTTGTGAGAGAGAGATGGGGGGATAGAGAGAACATTGCTGCCAGCCCGGGATAACTCTCTGAGGTTGGGTCAGATCTCTCTCTCTCTCTCTCTCTCTCTCTCACACACACACACACACACACACACACACACACACACACACACACACACACCATTCTTTCTTTGGGATCGCAGCACAGACGCTCTTCCCGGATTGCAAGGCTGAAGGCTTTGGATGGAGCATTTTGGGGATGTGTGTCTGTGCTATGACCCAAGTAAAGAACGATTGGCAGGAAAAAAGGGGGGAATTTTCCTGCAGCCTGTCCTTTCTTTGGATTGCAGCACAGACACACATCCCCAAAATGCTCCATCCAAAGCCTTCAGCCTTGTAATCCTGGCAGGGGCATCCCAAGTAAAGAACGATTGGCAGGAAAAGGGGAAGGAGGCCGGCATCTGGGGAGGTACTTTCGAGATCTGGGCTGAGTTGCAGGCTCAGCTGATCAGTGGGCAGCAATTATGGGGCTGAACCTCTAGGAGGTGTGGGGAAGGGAAGGGCTGCTTCCTGTGCTGGCTACGCCCACCCTTTCACTAGGGCTTATTTTCGGGGGAGGTTGTATATTTATGCCCACCCCAAAAATCAGGCTTAGCCTTATCTTTGGGACATGTCCTATTTCTGGGAAAACATGGTATGTAATGTGTATGTACATATATGGCGTATATACATAGAATTAAATAGTATATTTTGGATGTTCAGTAGTAGTAAATAAATAGATAGGAAAATTGTATCTCATTGAGGCCTTTAAGGTGAGGCAAGGCCAGGCAGGGCACCCCTTGATATGAGTGACGTCAAGTTGGCCACACCCACCCAGTTACATGACCACCAAGCTACGCCCACAGAACTGATAGTAAAAAAAAATTTGAATCCCACCACTAGTTTATTTCCCTTTTCTGCATCCATCTGAATCAAAAAAGTTCTTCCAGTTGTTAACTATTTTTCACTTTATTGTGTTTCCAAAACCTGATTGACCTGGTTGGATAATCTTGCATGCAACCATTTTAGCAATTTCAACCAGAACCCATGCAGCTCATCTAAACCAGGGATACTCCAATTCTTGATCTTCTTTGCTTGTTTTTGCACCATTTATTTTGTTATATGAACATCTTCCATCCCATTCACTTTTATAGTCCTTTCAACCTGCTTGATCCATTTTGCATTCCCATTATGCTTCTTGTTGACCACTTTCAAAGGTCTTAGAGAAATGATGCTGGTTTGCTCAAAATTGTGAATTTTTCTAAAACTGCATTATTCAGTTATCATATCCTTTGGGTATTGCTCCAAGAGCTCCTATTACTATAGGTACAATCATTGATTTCTTCTTCCAGAATCATTCAAGATCAATTTGAAGATTGATTTATTTCATTATTTTTTCTAGTTGTTTCTCTTCAACTCGTGCATCACCTGGTATTGTAATATTAATAAACCAGATTTTTCTTTTCTTTTCCACAATTGTGGGCCATATGTCTGTCTATTTGGATCAGAAAATCCCACAGGATCTTGATGTGCTCATTTTCAAGAACTTTACTGTTACTTTATTCCAGTAATATTTGCTGAATTCAAACCCAAACTTCTGGCAAAGTTCCCGATGTATAATTTTGGCAACTTGATCATGATGGTGTAGATCAGGGGTGTCAAACTCAAGGCTCGGGGACTGGATCTGGCCCATGGGGCCATCCTGGAAACAGCAAAGGACTGGTCCGCAGTGCCACAGCCAGTGAAAATGGAACTCAGGAGGGTTGCAGTAGGTCATCGCAGCCGAAAATGGAGCTCAAGAGCCCATTTTTGCTGGCAGAGCACTTGAGCCACCACAGGCGCCCCCAACACGAGTGACGTTGAGCTGGACACACCTACCCTGGTCATACCCATTCTGACCACACCCATCATGGTCAAATAGAAGCCCTCAATGAAATCGAGTTTGACACTCCTGTTGTAGATAATCTGTGAGATTTTGTTCCAATCACTGATAAAGTGATCCACTTCTTCATCTTTGAAGAAGATGATTCTTCATCATTGCATTAGTGACATTTGCTGTTGTTGACATGTTGAATTTTTGCTTTTATGGAATTGATCTGTAAGGCTTGTTCTTGGACAACCAAAATGAAGCCTTCACAGTTTCTTTCTTCAGCACCCCTGATCTCAACCATCTCCCTGTTAGCTATTTGATTCCAAAAATCCCATAGGATCTTGACTTGCTCATTTTCAAGAACTTTGTCAATTTGGTGTTTCCAGTAACTTTGCTGCTACTATTATTATATTTCAGAGACAAAAAGTATAAAGATAGAGGTATTATTAACTGATTAATAGCCTTAATTTGGCACAATTTATATTATAATCAGTGAACTTAGGTCAAGAGTTTCAGATTTATTTATTTATTTATTTATAATTCAATTTCTATACTGCCCTTCTCCCGAAGGACTCAAGCATGTTTACAACCATATTAAAATACAAAGAATAAATAGCAAATTTAAAAAGAATTTAAAAACAAATATTTAGTAGGCCAATCAAACTAAAACGGTCATAGACCGACATAAAACCCCTTAAAATTTACAATTAAAAATACACTTAGGCTAGTGTATAGATCATTATTGCTTCAAGGAAAACTAAAATTGATGTGATTTTTCTTTTCAAAAATTAACCACTGGCATTTAAAAAAAATTTTTTTAAATCCTCAGGCAAGCACAGTATCCTTGTAATTTCCTCCGGATCCACCAGGGGGCACTCACAGGAGCAACGAGTCCAGAGTACAGTTAGTCAACCAGGAAGCCGAAGGGAAGTGATGTCATCAAGATTCTCATAGTGAAGGCGGAAGCTGGACGCCACCATTGTTCCCCAGAGGGAGGGGGGGCCTCAAACCCTCCCTCCTAAATTTCTCCATCACCTCTTCTCTCCAGAGCTCCACAAAACCGGTAATCTTGTTATTTTAAGTTCTCCTCTCTCCAAAGTGATTCGTGCTCCTTCCAGTCGCAGGAGAGAAACCCCCGCACTCCGAGCACTCCACTCACATTTGCCGATATCTCCTTCCTTCTCCTTCCTCAATTCTTCTCCGTTCCTGTTCGCCACCAGGCTGCTGCAATTATAAATCCAAAGCCCGGTGTCACGGGCACAGCGCCCAGGCGACGACCAAAGTAATGGCGCGCCTGAGGCCTCGAACCCTCCGCGCCTAGGACGCGCCAGCATCGGTCCCCCCAGTCCTGTATGTCGGCTGGGAGACCCCTGGCGAGCCGTCCGTGCGGCAGGTGTCCTTTTCGGAACACCTGGCCCCTGAGGGCCTCGGAGGCGGAGTTGGTCAGAGACCAACTGCTGGAGAAATGGAGAGAATTTTGGAAAAGTTATCTAATATGGACAAGAAACTGGATGAAATAAGAGCAGAAATTGTGACTATCCAAAAGGATTTAAAGGACACTCAACAAGTCTCAGCAGAAAACAAGCAGAAAGTGGAAGGTCTGGAGGGTGAGATGCGGGCAGTGCAGAAAAGAGAGGAGACGACAGGCAATGCTGTGCTTGGACTACAGATGGATAAAATGTCTTATTTCCTTAGGTTTCAAAATCTGGAAGAAGTGGACCAAGAAGACTTGAGAGATGTTGTGACTAAACTGTTGGGAGAATTTCTTGGGAGAGGTGTTGACTTTATGAATTGGGATGTGGATCGAGTTTATAGAGTTAATTCACAATATGCACGCACGCATGCAGTTCCTAGAGAGGTTCATGTCAAATTTGTGAAAAGAGAGACGAGAGATGAAATCCTTAGAAAACATAGGAGTGGGGCACTGACTTATAGGGGCAGGGAGATAGCCATTCTGAGGCAGATTCCCAGACAGGTACGTGAAATGAGAAAGAAATATTACTTTTTGTCAAGCAAATTGTACCAGAAGGAGTAGGCTTCAGATGGCTGATGCCAGAGGATTGATGATTTTCCGGGAGGGCATTACGAAAAAATTAGTACAATTGCGGAGGCTGCGGCCTCGTGGAGGAACACAAAGCCCTCCTGGAATTAGATGACCCAGGAGTTGAAGAAGGGAGGTTATAGACCATGGGAGGAGGCGGCTGCCGCTGTTGCGGCCCTGGAGTTGGGTCAGGCTGAACCCAGAGTTCTGAGATCCAAAACTAGGAAGTGACAATGATATTTGGTATTGTGTTGGTTTTCCTTATTCTCCTTTGTATGATATTTTGATTATTCTTGACCCTTCTTTATTGCGTATGTAAGATTGATAAACTTAGCTACCAGATCACCTGCTTGCCATATGGCTGTTGTATGTGTTTAAAATTTTGAGTAAAATTCTTATCTTGTATAAGAAAAATGAAAATTTACCATACCTGATATGTATTTGTATAAACCTTTTTTGACCAATAAAAACTTTTTGGAAAAAAAAAAAAAAAAAAAAAAAAAATTAACCACTGGAAGCCATATAATGAATTAAGTTAATTTGCTTTCCTTCTCCAACTCTTTGTGGACAGGATAACAGTATGTTTGTGTGTGTGTGTTTCCTTCCCTAAGAAATGGCGTGTAACAGGGTGAGTCCTGTTACTTGTCCCAGCTTCTGCCAACCTAGCAGTTCGAAAGCATGTAAAAAATGCAAGTAGAAAAATTGGGACCACCTTTGGTGGGAAGGTAACAGTGTTCCATGCACCTCTGGCATGGAGTAATGCTGACCACATGACCACGGAGATGTCTTCTGACAGCACTGGCTCTTCGGCTTTGAAATGGAGATGAGCACGGCTCCCTAGAGTCAGGAACGACTAGCACGTATGTGCGAGGGGAACCTTTACCTTTACCTTAAGAAATACATCATATCCCAAATGCTAAATTATATTGCTTCATTTTCATATTTTTCTCTTGACACATTGAGAGAGAGGGACACACAAACACACACAGAGGGAGGGAGGGAAGAGAGAGGGAGACAGAGAAAGTGAGTATAATTTCCTGGCTACTGCTTTTCTTGGAAAGGAGGTGGTGTTTAACAACTGCATGACCGACAGGTATTTAAATCACTACCACCCATTCCAAATGCACATACTATATTTTTCGGAGTATAAGATGCAGCTGTCTATAAGACGCATCTACCTTTTTAATGAGTAAAAACAAGAAAAAAAATCTGCCTGTGCCTCCCAGCAATTTTGCCTCATTGCAGCAAACAGTAATAGCCTGCTTTACTTTCATGTTAGTTTTCAGCATAGCTTGATTAGCACAAGAAAAAAAAACTGCTCCCAGTAATTTACCTCCTTGCAGCAAGCAGCAGAGATCTGCACAGCAATAGGCAATGGCAATCCCTGCAGCCTGAAACAGCTGACAGTCGGAAGGCTGATCCAATGGACAATCAACTTGTGCTAATTAGGCTGTGCTGAAACTGAAATGGGCTGTTTCTTCTTGCTGCTTGCCCCAAGGAGATAAATTGCTGGGAGGCAGAGGCCAAAGGGTGGGGCTACATTCGGTGTATAAGACGCACCCAAATTTTCACCGCTTTTTAAAAAAAAGGTGGGAAAAAAGTGTGTCTTATACTTCAAAAAATACAATAACTATTTTCAGTGCCTAAAGAATCAATATTTAATACCTTCGATTTCTACCGCTAGTGCATTTTAAAAGGTGAAGACACTGTGATATGAGGAGAATGTAGAAAATTATTCCTACTTCAAATCTGAGATGTCAAGAATTCCATCCTAGTTGCAACTAAAAGGATTTTTCTTTTATTTTTTGAGCAAGAAAAATAGAATGGGGAAAGACACATCTATATAATCGAAGGAAAAGTTTCTTCAGGCAAGCCAGTGCAAAATTCAAGAACAGAAATGGCACCACAATCATACTATGTCAAGCTGAGCATCAAATACAGTTCTAATCAATCCTTTACAAAGGGTTACAAACCATTACTAAAGCTTGCTGAAATAGGAATTTTAAGACTTTTTATCACACTTTAGTATACCAATTGTTCGTTATTTACTTCTGATACATGCTGTGTGGATTAGGAGCTTTCAGGCATAGCCAGCAATTTTCATATAATAAGCTTTGTGGGTTCTGAGTTCCTTTCATTCTTTTCTAAATCTTTCTAAATTTGCCCATTTTTCTTCTTAATGGCTCTAATCCCAACACTTGCATGACTAAGACAAACTCAGAAGATTCATGTTCATACCACTGTACTTTGTTTCTACAGTATGAAACAACTGAATTTCCATAACTATTTCTATCAAAGGAAAAAATTTTACCCATCTTTCAAATTTCCCTTTTCTTTTGTTAGTTCCAATTAGCCATGAAATCCAGGGTAGAGCCTAAACTAGGCTACAATTGATTCTGACTGTAGTTTGTGAAAATAACTTTTGTTTTGTAGATGATGATGATGATGTACCAGTACTTGTGCAGTTGTGTGGGGTGCATCTATAGATGTGCATTCCTGTAAATACCCTTGACTATTCCAATCCGAGGCCTCATATTTAAGGTACAGGACTATTTGTGTCTACCTGGCCTTTTTATTTACATGGCATGTACTATTTTTGTACAGGGGAGGGAGAATATTACATGTACCTGGTGCTATGAGAATTCAATGGAGAAGGTCTCTTCTTCACTTAATTCTCATAGTTTTCTGACTGCTTTTATCTTTACTTACCTTTGCTTTCCTCTGTTCATGATGCCTGCTCCACCGCACTCTGATTGGAAGCATATCCAGGTGAGTGCCATTTAGCTGAACTTCACCTTCTTCCCATGCTGGTCCAGTTGGAATAGTTTTAGCATCATATCATGTATTTTTATTTGGAACTGGAAAACCTGAAGAACTTAAATGGAATGGAACAAAAGCAAGAGGAAAAGAGAAAAAAGAAAAGAATGAGACATTTTGCATTCTGTACTAGTGGAAAATAGTTCTGCATGAAATCCTCAGAGTACATTCTCCACCATCATTTGAAATAATATAAGCTTAAGCCAAAAATAATACACAAGGAGAAAAGATAATGTCCCAACTTTAACAGAAGATGGAGAAAAGAGGCAATATTTCTATATTACATATTTAAGCAGTATCTTTTCAGAACTACAATTTCCATTTTCAAAAGAAAACTAAAAGAGCTTAATCAGTTTATATTTTGTAATATAGTTTGCCTTCTGAACAATCCAGATCTAGTGAGCCAAGGCCAGTGATATCACTGCAGATTCAACTACAGTATCATTCATAATCTTTCAAATTTAATTAGGACTATATTGATCTTCTGTCCAGGCAACTACTTGCATTGTATTATTCAACCAATTGTTCATATTTATTCTAAGATAATATATATTTTTCAAATGTCTGTATTTGACATAGAAATTCAGAGAGCAGAATGCTCTGGCCAATACATTTAATATGCAGGATTTTTTAAAAATTGCATCACCTGAGATTTTAAATGTAAAATAATCTGACAATGAAAAACGTATTATTTAGACACTCCAATGTGTGTGGATCTTCTTTCTGTAATAATTTGACTCCCAAACATTATTTGATAACAAACATTGAGTATTTTAGTTCAAGATAAGCTTGAGGATTGTATTTGGTCTATATTTCTAAATGAATTCATATGCTTTGAACTTCTCTGAATGAGGTATAGATTAATGTAGTTATCTGCAGTGATAATGTACATTTTGCTTTTCTCCACATTTCATGGTGTAACACACTGCTAAAAAACCTACAGTACTGAACTGCATCTAAAATGTCTTTTTAGAAAAAAATGTAGACATTGAGTCAAATACATTTAGAAATTCATACCACATAAGGATGCGAACAAATAAATGGGTTGGTTTTTTTTTGAATTACAAATAGAACATAGTTACAAAAAGATACAAATAGAGCATGTTTATTTACATATCTATACTAAACTGTCATAAATGGGGAAATAGATTGATCACTCCATCCCAAAACAGCCAATTGTGCCTCTGTTATATTTTCTCAAGACAAGGAGAAGCAGCATTTACTTTTTGTGGAAAGAACAGACGAAACTACGCAATTGTGGCTTGGTATCAATTCTAGGTCAATTATTAAAATAGATAAGGAGTGTGCTCCTATTTTGGAAATCTATACGCCAGCTGAGCAAAAAAGATGTGATGTAAGACACAAAAGTGCAATGAAGGCTGCAACCCTTTTGTATGTTTTTCTACTCACACATGCATATAGAATTTTGATGACGCTACTATTATTATCATCTTGCCCCTTTTCACTATCACTCGTGTAAATTCAGGTGAGTTTACGCAACATTATCACTGTTGGAGGTATGAATCTAACAAGGCTGATTCTTCAATATCTCATTAGTCACTTCGAATAAGAAGATAATAGAATATAGAGAGCTAAAGATTTATTCTCTTCCCTCTTTGTCTATCACAGTCTCTACTTTCTGTTGTTGATATTGCTAATCTGAGGTCACATACACAGGTCCCCAGGATATTTTTACTTTCTTTTGGGTATGAAATAACTAGTTAGGTATTCAGATATATTTATTACACATAATGCTTCTAACAAATTAAACTCCTGAATGACTCCAGCCAAAAATTGTATCAGCCAATTTGCCCGGTGTCTTTCCATAGCCAACTCATCCTTGCCAACTCACCCTGGTCAACCTACTCTGGGACAATTTGACATGGCCAATTTGCCACAGGACAACTCATGACTTCAATACAGGATAACTTAAGAGAGACAAGTGAAATGCAGCAAGTCTTGTCCTGCTTAGTCTTGAATCTTCTCAAGTTAGAAGCCACAAAGCTGGGGAGAGCTGTAATTCTACTTGTCCCTCTCTTAAATTATACCATGTTGAATCCCAGGCAAGTTGTCAATGGCAAGTTGTCCACAGTGAATTGACTGGGGCAAATTGGCTATAGTGAAACAAATGGGGTGAGTCAGCCAGGGTCAATTGTCCCATTCTACTTTCAATTTCAGTAATTATAAACCTGTTTCACTAATAATTGCCTAAGCTATATTTCCACTCCAAGAATGCTTCCCCACCAAAAGAGAATGCTTTAACCTCTAACAGCCAATGGGTTCCCCTTGCCAATGGCCATATTGGACAATGGATGATAGCTGAAATCCCAAATAATAAGGGACACCAGACTGTCTTCCCAACAGTAGCACATAATCTTACTTGACACATTTCTGTGTTGAAAGAAAATCATTAATATTTCTGTTTGCTATATAAGCTTCCTTTCAAAAAAGTTGAAGCTTTGCATTGTATTATTCAACCAATTGTTCATATTTATTCTAAGATAATGTATATTTTTCAAAAGTCTGTATTTGACATAGAAATTCAGAGAGCAGAATGCTCTGGCCAATACATTTAATATGCAGGATTTTTTAAAAATTGCATCACCTGAGATTTTAAATGTAAAATAATCTGACAATGAAAAACGTATTATTTAGACACTCCAATGTGTGTGGATCTTCTTTCTGTAATAATTTGACTCCCAAACATTATTTGATAACAAACATTGAGTATTTTAGTTCAAGATAAGCTTGAGGATTGTATTTGGTCTATATTTCTAAATGAATTCATATGCTTTGAACTTCTCTGAATGAGGTATAGATTAATGTAGTTATCTGCAGTGATAATGTACATTTTGCTTTTCTCCACATTTCATGGTGTAACACACTGCTAAAAAACCTACAGTACTGAACTGCATCTAAAATGTCTTTTTAGAAAAAAATGTAGACATTGAGTCAAATACATTTAGAAATTCATACCACATAAGGATGCGAACAAATAAATGGGTTGGGTTTTTTTTGAATTACAAATAGAACATAGTTACAAAAAGATACAAATAGAGCATGTTTATTTACATATCTATACTAAACTGTCATAAATGGGGAAATAGATTGATCACTCCATCCCAAAACAGCCAATTGTGCCTCTGTTATATTTTCTCAAGACAAGGAGAAGCAGCATTTACTTTTTGTGGAAAGAACAGACGAAACTACGCAATTGTGGCTTGGTATCAATTCTAGGTCAATTATTAAAATAGATAAGGAGTGTGCTCCTATTTTGGAAATCTATACGCCAGCTGAGCAAAAAAGATGTGATGTAAGACACAAAAGTGCAATGAAGGCTGCAACCCTTTTGTATGTTTTTCTACTCACACATGCATATAGAATTTTGATGACGCTACTATTATTATCATCTTGCCCCTTTTCACTATCACTCGTGTAAATTCAGGTGAGTTTACGCAACATTATCACTGTTGGAGGTATGAATCTAACAAGGCTGATTCTTCAATATCTCATTAGTCACTTCGAATAAGAAGATAATAGAATATAGAGAGCTAAAGATTTATTCTCTTCCCTCTTTGTCTATCACAGTCTCTACTTTCTGTTGTTGATATTGCTAATCTGAGGTCACATACACAGGTCCCCAGGATATTTTTACTTTCTTTTGGGTATGAAATAACTAGTTAGGTATTCAGATATATTTATTACACATAATGCTTCTAACAAATTAAACTCCTGAATGACTCCAGTCAAAAATTGTATCAGCCAATTTGCCCGGTGTCTTTCCATAGCCAACTCATCCTTGCCAACTCACCCTGGTCAACCTACTCTGGGACAATTTGACATGGCCAATTTGCCACAGGACAACTCATGACTTCAATACAGGATAACTTAAGAGAGAGACAAGTGAAATGCAGCAAGTCTTGTCCTGCTTAGTCTTGAATCTTCTCAAGTTAGAAGCCACAAAGCTGGGGAGAGCTGTAATTCTACTTGTCCCTCTCTTAAATTATACCCTGTTGAATCCCAGGCAAGTTGTCAATGGCAAGTTGTCCACAGTGAATTGACTGGGGCAAATTGGCTATAGTGAAACAAATGGGGTGAGTCAGCCAGGGTCAATTGTCCCATTCTACTTTCAATTTCAGTAATTATAAACCTGTTTCACTAATAATTGCCTAAGCTATATTTCCACTCCAAGAATGCTTCCCCACCAAAAGAGAATGCTTTAACCTCTAACAGCCAATGGGTTCCCCTTGCCAATGGCCATATTGGACAATGGATGATAGCTGAAATCCCAAATAATAAGGGACACCAGACTGTCTTCCCAACAGTAGCACATAATCTTACTTGACACATTTCTAGTGTTGAAAGAAAATCATTAATATTTCTGTTTGCTATATAAGCTTCCTTTCAAAAAAGTTGAAGCTTTGCATTGTAGATATGCAAATGAAATTATTTTTTGAAAGTAGAAATTTTAGCTGAAATAGAGTTTAAAAACATGGTAGAATAAAGTAGTGAATTAAATCTTTATTGTTTGCATTGTCTATGGAATAGCATACAAATGTTAAAAGAGTAAAATACGAATGAATTTGCAGCACCTCAATATTCTTCCAGACTTTTTCAGTTATATTTAGCTTTTAATGGCACGATTAAACACTTTACAAATCTAACCAAACTCTTAACAATCCAAATCATGAAGAACATATAAGCATGGAGGATTGATATATCAAATATACACTAGAAAGTGAAGATTTATCTCATCTTAATATATTTCAGTAATTTGTTCAATAATGTAAAAAACCAAATCTACATCTCTCAGGAAATACAGTATTAACAAGCTATGCTGAAAATAAATAGTACATATTTTATAAGAATGTTTTAAAAATCTATCCAGTACTCCATATGCATATACTTTCTAATGTTATATATTCCATTTCAAGATTTAAGAGATAAATCTGAGATATGAAAAGAAATTTGTTCCCACGATTAGTCTCTTCTTTCCTTCCAAAACAATTTCATCTTAACACATGAGCAAGAACCAAGAATCACCAGTTGTTGTTGTTCTTTTGAAATACCAGGTATGCAGAAGATCCACCAACTGTTTTATTTATTTATTTATTTATTTATTTATTTATTCATATTTTTATACCGCCCTATCTCCCTAGGGACTCAGGGCAGTGTACAGCCATATAAAAACACATAAATATACAAAGTAAAACATTCATCTAAACAACTTATTATATCGGCCAAATAATTAAAATAGACATATAAATAATAAAACCCAGTTTAAAACCAAATCTAAAATTTAAGCATTTAAAAATTAAAAAAACTTAAAAATCTAGTCCAGCCCTGCGCAAATGAATAAGTGTGTCTTAAGCTCGCGGCGGAAGGTCCGAAGGTCGGGAAGTTGACGAAGTCCTGGGGGGAGCTCGTTCCAGAGGGTGGGAGCCCCCACAGAAAAGGCCCTTCCCCTGGGTGTCGCCAGTCGGCACTGCCTGGCCGACGGCACCCTGAGGAGTCCCTCCCTGTGAGAGCACACGGGCCGGTGGGAGGCATTCGGTGGCAGTAGACGGTCCCGTAAGTAACCCGGCCCTATGCCATGGAGCGCTTTGAAGATCATTACCAAAACCTTGAAGCGCACCCGGAAAACCACAGGCAGCCAGTGCAGTCTGCGCAGGAGAGGTGTTACATGGGAGCCACGAGGGGCTCCCTCCCGCGCAGCTGCATTCTGAACTACCTGGAGTCTCCGGATGCTCCTCAAGGGGAGCCCCATGTAGAGAGCATTGCAGTAGTCCAGGCGAGATGTCACGAGAGCATGAGTGACCGTGCATAAGGCGTCCCGGTCTAGAAAGGGGCGCAACTGGCGAACCAGGCGAACCTGGTAAAAAGCTCTCCTGGAGACGGCCGTCAAGTGGTCTTCAAAAGACAGCCGTCCATCCAGGAGAACGCCCAAGTTGCGTACCCTCTCCACTGCGCCACCAAGGCCTTTTAAGAGCCTTGGTGGCGCAGTGGTTAGAGTGCTGTACTGCAGGCCACTCCTCCTGACTATCGGTTGCCTGTAATTTGGCAGTTCAAATCCCACCAGGCTCAAGGTTGACTCAGCCTTCCATCCTTCCGAGATGGGTAAAATGAGGACCCAGATTGTTGGGGGCAATATGCTAACCCTGTTAAATTGCTTAGAGTGAGGTGTAAAGCACTATAAAACAGTATATAAGTCAAAGTGCTATTACTATTGCTATGTATCCTTAGGACACAACCAACAATGGTAGCTGCCTGAATTTATCCCTAATTCTTCTGGTTTATAGTAGTGCATTTCTGACACAAACCACGCTTAGGAATAACATAAAATGTCATATCTGCAATCCTTTTTACCCGGATTTCCTGCCATGAATCAATTTAGCATCCATGAGAGTTTTATTTATTTATTTATTTATTTTTATTTATTTTGTCACAACAGTAAATATAAGCATTGACATGTAACAACTATATAATATATGAGCATATGTATGAGCATAAGCAGGGGTGAAATGCTCCTGGTTCGGACCGGATCACGTGATCCGGTAGCGATTGAGGCAGGCAGTTTGGAGAACCGATAGCAAAAATCCCTGCCCCCTCCCCCAATGCCCACACCTCGCTGTTCCTCTTCTCTGTCCTGAAGCTCTCGGTGGTGATATAGCTGCAAATGGCCTTAAATGACTGCCGCGGCACTTCAAAGGACCGCACTACAGCTGATCAGTGCTGTAGGCAGCTAGTAGACCAGTGCCTCTATTTTTAAAGAAGGTAGACCGGTGCCTGCCAAAAGAAAAGGCACTTGGTAGACTAGGGTCTCTCAGTAAAAGGCAATTGATGGACCGGGGCTTCTCAGTAAAAGGCAATTGGTAGACAGGGGCCTCTATTGTTAAAGAAGGTAGATCGGTGCCTCCCAAGTTTTGTATACTTTATTATTTTTATTATTTATTATTATTGGCCATGCCAATTCAGTCATCTGACCACCAAGCCACACCCATCAATTAAGCCACGCTCACAGAACTGGTAGGAAAAATTTTTAGATTTCACCCCTGAGCATAAGTATGTAATAACTATATTAATTAGATATAATGAAAGGGAATAATAGGACAGGAACGGTAGGCACGTTTGTGCTCTTATGCAGCCCCTTACAGACCACTTAGGAATGGTGTGAGGTCAATGGTAGACAGTTTTTGGTTAAAGTTTTTGGGATTTTGAGAAGAGACCACAGAGTCAGGTAGTGAGTTCCAAGTGTTAATAACTCTGTTACAGAAGTCATATTTTCTGCAATCAAGATTGATAATAATAATAATAATAATAATAATAATAATAATAATAATAATAATAATAATAATAATAATAATAATAATAATTTAATTTTTATACCGCCCTTCTCCCAAAGGACTCAGGGCGGTGAACAGGCAGATAAAATAATACAATACATTACAATAAAAACACTATTTTAAAAACTTATCAATATAGCCTAAATTTAAAATACAATACAAAATATAAAATAAACCCCAATAAAATCCATGTTTAAAAACCCTATTTAAGCCAGTCCTGCTCGGAAGAATAGATATGTCTTAAGCTCGCGGCGAAAAGTCCGGAGGTCAGGAAGTTGTCGAAGTCCTGGGGGAAGCTAATTCCAGAGGGTAGGTGCCCCCACCGAGAAGGCTCTCCCCCTGGGGGTCGCCAGCCAACACTGTTTGGCTGACGGCACCCTGAGAAGACCCTCTCTATGGGAGCGTACCGGCCGGTGGGAGGCATGTGATAACAGAAGGTGGTCCCGAAGATATTCCGGTCCTATGCCATGGAGCGCTTTAAAGGTGGTAACCAGCACCTTGAAGTGCACTTGGAAAACCATAGGTAGCCAGTGCAGCCTGCGCAGGATCGGTGTTATATGGGAGCCACAAGTGGCTCCCTCTATCACCCGCGCGGCTGCATTCTGAACCAACTGAAGTCTCCGGGTGCACCTCAAGGGGAGCCCCATGCAGAGAGCGTTACAGTAGTCCAGGCGAGAAGTGACGAGGACGTGAGTGACCATGCATAAGGCATCCCGGTCTAGAAAGGGGCGCAACTGGCGGACCAGGCGGACCTGGTAAAAAGCTCTCCTGGAGACGGTCGCCAAGTGATCTTCAAAAGACAACCGTCCATCCAGGAGAACCCCCAGATTGCGCACCCTCTCCATTGGGGCCAATGATTCGCCCCCAACAGTCAGCCGCGGTTGCAGCTGACTGTACCGGGATGCCGGCATCCACAGCCACTCAGTCTTGAAGGGGTTGAGCTTGAGTCTGTTTCTCCCCATCCAGACCCGTACGGCCTCCAAACACCGAGACAACACTTCAACAGCTACATTGGGGTGGTCAGGGGTGGAAATGTACAGCTGGGTATCATCCGCGTACAGTTGATAACTCACCCCAAAACCACTGATGACCTCGCCCAGCGGCTTCATGTAGATGTTGAACAGGAGAGGTGAGAAAATCGACCCCTGTGGCACCCCACAAAGGAGGTGCCTTGAGGTCGACCTCTGCCCCCCTGCCAACACCGTTTGCGATCGGTTGGAGAGATAGGATGAGAACCACCGAAACACGGTGCCTCCCACTCCCAATCCCCCCAACCGCCGCAGCAGGATACCATGGTCGATGGTATCAAAAGCCGCTGAGAGATCTAGGAGAACCAGGGCAGAGGAATAACCCCTATCCCGGGCCCTCCAGAGGTCATCCACCAATGCGACTAAAGCTGTCTCCGTGCTGTACCCAGTGGAAACCGGACTGGAACGGGTCTAGATAGACAGATTCATCCAGGTACTGGGGTAACTGGTGTGTCACAAAGCGAAGGTTGGAGACTGGATGATAGTTACCCAAAACAGCTGGGTCCAGGGAAGGCTTCTTGAGGAGGGGCCTCACCACCGCTTCTTTCAAGGCAGTGGGAACAACACCCTCCTTCAAAGAAGCGTTGACAATCCCCTGGAGCCAGCCTCGTGTAACCTCCCGGGTGGCCAGCACCAACCAGGAGGGACACGGGTCCAATAAACATGTGGTGGCATTTAGCGAAACGGTTTACATTAAGTTTAAATCTATTGTTTGCTCTTGTATTGTTGCAATTGAAGCTGAAGTAGTCTTCAACAGGAAGGACATTGCAATAGATGATTCTATGAGTTAAACATAGGTCCCTTCGGAGGCGGTGGAGTTCTAAGTTTTCTAAACCCAGGATTTCAAGTCTGGTGGCATAAGGTATTTTGTTGTATTTAGAGAAGTGGAGAACTCTTCTTGTAAAATATTTCTGGACACGTTCAATTGTATTCAATTGTTTTCCCTTATTTTTTCCTCATTACAGTTTGGGCTGATGATTATTCCAAGGCTTCTGGTTGAGCAACATGGAAAAGGGGTATCTGAATCTGAATATTTCCTCCTTTAATCTATTTGCTTAACCACTATACCATAGTGGCTGTTATTTGTGTTGAAAGGAGAAAAAATTAGGTAAAACAATGAAAACAACTAAACAAACCTTTCACAGTGACTTGGCACCCTGGCACATACTTTCCAAATCACAGATAGATTGATCATCTGAGAATGCTCTTCAGAAAATTTGGCATTTCAAGCGGTTATGGACTCATTTGGCAGAGTTGGCCTTAAATCTGATAAAAGAAAGAAAGGCTAATTTAGATACACTAGTAGTTATCAACAGTTAGTAGATAATTAGTGAACCATTGTGAATTGTTCATTACAATAACAGTGTACTTTTACAAAAAGAAGTAGAGCTGTTTGGCAGCTGATAAACAAGCGGCACAGCTGCAGTGCCTTAAAAATAAAGCAATCATTTCAAAACACTCATATTTTGCAAAGTGAATAGGAAAACTTCTGCTTGTAAAAACACTAATGTTACTGGTAAATTGTTGTGTGAATTAGAATTGTTTCTTTGGATCCTTTATATCTTTACATTCATGTCAATTCTTTGAAGAAACTGACAATATAATATTATCATTGCATTAAACTGTTAAAGGTGAAAAGTTGAGAAACTAACAATCTGTGGCTGAAAAATAATACATTTCATTAGTGCTTGAAGTTTTTGAAATAAATGGATTCCAAAAGGGCAATCACCATGAGTACAGAATGTGAGAAGAGAATTGCATTGGAATAAATTACATATATGGAATCCTTGCTATTTTCTGAAGTTAATTGTTTGCTTGCAGAAGTTTTGTTTCCTGAATAGGTAGCATCAGCTCTGATCATTGATGATTACTTAATAGATAATAAAACATCTGCAAACAATCAATCTCGGATAGCAACAAGAACTTTACAGTTCAACTCAGAACTATGAATATATATATTCTCTTCTGTTGATAAAAATGAGGTAGGCAATTTGCCATTTGACTTATTTTCCTTCATCATCAGTAGTCTAAATCTTTGAGTTTATTATGATGCTTCTTACATCTTCTATAGTCCTTTATCATGAATATCTCTATCTCTCTCTCTCTCTCTCTCTCTCTGTAGAATTGTGGCTTGATTTTTCCTCTGTACATGGAAGAAAGAAACTATTAGGGACTGCTTCCCTCGAACCATATTCCCTGGCCTCTTTCTCTTGTTTCTTCTGTCAGAAATACCTAGGATAATAAATAGTTGTAGTTTAACATCAAGACATATATAAAGTACATATTGGGTTGAACATGATCACATGATTTTGTTTAGATCTAAACTGCTGCTGATAAATGTGGGCAAATAAAAAACCAAATTAATATTTCTTCTTTGTAGCATACTCAAGTATCATAAAGAAATCAACATATAAAACTATATGGATTGCTAATACATTATTACATAAATATAATTCATTTATAAAAGGTAAAGGTTCCCCTCGCACATACGTGCTAGTCGTTGCCGACTCTAGGGGACAGTGCTCATCTCTGTTTCAAAGCCGAAGAGCCAGCGCTGTCCGAAGACGTCTCCGTGGTCATGTGGCATGACTCAACGCCAAAGGTGCACGGAATGCTGTTACCTTCACACCAAAGGTGGTCCCTATTTTTTCTACTTACATTTTTATGTGTTTTCGAAACTGCTAGGTTGGGAGAAGCAATTCATCTATAAATATAGCTATTTTTCTTATAATGAATGAATCATTATGGCACTGATTATCATAAGCACAAGTTGCTTTATGTTTAAAACTTTACAATCAAGCCTGTATCAGTCCTCTATTTACAATTGTGTATAAAACTTTGGAACATATGTGTGATGTTGCAATACATATAAAAAGGGATGGAATATGCATCATTATATTATGTTTCTGATCTCAGTCTAACTGTCCTTGTTCTCCTAGCTATGTTGCTACATGCTTCCATTCATACAGTAATCATTGCATTATTTTAATTTTTATTAAAAAGTTACCAAACAAAAATAGCCAGTTCAGTCCAGTTTGGGGTGGGTGGGGGTAGAATCTTATAAGCAGATTTCCAAACCTTGGGCTCATAAATCTTCCTAATTGTCTTGGATATTTTTTTAATCCCAGATCTCATGCCCTGAAAATAACTTTTCATTATCTAACTATATACTAATAAAACACTCATTGTCATAACCTTTAACTGGGTGAAACAGTTCATAATAAGGCAACAATTTTTGAACTAAGGTACTTCAAAGGGGCTAACTTAGAGAATGCATACAAAATCTGGGATCCATGTTTATCAAAGGAATGAAATTTGAAAAACTTGTGAGTGCTTTAGTGCTACTGGCTGAGGCTGTGCTGTTGTGCTATTGTTGTATCACATGATTTTTGTTTTCAACATTCCCTTGATCCCCACTCACCCAGTCACTAAACAGGAAAGGGCAGGGAAGGGTGGGAAGGGGAACGAACCCCTGGCCCATGCTACTCCTTTGCGTAATCCTAATTTATGTCATTTCCCCACAACCTTCCCTGATCCTGCCCACTGCCCCATGTGCCCTCCCCAAGCCATGCAGTACTTCTTATGTAGTCTCATGTACTCCCCCTGTGGGAAATGCAACATTCAGTTAAAGATCATGACAAGAGTTTAGTTGTATCTAGTTCTCCTGTGTCATATAAATATGCATTATCTATATCCCATCTTTGTTCATCAACTTAATATTTCTGCTGATGTGGTGCCAGAGCCAAAGTCTGCCCTCACAGTTGTGCATTTCTACTTTTTGGACAAAATGCCAATTTCTGCCGTATCAAAGGAAAATCAGGACTGCCAATTTGCAACTTCTAATGTTTATATAGCAATTCTACTTCAAATGAGTTCTGGAGGAACATCAGATAATGCAAATGCCTCTTCCAGATAATACCTTTTGATCCAAAGGAATCCTTCCAATGAAGAAGGGATAGAATAATTCTGTGATTATTCAAGGGTAAATTCATTAGACATTTAATGTCTGACCCCAAACTGCAATTAAAATTTATTCAAATTTACTTCATGGACTCAAATCAATGTAGAACTGAGAACAGATATATTTCACAATGATGTAATTCAAAGTGAAATTGTTAAATTGGAGACAATACTATCACTACAAATCTGTATATTGTTTCCTTTGATTTGCAAAAGAACAAATTTGAGATACATCACAACTTTCCATTGACTAGATACCATTTGAATATGAGAGAAGATTTAATGCACAAATTGCCAATGAAGTCACTATGATTATATCAAACAACATTTAAACTGAATCAATATTATTATGTTGAAAGATGAGATGGTTGGAAATCATTGGAAATATGGGCCGTGGTGTGGCTCAGGCTGTAAGAAGCCTGTTATTAAAACACAGCTGCCTGCAATTACTGCAGGTTCTAGTCCCACCAGGTCCAAGGTTGATTCAGCCTTCCATACTTTATAAGGTAGGTAAAATGAGGACCCAGATTGTTGGGGGGGCAATAAGTTGACTTTGTAAATATACAAATAGGATGAGACTATTGCCTTACACACTGTAAGCCGCTCTGAGTCTTCGGAGAAGGGCGGGATATAAATGTAAACAAAAAAAAATAATTCGGAGTCTTATCACTCTTATGACAGCTTTCAATACATACTTTTCTTTACTCTCATAGATGATGGCTGGCATCGTCTACTCAAAATGATGAACAACAAGAAACAAACAGCAATGCATTATAATGCATATCAAATAATCATGAGAATGAATTTAATAACTTCTACAAAAAGTATTTGTAGTATTGTCTATTCCAACAATATATGGTTGACCTAGCTGCTAAGATGAAGGTGAGAGACTAAGTTACATCTGAATGAATCAAGAAACCTTGAGATTAGCAACAACACAGAGGCCTGACTGATGTACTAAATTATGATGATTTTAGAATCATTGGAAGGTGCAACATCTTCTCTTCAACATTTGTTGGTGGATCAAAATATATGATAGCATGATCTCAAGATACCATGAAGAATATTCAACTTAATGAGAAAATTGTTTATGAACTATCTCATTAGCACATATGGTATTTTTGATTGGTGTACTAGCATAGTCAGGTATATGTCATTTTAAGCCAAGGAAAAAGAAGTGAATGGCAGATTAATCACAAATGTCATCAAAAGTGTCCTTTCTTAAATGAAAAACATGTATATCTTTCTTTTTTAATAAAGGATATTTTTTCTTTAATTTTAAAACCAAAACAATATGCCCATTACCATTCTGTTTCTCTTTTTAGGTAAGGAAATGTACCTGAAAGAATGAGCCCAGTAAATCATGCATTAACTAGTGATCATATATTAATTATTCTCACATGTTGACTATCTGCTGTTGATTTTTAGAAGCCAAGAAGCAAATATAGCTTTACATTTAATCCCTGTGCAACAGTAGAAAAACATTAGTACCTCTAATATCTCTTTTCTAGGTTGGCCTTTATTCAAGAGATCAGATTATGACTGTACATTTAGAAAAGAACCTTATATATCAGCTTACATTTTCTGCTGCTTCACTTCCATTTTTAAAATGGAAATCTGCTCTGTCTCTCAACAAAATAGTAGCAGTAATAAACCCATCCACTGACTGCAGAGTAAGGAAATGAATAGTTTCAAGGTACATAAATTTTCAAATCTTTTCAAATTTCAGAAAATCAAATAAATTTATGTCCATGTCCTTGCTTTATTATTTTCTCATTATATGCTGTGTTTTAGAGACAGCATTTACTGAATGCTTCTCAATGTTATAGTACCTATTTACTTTCATGAACTCCTCTAGCTACTCATTATATATATTTATTGTCAGTAAAATATTTCTGAACTTTTTAATGAACTGTTAGCAATATTTTGGTCCACTGAGTTGCTTAATCCTGTCAGGAAAATACCTTGCTTTATTGATCATATTACTATTTGTGGAAAGGTTTCATTTGGTCACATTTAAGATACACCATTGCCAATAAACCTCTCAGCATTAGCGAGAAATCTATATTGCTTCTACAGATGAGTTGAAATAGTGTCCATTTTCATGTTTACACTCAAAAAAAAGTGAAAATTGAACTCTAGCATAGGCTTCTCCTACTGTGTTTCTCCAAAAATAAGACCTCTCTGGATAATAAGCCCAATCGAGCTTTTAAGCGCATGTGGTAAAATAAGTCCCCCCCCAAAAAAAATAAGCCCTCCCCCCAAAATAAGCTCTTCCCAAAAATATTTAAATGCATGCACAGCTGGTCCCCGCCATTTCCTCTGGTTAGGGTTAGGGAGACAGAGCTGGAAATCAGGTAAGACAGCAACAGCAGCCCTGTCTTGCTCCACGTGCCCCAAAATAATAAGACCTCCCAAAATAAGGCCAAGCGCTTATTTCGGGATTCAAAAAAATATAAGACAGGGTCTTATTTTTGGGAAAACACTGAAGTAATATCTGTAACAATGCTATATTTCTAATGCTGAGCTTTAATGACTTCCTATGATTATGTGTGTGTATTATATATACTTGTATATGTATATATAATATCACTGCCAGCAGCAAACCAGTGACAATTACTGAGATCACCAAAGAACTGGAACAACAACTCTATGTTCTATTACCATAACAGAAATAATACAGAAGTAATAGAAAATATGTTATCATTATTTTCTCCTGCTGGATGTAAACATTTAATCATAGTACCACATTTATAAGAGAAGGCTAGGAAACCAAATGTGGAACAAATGAATTATTGCTATAATACTATGAATACAGAACATTTTTGAAGACGAATAACATGCAATAATGCAACATTCATAAAAAACTGAATCAGTACAAAAGAAAGCGATCTGGAGAAGCTGTTTCCTTAATAAATATTGATCTTTTCAAAGGAAAGTATGGACAGATCATGTAGAATTGCACTCATTGAAACATAGATTCTCATGCTGAAAATGAATATTATAATGGTTCATGCTCACCAATATTTTATACAGCATATTATCAGAGAATAGAATATAGAATACAGAATGACAGAGGTGGAAGGGACCTTGGAGGTCTTCTAATCCAACCCCCTGCCCAAGCCAGAGACTCTATACTGTTCTATCCAATCTCTTCTTTAAAAACTCCAGTGTTTAAACACCCTCAACTTCTGAAGGGAAGTGTTCCACGGATTAATTGTACTCACTATCAAGAAACTTCTCCTTTGTTCTAGGTTGAATTTCTCTTTAATAAGTTTCCAACTATTACTTCTTATTTTGCCCTCAGATGCTTTGGAAAATAGATTATCACCCTTCTATTTGTGGCAGTCCCTGAAATATTGGAAGCTTGCTATAATGTTATGCTTACTCCTTCTCTTTGTTACATTGGACATACCCAGTTTCTGCAACCATTCTTTATATGTTTTAGCCTCCAATCCCCTAATGATCTTTGTTGCTCTTTTCTGTACTCTGTAGAGTATTATGGTGGCCAGATCTGGATGTAATATTCCTAATGTGGTTTTACCAAGACAGTATATAGTGGTACTAATATTTCACATGTTCTTGATATTATTCCTTTGTTAATGCAGCCTAGTATTGCATTGGCTTTTTTGTCAGCTGCAGCGCATTGTTGGCTCATACTTAAATGGTTGTCCACTAGGACTTCTAGATTCTTCTCACAGTTACTGCTGTTCACTACATACATTTGGTTTTTCTTGCCTAAGTGTAAAACCTTGCTTTTCTCACCACTGAACTGCATTTTGTTGGATAGGGTCAATGTTCAAATCTGTCAAGATCTTTCTGGATCTTGAGCCTATTTCCTAATTGGCTAATGTATATGTTTTAAATGTCTAGGAACCCCACAATACCAGCAGCACATCTTAAAAAATAACTATGGAATTAACAAAACTCAAAAGACACTGTTGGAAGAAATGTCCATCCGGTTTCAATTCCAAGTGGGGAGAAAGACACTGGAAACATGGAGGCTGTTTGGAAAGATGGTTTAATGGTGGACAGGACCACATGGGTTTGAAGTCCTGGGCAATTGAACACATGGGTGAGAGAGCAATTTATACCATCTCTTGGGCTTTGCAAAAAAATGAATCCTATTGGTTGTCAGACTCCCAGGGGGCTAAGCGGGGATCCAGCTAACCTTGTAGGCTGTCTGTGTCCCAGGCTTGGTTGAATCTGGCTGGGTGATGATGTAATGAAGAGGGTTATATTCTGAAAGAGTGTTGGGCAGTTCCTATTATGGCTTAATGCCTTTGTCATGGTTTGGATCTTGAGTGAGGGTTAATCCTATTAAGTCCTGAGGGTGAAGGTCTTTTGTTTTATAGATAAGCTTGCCCCTGCCTTTTTTCTTGGAGACAAGATGGCCCAGTCTTTCTGGGACTATTAACAAAGGTGGGCACTGCTTTCCAAGAGCATGTTTCTCCTTTTCTCATCTCATCATAATATTCTGCCTTTTAAATATTTCCTAGAATATTTCATTTTTCTAGGAGCGGGTAGGTGCTAACTTTCTACAACACAATACCATATAAAAGATTTATACTTATACAGGGCTATGTATATACAAACAATGCACAACTATAGATTTCATTTCATTATGCTACATAAAAAATTCTGATCTGGGGCATAGCAATGTTGTTTGAATAATTCAGAATCCATTATGAATCATTATAAAAATAGGATAGGGCTTTGATCACATGTTCAAGCCACCATCTTGATTATTATGATCCAATGTTTGTATAATGCCTATATATAGAAATGAACCCAAGCAATTTACAATGGGGACCAATTGTGCCATTATCCAACCTTGTCTGTTTATTCTAGCATATTTTTCATTTAACAAGAAATCCAAGAAAAAACAAGCATAGTTACACAAAGAACTCTTTGATAAACTGAAAAACAAAAAGGATAAGTTCAAAAAATAGAAAGAGGGGAACATAACTAAGGCAGAATATCAACAAATAGCCCAAACTTGCAAAGATGAAGTTAGGAAAGCTAAAGCTCAGAACGAAGTAAGATTTGCAGCAAATGTCAGAAATAATAATGAAAATGTTTCCTTCAAGATATAAAAAAATAAGAAAAAAGTAAAGGTAGCAATGAGAAGATGGCAAGGAAGTAACAGACAATAGAAGAAAGGCAGAGCTTAATTCATTCCTGGCATCTGCAATCTGCATCTGTCTATCAATGCATTCTTTGCCTCAATAATACAGTCCCACCTACCAAAAACAAAACTGTAAAACACAGACTAGGAATACAAATTAAAATAAACAATAAAGTGGTAAGAGAGCACCTGTCTACTCTAGATGAATTCAAATTACCAGAATCAGACTGTTTACATCGCAGAGGTCTGAAGGAAGTGGCAGATGTGATCTCAGAACCATTGAATCATATATTTCAAAGATCCTGAAACATTGGGAAATTACCAGAGAACTGGAAAAGAACTGATGTGATTCCCATCTTCAAAAAAAAGGGGGGGGCATATCCAGAAAGTTACAGATCAATCAGCCTGACATCAACACCTGGAAAAGATATTCAAGCAACAGATCTGTGAACACCTCAAAGCAAGCAAAGTTATAACCGGTAGCCAACATGGGATTGCCAAAAACAAATCATGCCAAACAAATATATTTAATTCTTTGACAAAGTGACTAAATTAGTGGGTCAGTGAAATGTAGTGGACAGAGTGTACTTGGATTTCAGTAAGACATATGACAAAGTGAAATTCGGTATGGAGAAAAGTAAGGTTTTATCCATAGGCAAGAAAAACAAAATATACCAGGTACAGATCAGGTGAAATCTGCTCAATAGCAGTAACTGTAACAGGGATCTTGCAGTCTTAGTGGGCAATCATTTAACTATGACGCCAGCAGTGTGCAGCAACAGCCAATAAAGTGAATGCAATCCTAGGTTGCATTAACAGAGGGATAGAATCAAAATCACATGAAACATTAGTATCACTTTAATCACTTTAAAGTCTTAGAAAGAGCCATATAAAACCTTAGTAAGATCATACTTACTACTGCATCGAGTTTTGGTCAGTATATTATATTATACAGTATATTATAAAAAATATGTTGAGACTAGAAAGAGTGCAGAAAATAACAAAGATGATTAGGGGCTGGATGCAGTGGTGACATTCAAATTTTTTCCCTACTGTGGGGGTTCTGTGGGGGTGGCTTGACTGAGTGGGCATGGCCAACTCAATGTCACTCACAGCCACAGCCACTCAGTCACATGACCCCACCATCACCAAGCCATGCCCACAGAACCCGGTAGGAAAAATGTGTGTTTGAGCACGAGAAGGGTGAATGTTGTGGCAGAGAGAATCTGAACTTTTCTCCTTCCATTCACAATGGAGCTGCTGCTCTCTTAATGGTCCCCCCGCCCCCTCCCTCCTGGGAATCAAAGTACCTTAAAGAGACAGGCTGCAGCAGCTCCACTGTGAATAGAGGGAGAAAAGTTTGGATTGTCTCTGCTGCATTTAACATTGAATTCTGTGGCAAAGAGAATCCGAACTTTTCTCTCTCCATTCACAGCAGAGCTACTGCTCCCTTTATGGTCCCCCCTGGCCCCCTCCTTCTCGGGAACTATCTTAAAGGGACAGGCTGCAGGAGCTCCACTGTGAATGGAAGGAGAAAAGTTCGGATTGACTCTGCTGCATTTAATGTTGAATTTTGTGGAATATCAAGTGGATGGAAGTGCTGACCAAGTGGCCAGAAGAGGTGAGCGGCAATCAAGCGATCGGGGCCAACCATAGGCGATTTTTACCAGTTTGGCAAACTGATTCAAATTGTCTCTACCAGTTTTCCTGAGCCTGTCCTATCTGGTTGAATTTTACCTCTAGCTAAATGCTTAATTATATGAAGAATGATAGAAGGAATTGGATATATCTAGTCTCGTGATAAGAAGGAATGGGGTGACATTTTAGCAGTGTTTCCAATATTTGAGGGACTGCCACAAAGAAAAAGTCAACCTATTTTCTAAAACATCAGAAGGCAAAACAAGAAACAATAGAGTGAAACTAATATAACTTTATAAGTTAGGTAAAATGAGGACCCAGATTGTTGGGGGCAATAAAAGTTGACTTTGTATATAATATACAAATGGATGAAGACTATTGCTTAACACAATGTAAGCCGCCCTGAGTCTTCGGAGAAGGGCAGGATATAAATTCAAATTTAAAAAAAAAAATCAAGGAGAGAAGCAATCTAGAACAGAGGTCACCAATCAGTGGTCTGTGGACCACTGGCGGTCCACCAGAAAATTTTGGTGGTCCACAGTGCAACCAGGTGGAAGAGCTGCTCCAGGATGACCGATGGGCCAGTCCTGTGACTAAAGCTCTGGAATATGGGACTGGGCAGGCAGCTCGTGGTAGAGCTGGAAATCTCTGCTGTAGAGTGTGGTATGTGCAACTTGCAACTTTGCAGGTGGTGCAGTGTGCAAGGAGTAGTGCACCCCTTGTCGGACGTAATGAGATAAAGGTGCTGTTGTGGCAAGGAGGGTGGTGGCACAGGTGGGCCAAAGAATGAATGTTGGCAACCCAGAGCTCTTTCATCCCCCTGCTGTGGCTCCCTGTCAGCTGAACCCACCAGTGAATGGCCTCGCCCCTCACCCTCCCTCCCCACCCGGTCACTCTTCACCTGGGCTGAGAAGGCATGGGTGATGGCAGCAGATGGAGATTTGCTCAACGTTCCAGAGTGGGAGTGCAGCACCCCTGTAGTTGCTTCATTTCTTTCTGGGTCTTGCGGGTGCTTCCTCCAGCTCTTTTTGGTGCTGTACACATCTCGGTCACTCTGGAAGATGTGTGACTTCCTTTCTGCACTGAGACACTGTCTTGGCTCAGCCGTTTCTCTAATGCTGCTGTTGGAACCTCCATGGCCCACCCACTACATTTGAAGCACCTTGCACAGCACAATTAAATGTAGCACACTTCACAATTGGAGGGAAGGCATACCCTCCTCCTCCTGGAGCCCATTACGACATGGAGCATCAGCTGCAGCCAGGTCGGGCGAGTGTCTTCGGTGGAGAGCAGATCATGCATCTTCCCGAGTGACCGAGGTGCATCCAGCACCAACAAAGGTCAAAGAAGCACTGTGAGACTGAGAGACTGCCAGAGAATCAGAATGAGAGAGAAATGTGAGAGAGAGAGAGAGATGAGAGAGAGAGACACACACACACACAGAGAGACAGAGATGAGAAAGACAGACAGAAAGAGAGAGAGAAAGAGAGAGAGAGAGGTACAGAGATAGATATATAGATTCCTGTTTCCCATAGAAAACATTGGGAACCACAAAACCTGGGTAGGCATGGCTGGGGGGGTGTTATGTAACTGGGTGGGAGTTGAATTGGCCATGCTCACCCAGGTTTTGTGGCTGTGGAAACAGGCAGCCAAGCTAAGTGACTGAAGGACCCCATCCAGCAGACTCACTGGAAGTCCACACACTTCAGCGAGGTGTGCACTGGATTCATATTAGTGGTCCCTGGGATTTAAAATTATGAATTTAGTGGTCTGTGAGCTCCGAAAGGTTGGTGACCCCTGATCTAGAACTAAGGAGAAATTTCCTAACAGTGTAAAAATGGAACAATTAACCATTGAAATGGCTTGCCTTGAAGTTGTGGGAGGCTTTAAGAAGAGACTGAATAGCCACTTATCAGGAATGGTATGGAGGTTCCTCCCATCTCTGTTATTATGTTAAAGATAAAAAGTACATCTTCTTCTTCCTGCTTTCTAAACATTCATAGAAAACAAAATTTATTTTCATGTATATATGAAAGTTTTTAAAAGTTTAAAAAAAAAACTAAAAAAAAAACCTCCTGCAATTATTAAACTAGCTACAACTATTCAACTCTGAACAGATACAGAGGTTCAGAGATGAGAGTTTTAATTTTGGTGCTAAGCTACAAAAAGTCTTTCATCTCTTAAGTCTCAAAGACTAACTTCCTTCTTGCCACTGTGAACTACCTTATTAAAAGCTAATTTAAAGCCATGAGTGGTAATGAAATAATTACCCCAAAGTTAGAATCTCCTTCACGATAAGTATTACACATATGCATAATAAAAAGAAAAATTAACAGTCATCTAACAGTTTGCTAATTGCTAATTAGCAACTGAAAACTACATACACTTTTTTAAAAAGCTGTTTTCCTCAGATGGATAAACTGTAAAGACAGGAGGGAGGACAATCTGAGGCAATGTTATAAAATTGGCAACATAGCAAATATTAATTCTAACAGCAGTTAGGACTAGACCAAATTCTGAATCTAATTTATTCTGAGAAGTATTTTTTTTTACTAATTTAAAGATCCATGAGTTTTTTTGTTGAATGTGTGAAGTTTGTTGAGCTCAACTGAAAAGCTAATGATGCCTAAAACTATTCAAAAGAGAAGAAATTTCAGAATTTCCAGACAAAATGAAGAAATAAAGTAGCAGATATATTCTTGGTCAAATCTAGCTAAATTTCACAAATAAACAACCTTGCAATATACCTCGCCCCCCTCATCCACCCACCCACCCATACTCTTCAGATGAGCCTTGTGCGAGGATAGCCTCGCAAGCTAGGGTGAAATTAAAAAATTTCCCCTACCGGTTTTATGGGCGTGGCTTGTTGGGGAGAGGTCATGTGACTGGGTGGACATGACCAACTTGACATCATTCACATCAAGAGGCTCCTTACCGGCCCCTCCCTTCCCAGCCACTCCTTGTCACGAATGGCAGGAAAATGGGGAAGGGAATATTCCTGCCTACCATCCTTCCCTCAGTCTGTGCTGAGATTGAGGAATGGATGACAGGCAGGAAAATCCCCTTCCCCATTTTCCCTCCTTTCACAAAAACAGCTTCATTTCAGCTGCTTGCCCCCCCCCCGGGTCCCCCTCCCTCCTTGGGACTACCTTAAAAGGGACAGGCTGCAGTAGCTCCATTGTGAATGGAGGGAGAAAAGTTAGCATTCTCTCTGCTGTATTTAACATTGAATTCTGTGGCAGAGAGAATGCTAACTTTTCTCCCTCCATTCAGAATGGAGCTGCTACTCCCTTTATGGTTCCCTCCTGGCCCCCTCCCTCCTTGGGACTGCCTTAAAAGGGACAGGCTGCAGCAGCTCCGTTGTGAATGGAGGGAGAAAAATTAGCATTCTCTCTGCTGCATTTAAAATTGAATTCTGTGGAATATTGAGCAGCTGGAAAAGGTGAGCAGTGACCGGCTAGGCATGGGTGGGGCCAAGGAGGGGTTTGTCCTCCTGATGAGGATCCGAAGGGAAAGCCTGTTTCTGCTGTGTTTGAGATATTTGATTGGGGGGATTTGAAGAAATCCTTCTGCTTGTTGCTTTCCCCCCCCCCTCTTTTTTTTATCAGGGAGAGAAGAAAGGAGGTTGTGGGGGCAGATAAGTTGGTTTGTGAAGTGAAATAACTCTGGGTGATCTCATAGACGTGTTAGGCATCCCACAGACTGGCAATGCCTTTTTTGCAGCAGGGATCCCAAAACCAGCCCCAAAATCAAAGTTTTCTTAGGAAAAGTATGTCTCTCCCCGTTTCTCTGCTCACTCACTCCCAGACAAGAATTCGCCTCCCTAAAGGGAGAAAAAAAATCCCTTTTTGGTCTTTTTTGGTTGCGTTTGGTGGTGGTGAACTGTTTAAACATACCAGGCCTTCAGCATTTAAACTATAAAGAAACAGGAGGAGGGAAAGGGGGGCAGACTTGTTGATCTTTCTTCTTCCACTGCCCCCAACCATTAGTTGCTGCTGAAGCTAAGCTCTCCACCTCTGTTTTCTGACCCCCTTTAACAATTTAATGGTGCCAAATTTACCATGCGTGCTTGCAAAGAGGATGGGGTGGGGGCAGAGGAGGGAAGGGTCTGCTAGATGTTGAGTGGAGATTCAGTAACATCTTAAGTCGGCTCCACTGGACACTACTAACCCAAAGATGTATTATTTATTGCAGTAAATCCAGAAAAGTCTACGGCTGGAGCTTTCGAGGGAGGGGAACGCTGAACTGAGGCCTAGAATCAGCTTCGCAATAACTCTACAACATTCCCTTAGATTGGTGGGAGAGGGCACCAGATGTAGGAGGAGAAATGTTTTATCTATTTTCCCTGGAGAGAAAATTCGGCCCTCCCTTTAATTTCTCACTGTCTTCCTGAAAGAGCAGAGGCCAATCGAGCCTTTTCCAAGGGCGAACACCATAAAGGGAGCAGCTCCGCTGTGAAGGGAAGAGGAAAAGTTCAGCTTCTCTCTGGCCACAGCATTCAATCTTCTCGGGCTCATACACACAGAGCAAACATGAGAAGGAGACAAGAAACAGCCAGATTGAATGCTACAAGACTTGGCAGAATTTTTCTGTCTGTGGGTGTGGCTTAATGGGCATGGCGTGGTGGGGTGGTGCCACCCCACCTTCCTGTGAGTGATGTCAAGTTGGCCACACCCACTCAGTCACATGACACCCCCCATCAAGACACAGAACCAGTAGAGAAAAAATGTGAATGTCACCCCTGCTACTACTTCAACTTCCAAGTGATAATTAAATGAGAGCTATTTATAAATTAAAAATGCCTTATACTGTGAAGAATGAATTGAACTTCTTGCTTCTAATAAACAAATGAAGAATTTTATTTCTTAAGCCACATATCAGAGAGTGATGCTGATAATTGAGTTTTGGAAGATTTCAGAATATTAAAGTCCTTAAAGAGGACTCTGACCTTAGAAGGAAGAACAGAAGAAAATTTGTCATACAATTTGGCAGTGGATGGAATAGAAAATAATTAAGATCATCCTAATTTAAACCAAACTGTCATCTAGTTCCACCATCCCATTTCTAAGATTGACTAGGCTGAATATATTTGAACACCAAGTTTAAGATTTATTTTGTATATTAGATACTTTTTCAAAGTATTATCTGCCTGGACAGCTTGTCTGTCTGGACAGATTTAATCTGAAACCTTCAATACGTAAAGCTTCTCATTTAGAAGGACAAAATAAACAAATGAGCCTATTGTTCTAAGATATGTCAAAACATATTCTGATCTTGCTCAAAATCTCTATTATGAAGAACAACACGGGACAAGGCCTAGTTTAAATTTAAAAAATATAGCCAGCCTAACTGTCTGTTTATGTCTGTTTGTCTGTGTTTCTGTCTGTCTGTAATTCTTCTTTGTCACTAAGTCAGGAAAAATAAAATATTATGATTCCCAAGTTTCCAAGCAGCAATTCAGAAGAAGCTTGGAAAAAGTTTCAGCTTCAGTTGCCTCTTCTCCTATTAAATTTATAACAGCTTTATTATTTTATGAGAACAGGTTCCAAAACTATAGGGGCTTTTAATAAGTCATTGACATTTTCAAAAGTACTGATATATGTAAGCTACGTTTACCTTTATTGCATGATAAGTATCAGGAAAACATACCACTCTAACGACATGGAAGACTGTACCCTACATAATTCAAGACAAACAAATAATTCAGTACCATAACTTATTTAAACACTTAATTCTTCAAGTTCTCTTTCTTATTTTGTTTGCTTTGGTAGCTATACTTGACAAGTCATTCTTTTATGGTTACTATTATGTCAATGAAGTGGTTTTTCTACAATTAGATTGCAATTAAGTTATAATAGTGCTATGTTTTACAAGACAATAATCCAAATTGGTTAATAATTGATCTGAATACAGGTGATGCCAATAAAACAGTTTATTGTTTTTAGAACTCAAAATAAAACTTTAAATAAACTGTTTTGATAATGTCTTTTATTTGGGATTAGTATACGTTAATGATTTGTATGTGATAGTATCTTTTTGAAACAAGCTTCACATATTTACAAAAAGAAAGTTGGTAAAATAATACTGCCTAATTTTGCATCTGAATTTCAGGTTATTGCTTGAACTTCCAATCCAAAATTAAAACCTCATTTTATAGGATGCTTAGTTAATCAAGCCATATTCTATTTACCCATTTGGATTATTATTCATTTGTATGGATAGCCATGCTTAGAATATGGAAAAGATTGAACTTTTTTCAAAGATCATTTTTTATGAATTTTCACATAATGCCCCCATGCACCAAAGAGTTCGGGAAAGTAACATTAGATAGATAGATAGATAGATAGATAGATAGATAGATAGATAGATAGATAGATTTCCTTTATTTAAAAAATGGACATGCTTTACACTCTTAATGGTTTGAAGTGATTTACCAAAACAGCTTTAAAATATAACAGAAGTGAATCCTACAGGTAAAACAATATCATAAAACATCCTGGAAAATAAAGAAGCTTGAGTCCTCTCCTAAATTATATTAATGAGGTCGTCTTCAAATAATAATGTATTTGGAAAAAGGGAGAAAGACAGAAGTAGTATTAGGTATGCTTGACACCTTGAATTATTTATAAAAATAACAAAGGCTAGATATAAATAATTATAAATAAATTATGGTAGGAACAATAAAAAGTGCCCCACTGATCACCCAAGAATGTTAGATAAACTATATTGCAGAATGTTCTAAAATTAGCTGGGGCTAAAGTGTGAATGTCATTAAACCTCTGTGACCACAGTCACTGGTGAAATATCTCAACATAGGAAAAAAAGAAGCCCATTCAGCACAATAATTTCTCTATTGTAAATCAACTGTAATTTCCTTCTTGGGCTGCTCACAAAAAGTATATTGCAAAGTCCAGGATTGTGATTATCAATACACTGGATATGAAAACCATATCTGGAAATATACCTATTTATCAGGTCAAACTTTGTAGAATACATGTGTCAAAACTAAATCCTGGTCCCAAAGTGCTTTTCAAAAAGCAACTGGACTTTCTTGGGGGTTTTCCTTGAAGATCCAAATTATCCTGCATTGTGCAGTACACTTTAAGGAAAACAGAAGCCTCAACATTTAAGTATACAGAAAACTCACACATAGAAATCAATATTTACATTTTGATTCTTACCACCAATTGGAGTACAAAATGGGAGTGATCAGAACCCTATACCACTTGGCTGGAAGTTTGCCTATCAGTAAAGAGGAAAAAGGAAAAAAAAACCTAAAATATATTTAAGGAAGCCCTCAGAACTTCTAGCTATCCCAACTAGGTCTTCATCAAATCTAGAAAAAAATCCACTAGGAGCTCCTCCATAACAGACAAAGAAGAGAACAACAAATAAAACAACATTGCCATTCCATATGCTGCAGGTATATCTGAAAACCTCAGAAGGATTTTTAGCCATCATAAAATACTTGACCACTTTAAATCCAAGGATACATTAATACAGAAGTTTATCCACCCCAGTGATAATATACCCAGACACAAACTGAGCAATGGGGTAAATGCAATACAATGCAGCAAGACATGTGCAGATCTGTATGGTGAAAAAAAGAAAACAAAATGTTTTCAAGGAAAAAATCAAAGAAGTCCAGGTGCCTTTTGAAAAGCACCTTTGGGACCTGGATCCACTTTGTAGAAGTGTATTTGTAGAAACTTAGTACCCACCCCTCTCCTAGAAGAATGAAATATTCTAGGAAATATTAAAAAGGTAGAATATTATATTTCCCTGGATGAGAAATGGAGAAACATGGGGGGGGGGTTGTTTTGAGGCAGGAAGCAGACTCATTCTTAATAGCCCACACCCTCCTCAATAGTCCATAGCAGATGTCAGCACTTAAGAAATAAAGAGATAGCTAAGTCTATTCATAAGCAAATACCCTTACCCAAGATCCAACAAAGGTAGGATTAGCCCTCAGCCATAATATAGCCCATAGCAGATGTCAGCATAGAAGAAATAAAGTGATGGATGGGTCTATTCATAAGCAAATACCCTTACCCAAGATCCAACAAACGTAGGATTAGCCCTCAGCCATAATAGGAATTGTCCAAAGCCCCTTCATTGCATCACTCAGCAAGATTCAATCAAGCCTGGGACACAGGCAGCCTACAAAGTTAGCTAAGACCCCTGCATAGCCCCCCTGGGAGTCTGACAACCAATAGGATACATTTCTTGCACAGGAACAGGAAGCTCAAAGGCTTACATACCCAAGAAAGTGTGTGTGTGTATGTGTGTGTGCGTGTGTATGTATGTATGTATGTATATATATAGGTCTTTGGTTATTCAGGTTTTCTCCCGCGTAAAATTGGAAGTGGATATAATGTAAAAAAAAAAAAAGTGTCTTGGCGACGTTTCGATGAAATCTAGAATTCTAGAAACACATTTCTAGAAGCACTAAGCTGTAAACACCTAGCCCGATGATGACGAATGGGATTTCGTCGAAACGTCACCAAGACACTTCCAATTTTATGCGGGAGAAAACCCGAATAACCAAAGACCTACATACAAACACCCACGAAAACCTCAGAAAACATATATATATATATATATAAAGAACCCCCCAATAAAATCCAAGACAGAGAACAAGAAAACGGCACAGCCTTCCTCCCATATATAAAAGGCACCACAGACAGAATCAGCAAGATCCTCCACAAACGCAACATCAAGACAGCATTTTGCACAAACCGAAAAATATCCACCATCCTAAGAAACCCCAAAGACAAAATTGAGTTAGAAAATCAAGGAGTATATGAAATCCCATGCATTGCCTGCCCCACCACATACATCGGACAAACCAACAGAAGAATAAGTGCACGCATTGAAGAACACAAGAACTCAGTCAAAAAAGAGGAACCAACTTCTTCCCTGGTCCAACACCTTAAAGCCACAGGACATGATATTGACTTTAAAAAGACCAGAACTATCACCAAAACTGAACACTTTAACAACAGAATAATCAGAGAAGCCATTGAGATAGAAAAACGCCCACACAGCATGAAGAAATGAGATGATACCTCCCGCCTACCAGCCATCTGCAAACCCCCCCTTATTGACAAACGAGTCCCTAATACGAGGAATGACACCAGACCCACACTCACGAGGTCCACACAGGATGTAACCACTGCACATCCACCCAGAAAGCAGACCCAAACCCACACTGATCATGAAGCACGACCAAGGACCAGAAGCCAGACCGCAGCTGCAACATTAGCCATTTCAAACACCTCCAATCCATACATGCAGCAGACTGACACCCACTATGAAGATGTAGCACGACCATGAAGCCAAACAACAGCAATGCAGCTCACCAGCTCAAATCCCCCTGCAACACAGACTAAACTGAGCATAACCAAGCCCCCACACAAACAGGACACACCCCCAACCAATCAGAGCACAAAAAAAACCCCATCCAATCAGAGCACAGCCAAGCTCCCACCCAATCAATTCAAACCCCCACTAGCAATTAAAAGGAAGAAACAGCTGCGATCACACATTGCTCCCAGAAGCACGAAGCTGAAGCCTGAAGATGACGAATGAGACTTCGTCGAAATGTCGCCAAGACACTTCCAATTTTACACGGGAGAAAACCCGAACAACCAAAGACCTACATACAAACACCCGTGAAAACCTCAGAAAACAAATATATATAGCTATATTTGTATATAGCTGAACAGTTGAACACATTGCTCCCAGAAGCACGAAGCTGAAGCCTGAAGATGACGAATGAGACTTCGTCGAAACGTCGCCAAGACACTTCCAATTTTACACGGGAGAAAACCCGAACAACCAAAGACCTACATACAAACACCGTGAAAACCTCAGAAAACAAATATATACATATATATACATATATATATATATATATATATATATATATATATATATATATATATATATATATACATACATACATACATACATACATACATACATACATATGTAGGTCTTTGGTTGTTCGGGTTTTCTCCCGTGTAAAATTGGAAGTGTCTTGGCGACGTTTCGACGAAGACTCATTCATCATCTTCAGGCTTCAGCCCGTGCTTCTGGGAGCAATGTGTTCAACTGTTCAGCTGCGATCACACATTGCTCCCAGAAGCACGAGCTGAAGCCTGAAGATGACGAATGAGACTTCGTGAACGTCGCCAAGACACTTCCAATTTTACACGGAGAAAACCGAACAACCAAAGACCTACATACAAACACCCGTGAAAACCTCAGAAAATATATATATATATATATATATATATATATATATATATATGTTTTCTGAGGTTTTCACGGTGTTTGTATGTAGGTCTTTGGTTGTTCAGGTTTTCTCCGTGTAAGATTGGAAGTGTCTTGGCGACGCTTCGACGAAGTCTCATTCGTCATCTTCAGGCTTCAGCTCGTGCTTCTGGGAGCAATGTGTGATCGCAGCTGTTTCTTCCTTTAACTGCTGGTGGGGTTTGAACTGATTGGGTGGGAGCTTGGCTGTGCTCTGATTGGATGGGGTTTTCTGTGCTCTGATTGGATGGGGTGTTGTCCTGTGTTGGTGGGGGCTTGGTTGTGCTCAGTCTAGTCTGTGCTGCAGGGGGATTTGAGCTGGTGAGCTGCATAGCTATTGTTTGGCTTTGTGGTCGTGCTACATCTTCATAGTGGGTGTCAGTCTGCTGCATGAATGGATTGGAGGGGTTTGAAATGGCTAATGTTGCAGCTGCAGTCTGGCTTCTGGTCCTTGGTCGTGCTTCATGATCAGTGTGGGTTTGGGTCTGCTTTCTGGGTGGAGATAGATAGATAGATAGATAGATAGATAGATAGATAGATAGATAGATAGATAGATAGATAGATAGATAGATAGATAGATATAGATATAGATATAGATAGATATAGATATAAATATCCATATAGATATAGATATAGATATAGATATAGATATAGATATAGATATAGATATAGATATCTCCAAGTGTTCAACTACTCAGAATCATGCGTGCTTGGTGGTTCTGCTTCACCATTAAATCATCCTTCCAAGCAGCCTCCATGTTTCCAGTGTCTTTCTCCCCACTTGCAACTGAACCCAGATAGACATTTCTTCCAACATATTGAACAAAGTCTTACCTGATAAATAGGTGCCTTTCCAGAAATTCTGGCTTGTTGTTGTTAGTTGCGAAGTCGTGTCTGACCCATCGTGACCCCATGGATAACGTTCCTCCAGGCCTTCCTATCCTCTATCATCCTCTGGAGTCCATTTAACCTCATGCGTACTGCTTCAGTGAGTCCATCCAGCCACCTCATTCTCTGCCGTCTCTTTTTTCTTTTGCCCTCAATCTTTCCCAGCATTAGGCTCTTCTCCAGTGAGTCCTTTCTTCTCATTAGGTGGCCAAAGTATTTGAGTTTCATCTTCAGGATCTGGCCTTCTAAAGAGCAGTCAAGGTTGATCTCCTCTAGGACTGACTTGTTTGATCTCCTTGAAGTCCAAGGGACTCGCAGGAGTCTTCTCCAGCACCAGAGTTCAAAGGCCTCAATTCTTTGGCACTCAGCCTTTCTTATGGTACAACTTTCACAGCCATACATTGCAATTGGGAACACCATAGCCTTGACTATACACACTTTTGTTGGCAGGATGATGTCTCTGCTTTTTAGTACGCTGTCTAGATTTGCCATAGCTTTCCTCCCCAGGAGCAAGCGTCGTTTAATTTCTTGGCTGAGGTCCCCATCTGCGGTGATTTTGAAGCCCAGGAAAATAAAATCTGTCACTACCTCCATTTCTTCCCCATTTATTTGCCAGGAATTGAGAGGGCCATGATCTTAGTTTTCTTAATGTTGAGTTTCAAACCAACTTTTTCACTCTCCTCCTTCACCTGCATCAAGAAGCTTTTTAGTTCCTCTTCACTTTCTGCCGTTAGAGAACAAAAGAACATTTTTGTATCAAAGCTTATACTTTCCATAACATCATGCTCCTTGAAGGGAGAGATCATTTTGACCTTCAGGAAGGGCTTTAAAAGGTGGTTTTGCCTATTGGCCTTGGGTCCTAATAGGAGTAATAAGCTCCTAATAAGCTCCTAACAAGAGGTGGTTACTGGACTGAGAGAAGTCTCTACTACATCCCATTTGTATTCTGCTTTCCCAATAGCCATCTTTGTTAATTCTAATGTTGATATTTATCACTGTAATATTTTAATGTTTTATATTATTGTTTTTACCTTGTTGTAAGCCACTTAGAGTCAGTTGATGGCACAATGGGTAACTTATAGATTTAATATCAATCAATCAATCAATCAATCAATAAACTGGAATCAACAAGGTTCCCAGCACACCCATAATCTAATCAGAAGCTCTGGGAAGTTTCATGTACCATATTTTTCAGACTATAAGATGCACCAATGTGTAAGATACACCAAGATTTCAAAGAGGTAAGCAAGAAAATAAAGTTTTTGCCCTCCCCAGTCTCCAGGAGCACTCTGCAGGCCTCCCAACCCTCTGCGCATTGGAAGGCCTGCAAAGTGCTCTTGGGGCTGGGGAGAGCAAAAATGCAATGTGTGGGGGGTTTGGGAGGTCAAAAATGGAGCCATTTTTCACAAAAGAGCATTTTTGCCCTCCCCAGCCCACAGGAGTACTCTGCTGGCCTCCCAAAACCTCTGTATGCCCTGTTTTTTGTGAAAAACGGGCTGTTTTTCACAAAAACAGGATGCAGGAATATAGGCCAAAAATGCCTATATTCAGTGTATAAGACACACCAACATTTCCACCCTCTTTTGGGGGAGGGGGAGTGTGTCTTATAGTCCGAAAAGTACAGTATTTTTTTCATTTCTATGCCTCAGCTCATAGTTTATGCAATTCTGTCTAAATTTAAATGAACTCAAAACATTTTATCTCTGAAAGTTTCTGTCTGTGTCTATTTGAAAAAAAAAGTACCTCTCTCCACTATGCAGATGTAAGTTGAATCTAAGGTGAGAATGACCATTTTGTGTCTGGCATGTGATTGATAAACTCATTCACAATTTTTTGAAATAGGGTAACAATTGGTGAAAGTAGTGTCAGCCGCACCAGGAAATTAATTCCTCAGGAAGGGTAAACAATTTTCATTACAAGTTTTGTTGTGTTATACCTCCTAAGATTACAGATGATCCACTCTTTGTATGTTCTTATGAAGTAGGGAGGTATTTGTTTGAGCCCCTTCTGCTTATCAGAATGTACATTAATAAATAAGCAATTTTGCATGGAGTGGCAAAAATTATTGACAAGGGAAGATCATTATCTGCCCTATGAAAAAGGTCACATATTAGCTTTGCTCAAAGAGAAAAAAATCATATATATAAAAATGAGATGGCTGCATTTTTCCAATCTGAAATATATTTTTCAAGCTTTTATAAATGTTTTATAAATTGTTCACTTTTCCTTAAGGGCTATTTAGTGATTTTTGCTTCCCTTCCACATTGACATATGGTATTGATTGAAGGTAAAAATGCATTTTCATCTCTGTAAAAAAAACTTCATAGTGTCCCTCAGATATCAATAAAAGTTTTGCCATCTCTTTATTGAAAGATTCTTACTGATAATTACTAATTTTAAATCTATAGATATTTTCCTGAGATAAGAAATAATATTCAATAAAAGAGGTGAATGCTGCTTTCACTTGTCAGTTTTGCTAAATCCCCCATTACCTTTTATCCATTTTTACATTGATTATTGTCATTTCAAATGCCACAGGGATATGTCATGTTAAATATTATATTTAAACAGAAAAGTTCCAAGCACTTGGACAGAAATAGTAAATATTTTTTATAGAAAGTATAGGGATAAAGCATATGCTCCTCTTTGTAGGATGACAAATTCTTTATCACATTATCAAGTTTAAAGATATTGGCCAAGTTGGCCAGTCACATTGTGCCATACACATTGTGCTGCTGCATGACATTATTCAGAAGTAGTGGAAGAAAAGATTAGTGTACATACCACCATCTATGACAGTTACGAGGTTACAAATTGAAGATTATGCAGAACATGAGGACCTATCATCACATGTCCTGCAGAAATATCCCAGAGCTGTGATTTTGAATATAAAAGCATAGGGTAATTCTTAAATGTATAATTCAAAATTATGAATATATATGTATATGTATATGATCCATACAGTTCTTCTGTCAAATCAGGTTTAGATTAGGTTGGATTTTTTTTCCTACCCTTGCTCAATGTTTTTAAGCCTACAACCCCTGAAAAGGCAAATGCAGCTTTCAACCTAGATAAAGTTGTGTGCTTCTGGTACACAGGGTAAGCCATACTTAATGAAAGGGACTAAGGGAGACATGATAGCTGTGTTCCAATATCTCAGGGGTTGCCACAAAGAAGAGGGAGTCGGGCTGTTCTCCAAAGCACCTGAGGGTAGAACAAGAAGCAATGGGTGGAAACTGATCAAAGAAAGAAGCAACTTAGAACTAAGGAGAAATTTCCTGACAGTTAGAACAATTAATAAGTGGAACGACTTGCCTGCAGAAGTTGTGAATGCTCCAACACTGGAAATGTTTAAGAAAATGTTGGATAGCCATCTGACTGAGATGGTGTAGGGTTCCTGCCTGGGCAGGGGGTTGGACTAGAAGGCCTCCAAGGTCCCTTCCAACTCTGTTGTTATGTTATGTTATGTTATGTTATGTTATGTTATGTTATGTTATGTTATGTTATGTTATGTTATGTTATGTTATGTTATGTTATGTTATGTTATGTTATGTTATGTTATGTTATGTTATGTTATGTTATGTTATGTTATGTTATGTTATGTTATGTTAAAGGACACCCTCCATATTAAGGTAAAGGTATCCCTTGTCCAGTCATATCTGACTCTAGAAGAGGTGCCTTAGTTAAGGGAGCCACAGTTGTCCAAAGTCATTTCGGGGGTCATGTGGCCAGCATGACTATATGCCGAGGTGCATGGAATGCTGTTATGTTCCCACCAAAGTCGTACCTATTTATCGACTCACATTTGCATGCTTTCGAACTGCTAAGTAGGTAGGAACTGGGGCAAGTAATGGGAGCTCACCCAATTGCACAGCACTCAGGTCTGAAACCTTGGCTGTCAGCTTTCCAGCATCTTTAACTGCTGAACCATAGCACTCCCTACCCTGCACATAATGAACAATTTCCAATTATTTCTGACTCCTTTTCTGAAAAGTTCTTCAAAGATGTAATGTGAATAATAATTGCAAACAAACCAGGATATATGGTGCTATCACAGATTTCTGCCACATTTTCTATCCTGCTGTTTCTAAATCATAATAATCATAAATCCCATCCTCTACAAGTGAAATAAGAGTTCTTGCATTCTTTTTTCTTACTGTAAACAAAACAAGAAAGTTCTAAAGGGAAAAAGTATAGAAATGAACCACAGTCATTTTTCCACTACTGTGATAAAAAGTGACAGAAGCCATTTAGATGCAACAGCAATAGAGAGCTGTCTTCTATCCACAGCTAGAAATAATTTATCCATCTGCATTTTTGCATGTCAGATGGTAATTTTATAGATCTACCAATAATTATTCAGCAAACCTCAATGTGTTTATATGTGTGGGATTTGTAATTAGTATAGCTTCTCTGTTCATTTCATAGATAGAGAAAATTCATTTTTGCATTCTTTTGGGTATTCAGACTTCTTTTTCTTCTTCAATTAAGAGTTAGGATTTGCTATTATTCAGTACCAATGCAAAAGCACAAAAGTTCAGATAAAGATACGTTCTTCCCAAATGATTTATGTTTATTTCACAGATAACAGGACCAAAATTACATAGTAAGATCCATTTTTTTCTAAGACAAGCCACACATAGAAATATCCACTATATTATACTGCCTTTCAGGGTGAAGAATTTTATGCTGAGTGCAGAAAAGGAATAAGAAATAGTAACCTAAAGACAAGGCACAAAATAAGAAAAATAAAAGACTAAAACTAGTGTTTATACCAATTAATATACCTTTACCAAGCTTATTACCTTTGCAAATCATGCTTGCTTACATCACATGCCTTTTCTTCTACTGATATCTTACCCATTTCTCAGAAACTCATGAAATCCAGCCAACTGTACTCTTACTTTTTTAAATGACATTTTTGTTTATTCTGTTTATTCCTTTGGGACATTCCTCTTCCCCACACCCCATGACTATACTGGTTTCAACTATGCTATTTTTTTTTTCAAAAGCCCTTAAGATTTGGATGCTCTCCCAGAAATGGGTGTCACATTAGACTAATGTTATAAGTATTAATGACTAATCAACTAATGGTCTATTGAATCCAAATTATGGATTACGCTGTGCAGCTGACAGCAAGACACACTAAGGCAGGAGTGTCAAACTTGTGCTGTCATGTCACCGCTGGGGGTGGGTATGGGCAGGATGTGATGCATCCAGCCCGTGGGCCGCAAGTTTGACGCCCCTGCACTAAGGCATTAATAAAGGTTTTAGCTTTCTTTCAGTTTTTTACCTTTGGGTTTCAGAACAGAAAACAGTCATTAAGACTAATAGCCACTGACAAGTCAGTTCTTCATGAAGTTATCCCATTTCTTTTAGAATTATATGAACTGGTGGCTAGTTCCACATTGGATAGCAGTTAGTTTTACAGTTTATGCTGCCATTGTATGCTTTATATATTTCTTTACTGATTTAAAATATTTGCAGGGCTGCCCATTTTATAGCACAAGTTTAAAGAAATTTTAAAATTTCCTTTTTATTAAATGTGAATCTCTCTACATTTAATTTTAAGGAATAAGCCTACATTAAATCATCTAAATTAGGTGACTAGTTTGTGTTAACATGTTTCATGATAAGAAATATATTTTTCTTAAAGTCATTAGAACAGGTATAATCTGCACACCCCATGTTACAATTAACATACGGTCAGACAGAGAAGGAGAAACGTTAAACTTTGCCATCCATTGATAAACTGCAACATTAACATGAAATGGTGGTGGAACGGTGTTTAAATGAAAGAGGTGGAGTAGCTATAATTTTAGAACCAATTTCAGGTACTTTTCTTGCTTAGAAGAAACACTTAATGGATATGACCTATAATCTATACCTATGTAAATTGGCTTTATGCTAAGTGTGAAATTGACTAAAAATTCATAGTGAAATGAGAAGTATTTGTATATAGCAATAGAATATATTTTAAGTTTTGTAAATCAGTTTTGTTTAAAGATAATAGAATGGAGCTGTAAAAAAATTGCTAATGTGGTAGAGAGGGACCAATTTTCAGCACATATCACATATGATTAACAAAAAACAGAGTTGTAAAGGAGCTTGGAGGTCTTCTAGTCCAATCTCCAACTCAAACAGGAGAACTTACACCATTTCAGACAAATGATTGTCAGTCCAATCTCTTTTTAAAATCCTCCACTGAGGAAGCTCCCACAGCTTCTGAAGGCAAGCTATCCAGTGATTATTTGTTCTAACTGTCAGGAAATGTCTCCTTAGTTATAGGTTCATTCTCTTGTTGATTAGTTTCCATCCATTACTTCTTGTTCTGTCTTCAGATGCTTTGGAGAATAGCCTGAGTCTCTCTTCTTGGCGGCAACCCATGAGATATTGGAACACTGCTATCATGTCACCCCTCATCCTCTTTTCATTAGATTAAGCTTACTCAATTCCTGCAACCATTCTGCATATTTCATTAGATTAAGCTTACTCAATTCCTGCAACCATTCTGCATATGTTTTAGCCTCCAGTCCTCTAATCATATTTGTTGTTCTTTTCTGCATTCTTTCCAGTCTCAGCATTGTTTTTTATATCATGGGGACCAAAGCAGTATTCCAAATATGGCTTACCAAGACATGAATAGAATAGAATAGAATAGAATAGAATAGAATAGAATAGAATAGAATGGAATGGAATGGAATGGAATGGAATGGAATGGAATGGAAAGGAATGGAAAAGAAAAGAGTAGAGTAGAGTAGAGTAGAGTAGAGTAGAGTAGAGTAGAGTAGAGTAGAGTAGAATCCTTTATTGGCCAAGTGTGATTGGACACACAAGGAATTTGTCTTTGGTGCTTATGCTCTCAGTGTACATAAAAAGACAAGATACGCTCGTCAAGAATCACAGGGCACAACACCCACTGACAATCATACAGTACAGTAAGCAATCAAATCATACTAAGAATCAATAAATATCAATATAAATCGCAAGATACAAACAACAAAGTTACAGTCATGCAGTCACAAGTGGGATGAGATGGGCAACAGGAACGATGAGAAGACTAATAGCAATAGTAATGCAGCCTAATGTGAATTATAAATTAGATCTTGATTATATTCCTCTTAATATAGCCTTGGACTGCTTTAGCCTTTTTTGGCAGCCACAGCTTACTGCTGGCTCATATTCATATTCAAATAGCTCAAATTCATTGTTCATTAGGATCCCTCTCAAAGATATTACTGTTGAGCCAGGTACCACCTACTCTGTACCTTTGCATTTGGTTTTTCTTTCTAATAGTAAAAAAAATGCCTTTTCACTATTGAATTTAATTTTGTTACATAGTGCCCAGCATTCAAATCTGTCAAGATCCTTCTGGATCATGATCTATCTTTGGGAGTGTTGGCTGTTCCCAGCAGCTTAGTGTCATCTGCAAATTTAATGAGTTCCTCTTCTATCCCATCTAAATCATTTATGAAGATATTGAAGAATACTGGCCTAAGACAAAACCTTGACGAACCCCACTATATACTTCCTTCGATGTAGATGCAGTTTTATTAAGGACTACACATTGAGCATGGTTGGTCAGCCAGTTCCTGGCTAATCCAAATTTTTATATCTGATCGTGTAGTACTTGTGGTCTTCTTTATTAAATGCTTTAATGAAGTCCAAGTAAATCCACAGCATTTAACTGGTCCAATAATTTAGTTACTTTGTCAAGGAATTCAGTAAGATTTGTCTGACATGATCTGTTGCTGAAAAACCCATGTTGGCTTCTGATTATAGATTTGCTTGCCTTTAGGTGTTCACAGATTTTTTGCTTGATTATCTTTTCCAGAGTCTTCCCAGGTATTGATTAATGTCAGACTGATAGGTGAATAGTTTCTGGCTCCATTATTTGTTCTTTTTTGAAAACATGAATCAAGTCAGCTCTTTTCTAGTCTTCTGGTAGTTCCCTAATTGGTCTCATTCAAGACAATGACGAATCCGCATATAGACGAGAGGTTGAACGACTAGCCTTGTGGTGCAACCAAAACAATCTGGAACTGAACACACTCAAAACCGTAGAAATGGTGGTAGACTTTAGGAGAAACCCTTCCATACTTCCACCTCTCACAATACTAGACAACACAGTATCAACAGTAGAAACCTTTAAATTTCTAGGTTCTATCATATCGCAAGATCTAAAATGGACAGCTAACATCAAAAACATCATCAAAAAAGGACAACAAAGAATGTTCTTTCTGCGCCAACTCAGTAAGCTCAAACTGCCCAAGGAGCTGCTGATTCAGTTCTACAGAGGAATTATTGAGTCTGTCATTTGCACCTCTATAACTGTCTGGTTCGGTTCTGCAACCCAACAAGACAGACACAGACTTCAGAGGATAATTAGAACTGCAGAAAAAATAATTGCTACCAACCTGCCTTCCATTGAGGACCTGTATACTGCACGAATCAAGAAGAGGGCCGTGAAAATATTTACAGATCCCTCACATCCTGGACATAAACTGTTTCAACTCCTACCCTCAAAACGACGCTATAGAGCACTGCACACCAGAACCACTAGACACAAGAACAGTTTTTTCCCGAAGGCCATCACTCTGCTAAACAATTAATTCCCTCAAGACTGTCAAACTATTTACTAAATCTGCACTACTATTAATATTCTCATCATTCCCATCACCAATCTCTTTCCACTTATGACTGTATGACTGTAACTTTGTTGCTGGCAATCCTTATGATTTATATTGATATATTGACCATCATTTGTGTTGTAAATGTTGTACCTTGATGAATGTATCTTTTCTTTTATGTACACTGAGAGCTTATGCACCAAAACAAATTCCTTGTATGTCCAATAACACTTGGCCAATAAAAATTCTATTCTATTCTAATGCTGAAGGGTCTTTGAAAGATATCATTCAGTGGTTCTGAGACCATTTCTGCCCGCTCCTTCAGAACCCTGGGATTTAATTAGTCTGGATCTAGTAATTTAACTCATCTATCATAAATAAATACTCTCTTACCATTTTCTTGCCTATTTTGTCTTACATTTCTAATTTGTCTTTTATAGTACTACTTTTAATAGATTTGAGTTTTTTCTTTTTGTGTACATTCAGATGCCCTGATACTCATTATTTTCTTGCCATTTTCTCCCATTAATGACCAATAATTTCCTTAACTTCTCCCTTATTTTTTCACATGTTGAAAGAAGTTTTTTTAATTTGTTTTTTTACTTTTTTTTAATTTATTTACATTTATATCCCGCCCTTCTCCGAAGACTCAGGGTGGCTTACTTTTGTCACAAGCCTTACTTCATTTTGAGTCTTGATTTTCCCGACTTCACCTTTGCAGGTTGAGACTATTCATTGATAATTCTGCCTTAGGTACGTGTCCTTCTTTCCATATTTTTTACTTGTCTTTTTTCTCTTTCAGTTTATCAGAGGGTTGTTTGTAGAGACGTGTTGGTTTCTTCTGGAAGCTCTTGTTTTTCTTCTTCAGTGGTATTGTGTAAGATTGGACTTTTGTAATTTCACTTTTCAAAATTTCCCCAACTTCTTGGGTTATTTTCTCTATGAGAATTTCCATCCTTGAAATCCTTCCCAAGCACTCTCTAAATTTGTTAAAATCAGCTCTCTTAAAGTCCAGGACACTAGTTTGACTTTGTTCTATTGCTTGTGCTTGCATTATGCTGAGTTCCAGTAATGCATGGTCACTCTTCCTCAAGGTCCCTGTAACTTCAACCCCTTCTATCATTTAATCTCTGTTAGTGAGTTCAATATTGCTGACCATCCGGTTCCCTTCTCTACCTTTTGGAAGGCAAAGTTATCTGGTAGATTTAATAGGAATTTATTTGATCTTCCAGATCAAACTGCAGACTTTATCTCCCAGTTGATGTCAGGTTGATTGATTAAATATTAGATTTTTATCCCACCTTTATTTTGTACAACACCAGGCACTATATGTAACATTCCTGTCTTCAATTTTATCCACAACTCTATGATGTAGATTGAGTTGACAATTGAGAGTTGAGACTGGCCCAAAGTCACCTAGTTGATTTTCATGTTTAATGGACAACTAGAACCCACAGTCTTTTATTTCCTAGGTCAATGATCTAACCAATTGGTTTTCTGCATTTTCTTTTTTAAATGCTTTATATTTACATATTCAAAGCAACAAATTCAAAAGAATTTATTTATTTATTTATTTATTATTTAAATTTGTATACCGCCCTTCTCCCGAAGGACTCAGGGCGGTTCACAGCCAAGTAAAAATACATAATACACTATAAATACAATTAAAATACAATTAAAAAACTTATTAAATTGGCCAGAATTAAAATTTAGAAATAAAACCCATTAAAAACCCATAAACTTAAAAAAACTAACCCAGTCCAGCGCAGGTGAATAAGTGAGTTTTAAGCTCGCGGCGAAAGGTTCGGAGGTCCGGAAGTTGACGAAGTCCTGGGGGGAGTTCGTTCCAGAGGGCGGGAGCCCCCACAGAGAAGGCCCTTCCCCTGGGCGTCGCCAGACGACACTGTCGCGCCGACGGCACCCTGAGGAGTCCCTCTCTGTGAGAGCGCACGGGTCAGTGAGAGGTATTCGGTAGCAGCAGGCAGTCCCGTAAGTAACCCGGCCCTATGCCATGGAGCGCTTTAAAGACGTTCACCAACACCTTGAAGCGCACCCGGAAGGCCACAGGTAGCCAGTGCAGCCTGCGCAGGATAGGTGTCACTCGGGAACCACGAGGGGCTCCCTCTATCACCCGCGCAGCTGCATTCTGGACTAACTGTAGCCTCCGGATGCCCCTCAAGGGGAGCCCCATGTAGAGAGCATTGCAGTAGTCCAGACGAGACGTCACAAGGGCATGAGTGACTGTGCACAAGGCATCCCGGTCTAGAAAGGGGCGCAACTGGCGCACCAGGCGAACCTGGTGGAAAGCTCTCCTGGAGACGTCCGTCAAGTGGTCTTCAAAAGACAGCCGTTCATCCAGGAGAACGCCCAAATTGCGCACCCTCTCCATCGGGGCCAATGACTCGCTCCCGACAGTCAGCCGCGGACTCAGCTGACTGTACCGGGATGCCGGCATCCACAGCCACTCCGTCTTGGAGGGATTGAGCTTGAGCCTGTTTCTCCCCACCATACTCTCTACAACCCACCATACTCTCTACAACCTTCGCCGCGAAGCGAAGGTTGGAGACCGGACGATAATTACCTAAAACAGCCGAGTCCAGGGAAGGCTTCTTGAGGAGGGGCCTCACCACTGCCTCTTTCAAGGTGGCCGGAAAGACTCCCTCCAACAAGGAAGCACTCGTAATCCCCTGGAGCCAGCCTCATGTCACCTCCTGAGTGGCCAGCACCAGCCAGGAGGGGCACGGGTCCAGTAAACACGTGGTGGCATTCAATCTACCCAGCAACCTGTCCATGTCCTCGGGAGTCACAGGGTCAAACTCATCCCAAACAACATCACCAAGACTGCCCTCAGATGCCCCGTCCAAATCGCCACAATTTTGGTCCAGACCGTCCCTAAGCTGAACGATTTTATCGTATAGATAACCGTTAAACTAAATAAAGAACTATTAAAGTCTTTATTGTTAGCCATCCCTTGTAAAATGTTATTCTATAATTAGATGATTTGGCTTATATATAAGACTAACAACCTATTTATAGATCTACATGCTTCCTATCAACTTCACCGGTGGCCATTAGCAAATAAGAATTCTGATTGCTATGCTGGTGAAATGTCCACTTCAGAAATTGCTTGCTAAAATGTATCCCTTGCCTATCCCACTGTTATGGAGGGCGTAAAAAAGATCACATATCTTAGTCAACTAGAAGTCTTAATAGTATCTATAATTCTGACTTAATTAATATTAATTGTCAATTTTATCTCCATCTTTCTTTTAAAAATGATTAACTCCAGCATGGTTCAGATAAGCCCCAAAGTCAAATAATTTGTTATTTAAGTACTCCCTATTGTATGGGAAACTTTAACTATCATTGCTGTGGGGTCAAGGAGTCTACATCCTGCAATCTTATGACCAAATTGTTGAATCATTTTTATAGAAGCATTATCTGATTGTAGTTAATTGTTGACATTAAACTAAGATCCTGACTGCTTATTACTGAAAAATTCTAATTACTTGCATACATTAGCTTTAATTTCCTGATAAGGAAAGCTCAGTTGCATTCACTCTTGATTCAGGAAGGAATTAATTGGCAAGAAGTTGAAAATGCAAAACACTGGCTGCATTTGAGAATAGGAACATCCCATCAGTAGAGCTTAGATAATAATAATAATAATAATAATAATAATAATAATAATAATAATAATAATAATAATAAGAAGAAGAAGAAGAAGAAGAAGAAGAAGAAGAAGAAGAAGAAGAAGAAGAAGAAGAAGAAGAACAACAACAACAACAACAACAACAACAAGAACAACAACAACAGCAAGAACAACAAGAACAACAAGAACAACAAGAACAACAACAACAACAACAACAACAAGAACAAGAACAAGAACAACAACAGAGTTGAAAGGGACCTTGGAGGTCTTCTAGTCCAACCCCCTGCCATAATAATAACATAATAATAATAGCATAATAATAACAACAAGAACCACAACAACAACAACAACAAGAAGAAGAACAACAACAAGAAGAAGAAAAAGAAGAAGAAAAAGAAAAAGAAGAACAACAACAACAAACAACAGAGCTGAAAGGGACCTTGGAGGTCTTCTAGTCCAACCCCCTGCCAGGCAGGAAACCCTACACCATTTCAGACAAATGGTTATCCAACATTTTCTTAAAAATTTCCAGTGTTGGAGCATTTACAAGATTATTTGCTTTACTTTCTAGGTAAAACCAGAAGGCATTTATTGAACTTAAGTATTACCCTAAATCTGAATTTAGAAACAAAAATAATAAAACTAAACTAACTAAAGCCATGAATATGTTGTATTCTTCCATGAAGAGATGCATTGGAAGGCAATCTAATGAATAAGTACCACATATACCTTAAACAAAGGGACGCGGTGGCTCAGGGGCTAAGACAGCTGAGCTTGTCGATCGAAAGGTCGGCAGCTCGGCGGTTCGAATCCCTAGTGCTGCCATGTAATGGGGTGAGCTCCCGTTACTTGTCCCAGCTTCTGCCAACCTAGCAGTTTCGAAAGCACGTAAAAATGCAAGTAGAAAAAATAGGGACCACCTTTGGTGGGAAGGTAACAGCGTTCCGTGTGCCTTTGGCGTTGAGTCATGCCGGCCACATGACCACAGAGATGTCTTCGGACAGTGCTGGCTCTTCGGCTTTGAAATGGAGATGAGCACTGCCCCCTAGAGTTGGCAATGACTAGCACGTATGTGCGAGGGGAACCTTTACCTTTACTTTATACCTTAAACATATGAATATTCAAGTCCATCCATCTTACTAGTATTACACTAATTCCAAGCCATTTCCAATTATTTAAAAATGATTTGTTTTTCAAATGCTTTAAAAATTAAAAACAAAACTTGTGGACAACTGTGAATTTTTCCGGATGTTCATTTTTCTTCTAATTTTTGTGTAGTTATAGCTTCTTAAGAAGCAGATTTTATGTTATACAATATTTCCAAAAGTTCTAAAATAAATCTATTTTAGTATGCACTATTTCCTTTAATAAGCAATGTAATTATGACTTGCACATATTTTGTTATGAAATTATGTTCTGCATAACATATGAGTTCAAGAAATTTCTCCATCTACAGTTAGGGGGATCTTTCACTCAAATAACAGGGAAAGAACAATTAGCATCTTTCTGATATTGTTTCTGTTCTTTCCAACAGGTAGTCAGGAGTGAAATGTGTGAGTCAAGAAAATTTGATGAAGGTATTTAATGTTCCTGCTGAATCATAATCTGCTCCACCCAGGGTTTGTGAATTCTTTTTTATGTATGTTTTATCTATGTTATTTTATTATATATTGCCTTGAGTACTGATCAGTGAGAAGGAAGGAAGGAAGGAAGGAAGGAAGGAAGGAAGGAAGGAAGGAAGGAAGGAAGGAAGGAAGGAAGGAAGGAAGGAAGGAAGGAGGGATCCATATGGATATATTCTCTGCTTTCCTTTAGTAGTAGTCTTCCTTGGATCACAATGAAATTACTATTTATTCCTGCTGTAAAATAAAAAACAAAGGAGTCTGTGCTGAGATTTTAATCATCAAATAGCCCTGGCTACTGATATTTAAAAAAAATCTGTTATTCGTTATGTATTTCTTTCTGATTGCCATTATACAATACACCATCTGTTTATGGCTCTTCCTAGGCCATTAATGCAGGCAGTCTAGCTAGTTTATATGGCACTTAACAGTCAGAAAAATAATGATGAATTAACACCTCATCACTCAATATTTTAGGACATCAATAATAGTTAATATTATAACACCCTTTTGAAACCTGGAGACACAAGATCTTAAATAATTCATATATTACTAAATATGTCACTGCATATTTCCAAATATGGCACTGTTAATATGGCACTGCACTACATCTTACAACATCTTAAATCTACAAGGACCTATACAAAGTTCTTTTTGTAGACTTCATCTCTGCATTCAGTATCATCATTTCAGATATTTGCTTCATTAAACTAACTCATCTACGTATGCTTGACCACACTTGTAAGTGGATCATAAGCTTTCTAACAGATAGGAAGCAGCAGGTGAAGCTAGGCAAAAATCACATCAGATACCTGCACAATTAGCATAGGTACCCCCCAGGGATGTATGCACTCTCTATTCTATTATTCTTTTCTCTATATACCAAGGACTGCATCGCAAAGGATCCCTCTGCTAAAGTACTGAAGTTTGCAGATGATACAACAGTGATTGGTCTCATTCAAGATGACAATGAATCTGCCTATAGACAGGAAGTTGAATAACTGGCCCTGTGGTGCAGCTAAAACAATCTTGAACAGAACACACTCAAAATTATAGAAATGATAGATTTTAGGAGAAGCCCTCCTATTCTACAACCTCTTAAAATACTAGACAATACAGTGTTAACAATAGTGCTTCTAGGTAAGTGATGGGGAATCTTTTTGGCACTGAGTGTCCAAACCAGAACACGTGTGTGCATGTGCGCACCGGAGCACCAAAAACCCAAAGACCACTGCCCAGTGCACATGCACGCACCTGCCAGCTGGTATTCAGGTTTCTGGTACTCTAGCATGCGCGACAGCTGGTGTGCCGGAGACCCAAAGATCAGGTGGCGACAATGCACGTGCCCACAGAGAGGGCTCTTGTGTGCCGCCTCTGGCACACATGCCATAGATTCACCATCATGGTTCTAGATTCTAATATATCTCAGGATTTTAATATCTTAGGACATAAGATGATCATCTAACATCAAAAATGCATCAAAAAAGTACCAAACAAAGAATATTCTTCCTACACCAACTCAGAAAGCAGAGTTATTATTGCAACAGAGGAATTATTGAGTCTGTCATTTGTACCTTTATGGTTTGGCACAGCAAATTTCAACAGATTGTTGGGACTGCAGAAAAAATAATTGCAATCACCCTGCCTTCCTTTGAGTGTCTGTATACTGCAGAAGCCAGAAAGATGCCTCTGACCCCTCCCATCCTGAACATAAACTGTTTCAATTCTTCCCCTCAGGATGACACTATGGGGCATTGTATGCAAAATAACCAGACACAAAGACAACTTTTCTCCCCATGTTATTACTCTTCTAAACAACTAATTCCCACAACACTGTCTATGACCTACGTCAAACAACCTAGTAGGGCTATATAACCTATTATCCTTCTCATCTTTCTTGGTAAGCTAGAAAAATGTGGGATAGGTACATCACCATCAGATGGATTTGTAACTGGCTGACAAACTGTTCTCAAGGAGTAGTATTCCTTAACAGGAATACATCTACAGGGAGAGAAGTAAGCAATGGGATACCGCAAGGTTCTATCTTAGGCCCAGTACTCTTCATTATCTTCATTAATGACTAAGGTGAGGGGAACTCATAGAGGGGAACTTATCAAATTTACAGATGATACTTTACTAAGCTGGCAGGAATAGCCAACACCCTACAAGATAGGCTCAAGATCCATCTGGATCTTGACAGACTGAATATTGGGCACTAACTAACAAAATGAAATTCAACGTAGAGAAAAGTAAAGTCTTACACTTAGCAAGAAAAACCAAAAGTACACCTACAAATCAGGAGAAATCAGGCTTAATAGCAGTAGCTGTGGAAGGGATCTTGGAGTCTTAGTGGGCAACCATTTAAATATGAGCCAACAGTGTGCGGTGGCAGCCAAAAAAGCCAATGCAATCCTAAATTGCACTAACAGAGGGATTCAATCAAGATCAAGTGAGGTCAAATACCACTCTATAAAGCCTTAGTAAGACTACACATAGAATACTGCATCCAGTTTTGGTCACCACATTATAAAAAGATTTTGAGACTCTAGAAAGAGTGCAGAGAAGAATAACAAAGATGATTAGGGGCCTGGATGCTAAAATATATATAAAACAGTTACAGGAACTGGACATGGCTAGTCTAGTGAAGAGAAGGACCAGGGAAGACATGATAGCAATGTTCCAATATTTAAGGGCTATCACAGAGGAGGACGTCAGCCTATTTTCCAAAGCACCTGAAGGCCACACAAGGAATAATGGGTGGAAGCTAGTCAAGGAGAGATTCAACCTAGAAATAAGGAGAAATTTTCTGACAGTGAGAACCATCAACCAATGGAACAGCTTGCCTTTCGAAGTTGTGGCAGCTTCATCACTGGAAGCTTTTAAGAAAAGACTGGACTGCCATCTGTCAGAAATAGTGTAGGGCAGTGCGGCGAACCTATGGCACGTGTGCTGGAAGCACATGCGAAACCATCCCGCAAAGAATGCACGGCCTCGCTGGCTCCTCTTCCGCGTTCCTGTGATCAAACGCGCACCGATCAGCTGGCCGTCGCACATGCAGGAGCAATGGAATCTGGAAGAGTGGAATTCCAGCATGCATGCACAGGCCAGCACCTGGCCTTTTGGATTGACATCGCGCACATGCATGACATCCAGCTGTTTATCAGGCATGCTTCCATGCTGGTATCTGGGTGTTTGTGTGCCGGCTTGCGTATGCGTGATGGACCGCCGCTCTTCTGGGTATTGCCGCTCTAGCACGCGCGAAGACCAGCAGGGCTGTGCATATCTCATGGGATGGTTTTGCCTGCCACTTCTGGCATGCAGGGCAGCACACGGGAATGCCAAAGGTTCACCATTATGATTGTAGGGGATCCCGCGTGGGCAGGGAATTGGCTGCCAAGGTTAATATCCTATTGTGATTTATATTTTGCTGATTTATCATTTGTTGCTTATATGTGTACAGAGAGTTTATGTACGGGAGACAAATTCCTTTTGTCCAATCACACTTGGCCAATAAAGAATTCGATGATGATGATGATGATGATGATGATGATGATGATGATGATGATGATGATGATGATTAATCTTCAATTCAATGTACAGTCTGGGACTGGTAAAAACTTAACAGTTCAAGTACTAACCAAGGACCTAAGAGCGGTTAAGGCAGAAGTTAAGTCAGTATACAGACTGCTTTGAGTAGGGAGTTGGTTTTTTTGCAAAGTCAGAATATTCAGATCTAATGAGTTCAACATTTCCATTCTAAATTTAATTTGGAACTTAAATAAAGCAATCTTCATTTTCTATGACTTCCTCTATTTTATGGTTCCACCAGATTACTTACAGATATTTCTTAAAGAAATTTCTTGCAGATCTTCCAATGCACCATTGTTGCGCCTTTGTCATGCCTCTGCTTGTAGTCAGCCTGTGCAATCTTCTTTCAGCAGTTTAACAGATATTCCACCGTTTCTTCAACTTCTTTGCATAGGCAGCACTTTCTATCTGTTGCTGTCTTCTCAATTCTGGTTTTGTATGGATTTGTCCTTAAGGCTTGGACTTGGGCAGCTAGAGTTAATTTCTCAGTCTCTTTCTTGAACTTTCCTGCTCTTAGCTATTGCCAGATCTTGTTATTATCTGCTTTCACTGTTGTTGTTGTCTTTAATATACTGGCAATGTAGTGCTTTGTCTTTCCATGCCTCCATTCTGTTCTTATTTGGTTATTCTTGTAGTCAGTTTGGTCTTTCCAGTAATCAACAAGACTTCCTGGCACACTAACTTCAGTGCATCTTCTTCATTGTCCATTAGATATTCTTCCAAAGCCCTTTTTTTTCTTCTTCAACCATCTGATATATTTGCAACATTCCACACAGTGGTGAGATTCTGCCGGTTCTAGACGGTTTGGCCGAACCGTTTGTTAAATTGCTGGCTTGCCCCATCCTGCTATGCAGCGCAAGCCCCAATCAAGTCAATTCCCGGGCCAGCCCTCCCAGCCTTCCTGCTGCCGCATCTTGAGGATCCTCTGATGCCCCTGCCATTCCTGCACTTAGCGGAGGGGATCACTGCCTGTCATCAGGCAGTCCCTGGCATTTGTCTGCTATAGCAGAGAGGGGCTCAGTCACTGCCTGGTTCATCCAGGCACATTGATGCAAGTACGTTCGTGCCAGAAGAATTGTGGCAGGAGTGTTCATAATGAGCCGGGCTGCCTGATCATATGTGGAAAGTGGCTGCCGAGTCTCATTATCATCATAGCCATGGCAGGAGTGCTCCTGGGGAGCCGGTCTGCCCTGATCCGCAGGAAAAGCGGCATTAGTGCTCGGCTGTCTTAGGTGGGAAGGGTGGGAAGCCTCCCTTCCATCTCATGGAGCACGGGAGCGATCAGAGCTCATTACGAGCTGGGCTGCCTAATTTATACAATGGAAAGTGGCTGCCGAGTCTCGGCATCATTACAGCCAAGGCAGGAGAATTTCTGGTAAGCCAGTCTGCCCAGATCCTCGGGAGACATGGCTTAGCACTCAGCTATCTTACAGCCACATCAAAAGCCTCCCTTCAAACTCCTCGATTATGGGAGTGATCAGCACAATAATAGCTGTGGCAGGAGCACTCAGTTGAGCCAGTCTGCCTCACACCTCAATGAGAGTGGCAGGAGACCTCTGGAGAGCTGGTCTGCCCCAACTATCAGGTAATATTGTGGAGGAGCTTTATACCTCAGCGCAAGATAACAATGTGCTGCTTCCCTTACAGCCGCGGCAGGAGAGCTCCCTTTGAGCCAGTCTGCCTGTTTTTTCGAATGGGTTAAGCAGCGGACGAGCCTTGTCCCTTTTAAATGGGAACTCAGGTCGAGTCAGCTTGTCAAAATTTAAACTACAAACAGTGGGAATATTGGCACCTTTTTTAGCCCCTCCATGGTTGCGATTTGTCAGCTAGTCTGCCCAGTGATATCAAGGTAGGCAGTCTTTGTGCCAGTGGAACATGAGAGACAATTGCTCTTTATGGGGCAGTCTTCCTCGCTACAGCTGGGGACGATTGAACTGCTAGAGGGATAGCTTAAGAGCTTGAGCACTCACTAAAACGGGCTTTACCTTTTATTTGGCGTGGTCTTCAGCCAGCCATCAATGTTCCGATCTTTCTGGTGCTCCAATCAAGTGACAGTTCCTAGGGCAGTAGGGCAGCCTCCCCCCCCCCAAAAAAAAGAGTCACTGCCCTGTTTTTCGGGCCAGTCGAAGCTGCTCGGAAGGCAGCTGCCACAGCCTGTAATTGCTACTTAAGAGCAGCTTCCAAGGCAGGAAAAGTTCAGTCAAGTTGTCTCTTTCTCAGCCTGAAACACACTGAGAACATGCACACATCTCACGGTGCCAGGATCTTCTGGCGCCATGAGGTGTGTGTGCCTGTTTGCTTGAGGCTGAGAAGGAGGAGAAGACTTGGCTGAATTTTTTTTCTCCCTCGCTTCTGACACTGGCCAGGCAGGTGAGCAGCCTCCTGACCAGTGAGCCAAGTGTCCTACCAGTAGGATTCTCTCCCCCCTGGCTGGGAACATATTCAAATAATTTAACAACCGGTTCTGTGGGTGTGGCTAGGTAGTAATGTAACTGAGTGGGCGTGGCCAATGATGTTACTCATGGCAAGGTGCTGCCCACCTTGCCATGAGTGATGTCAAGTTGACCACACCCACCCAGTAACATGACCACCTAGCCACACCCACAGAACCAGTCGTTAAATTATTTGAATCCTACCACTGATTCCACGGCCACATATTTTCCTTGGTAGGTAGAGTCTGTCAATCTCACTGCGAGGATAAAAGGAATATTATTTAAAATTTAATCTTCAATTCTATTCACAGTCTCAGACTGCTAAAAAAATTAACAGTTCAGGTCCTAACCCAGGATCTAAGAGCTGTTAAATTAACATCTGAGTATATAGGCAATTCTGAATAAGATGTTTTTTTGGAAAGTCAGAATATTCAGGTCTAATAAGTTTAAATTTTCCATGTATCTAGGCAACCCTTTGGGTATTGCTCCAAGGGCTCCTATTATTACTGGTACAACCATTGATTTCTTTTTCCACAATTTCTCAAATTCAATTTGCAGATTTCAGTATTTTGTTATTTTTTCTAGCTGTTTCTCTTCAATTCATGCACCACCTGGTATAGCAATATCAATAAACCAGACTTTTTCTTTTCCACAATAGTGATGTCAGGCATGCTGTAGGCCATATGTTCGCTTGTTTGGCTCCAAAAGTCCCATAGGATCTTGTGGTGTTTATTTTCAAAAACTTTGTCAAGTTGGTATTCCAGTAATTTTTGTGCATTCAAACCCAAATTTCTGGCAAAATTCCCAATGTATAATCTTGGCAGATTATCAGAAAACTATGTAAAACAAGATATGGGAGATAGATTACAACATCAATCCCATTTTTGTGGGATAAATTATATTAAATCACTTATTAATACTGTTTCCTTGAAATAAAAAAGGATACCCTGTTTCCCCCAAAATAAGGCATGCCCTGATAATAAACCCAGTCGGGCTTTTGAGCACATGGCAATAAGGCCAAGCGCTTATTTCAGGGTTCAAAAAAATATAAGACAAGGTCTTATTTTCTGGGACACGTGGTAGCTTTTTTTTTCTGAAGGAACCTTGGCTATTACTTTCTTGCTACACAGTGGTATTATCTGAACTAAAATATTTGTAGACTTTGTGGTACAACTCTCCTTATTTTGCCTTTTTTGCATTTTCAGTGAGGATCATTTCATTCATGTATTCAGGTTTTGCCTAGTTATGTCATAGGAAATCATTAATTTCATTTTTCTGTCACTCATCTTCCTAATCTTGCCTTTTTATTTCTGAATACATTCATACCTGCATAGTAACACTTATCCACAAAAGCAATGCAGATCTTTTACAGTGAAGATCTGGCTCAAATGCATTATTATTGATAATTGGCATACTGGTAAATACTGGTAAATATTCAGTTGCTTCTCCTAAGCATGCACACACACACACACACACACACACATCTTTAAATATATATTAATTATAACCTAATTCTATTCAGGATACTGATCTACTCTGGGAATTTAACAATATTTACGTTATATTAAAACAAATAGATATTCCTGATTTCTTCTGTTTTCCTTTCTGAATAACAGTATTTTTTGTGTGTGTAGTTATTATAAACTGTGAACATGGGATGTGCCACAACTCACCTCACTGTACATAGGCAGAGTGATTATAAAAGCTTAATCCAGAAAACAGAAAATACTTCTTAGCATAATTGTTAATATTTTAATACTAGTATTATAGATATTTTAAGTTTTTCATAGATAATAAAATGGCTGATGAGTATATTTACTTTGTAACAAACCTCAACATGATTTTAACATTTCTGACATGCTCCTGACTGGTATTATGAGTGGTATTATAAAATGAAGACTGTTTATAAAGATCCAAAAATTTAATATATATAAAAATGTTAAAAGAATAATAACATTTCACCTTAATTTTTAACAGGAACTTTAATTCTTTGCATTCTATTGCATTAGAACCCATTGCCTTAGATCCACTGTAGAATTTTCAACCTAAAAGAGTTCTTTATATGATACTGTTAAACTATTAGAACATTTTATTTATTTTATTTTATTTTATTTTATTTATTTATTTATTTTATTTATTTTATTTTATTTTATTTATTTATTTATTATATTGCCTTCTCCAAAGACTCAGGGCAGCTTACACTATGTTAGCAATAGTTTTCATCCTATTTGTATATTTATATACAAAGTCAACTTATTGCCCCCAACAATCTGGGTCCTCATTTTACCTACCTTATAAAGGATGGAAGGCTGAGTCAACCTTGGGCCTGGTGGGACTAGAACCTGCAATAATTGCAAGCAGCTGTGTTAATAACAGACTGTCTTAGCAGTCTGAGCCATGAGAGGCCCTTTATTTTATTTTATTTATTTTATTAAAAAAATACCTTATATCTATAAAAAAAAAAAACTCGTATAAGAGATTTTAAATTCAGGAAACATATCCTCTAATTTTTCTTCCTGGTTTATTGAAGGCATGTGGAAGTAGATGAACTTGTAAATACTTGTGATTAGTCAAGAAAAATAAACTGAATTGCATACGTTTACTACACAACTTAATCTCTTTTAATGAAATCATTTATGAACATCTGGCAATATATTTCTTCATAAAATTGTATGAGGATCATGACCTTTTCAAATGTAATCCAAATCAAACTTTCTTCTCCATAAAATTGGCTATGGATTCAAAGTAATAGAGAGAGCCAGGTAACTCATATGGGGATGCTTACAAAGACATTGTGGATATAAATCCAACATGTAGAAACAAAATAAAAAAATAAAAAATATATTTCATCTCCACCCCCACCCAATTTGTTAGTTTAGAAGAGCGAGAGTACCATATTTAGATTCTGTACATTGTTATTGTACCCCAGTATAGGAAAATTTGGAAACCTTAGATAGATCAGATTTTTATTATTTAAGAATGGAAAGTTCTGATGTTAAGTTCGGGCAATGAAGAGGCAGGAGACCAGTGATTGACAACAGCTCTTTAGTTTATAGTGAACCCAGCAAAAGACGACAGGCAAAAACCCCTCTTTAAATACTATTTTGGCTGAGGCTCCAACCAATCAGCAACGTGCTAGTTCCCGCCCAAACTTCCCTCCAAAAGTTTAAATACATTACACTCCTTCCCTCCCAGAACACATTGTACCCATATTTACATAAAATTTGCATGTTATTTTTCCACGTAGTCACGCAGGTAGACAGGGCGTCTCCTAACTCTTTCTGACCTGCGCAATTCATTCTCTGGGAGTGAGTCGAGCTGGTCGGAGGGACTGTTTGTTCCTCCCAGCTCCTCCTCTGGGCCGTCCGGCCCTGGATTATTGGCAGAGTCGTCCCTGCTGTCTTCAGGAGGAACCGGTTGGTGTCGCTGGACTTCACCGGATTCAGATAAGTCCTCCGCTCGCCTCGGGTTTGAGTCAGCTGTAGATTCAAACATTTGGTAGTCAGGGCCTGGCTGTTTGGTTTCTGTATTACTTGGTATTCGTTTTCTTAATTGGTCTATGTGGCGTCTCCAAACCCGGCCATCCTCCATGTCTACTACATATGATTTCGGCCTGGTTATGCCTAGAATTGTCCCTTTTAACCATGTTGGGCCCTCGCTATAGTTGTGTGCCCATACTGGGTCACCCGCTGACATATCCCTAGTTTTTTCTTGGATACCCTTGTACCCATCTGGGGTGTAGGTTGGGTTTAGTCGGTCTAATGGGCACCTGAGTTTCCTCCCCATCAATAGCTCCGCTGGGCTGCAGCCAGTTGTCACACAGGGGATTCTATGTTGGACTGCCAAGAAGGTATCGATTTTGGTTTGCCAATTGCCTGGACTTATCCTAGATAACGCTTCCTTGGTGCTCTGAACGAAACGTTCTGCAAGTCCGTTCGTCGCCGGGTGGAAAGGCACCGAGAGGACATGTCTGATGCCCTCTCCCGCTAAGTACCCCTCAGACTGGTTTGCCGTGAATTGCGGGCCGTTGTCGGAGACTAGGGTGTCGGGCAGGCCGTGTGTTACGAATAGATGCCTCAGGACTGTGATGACTGCTTCGGCCGTTGTGGTTTTCATGAGGATGATTTCTAACCATTTTGAGTAGGCATCTACTACAATTAAAAAGGTCTGCCCATGGAATGACCCAGCAAAATCTATGTGAATCCTGGACCATGGCCCCTGGGGTTTCTCCCATTCTCGAATTGGGGCTGTAGGGGGTAGTGGCCTTGACTCTTGGCAGGATTGGCATTTCCCTACCCTGTCGCTAATGTCCTTATCCATTAGGGGCCACCATACATAACTTCTCGCCAAACTTTTCATTCTCACAATTCCCGGGTGGCCCGCATGCAATAGTTCTAACACATTTTCGCATAGTTTTTTTGGGATAACCACTCTATCCCCCCATAACAGACACCCCCCTTGAACCGACAGTTCCGATCGTTTTTTCGCATAGTCTTTAAAACGCTCGCCCGGTGCAGCGGGCCATCCCCTTTGCACCCAACCGATTACAGTCCTTATTGTAATGTCCCTGTACGTTGCCCTAGCCACTTCCTTAGATGTGACTGGGCCTGAGTCCAAAGAGTCAATGAGCAAGACGGGTGTCCCCGGGGTCGGGTCTTCGATAGTTTCTGGTAAAGGGCACCTGCTAAGAGCGTCCACATGCCCTAAGTCTTTTCCCAGGCGATGGAGCAGTTTGTAAGAGTATGCTGCCAGGAAGATAGTCCATCGGGTCAGCCTGGGTAAAAGTGCAACGGGCGTTGGGCGGTCGCCCGCTAGGAGTCCCAGTAGGGGTCTATGGTCCATGACAATCTCGAAATCTCGCCCGAATAAGTATTCGTGGAATTTCTTCACCCCGGAGACTATAGCCAAGGCCTCCCTATCTAGCTGGCTGTAATTCCTTTCAGCTGAGGACATTGTTCGGGAATAATACGCTATAGGGGCTTCTGTTCCATTCGGTAACCTATGGCTGAGCACAGCCCCCATTCCGTAGGGAGATGCATCGCAAACTAGTACTAGTGGCAACGTGCCATTGTACTGGATGAGGAGGCTATCGCTGGATAAAAGGTTTTTTACCCCCTCAAATGCCTTAGCCTCCACTCTGCCCCAGGACCAAACAGCTTTCTTTGCTAGTAATTTATGTAGCGGTTCGGCTATTGTTGCCTTATTCTTTAAAAATACCGCATAGAAATTAACAAGCCCTAAGAATGCTTGTAATTCCGTTTTATTTTTGGGAGCTGGAGCCTTCCTGATGGCCCATACCTTGCTCTCGGTGGGGTGGATCCCTTTCCTGTCTATTCGGTATCCCAGGAACTCTACTGACTCTACCCCAATTTGGCATTTGTTAAGCTTAACCTTAAGCCCAGCAGACCTGAAAATGCCCAATACCTTCCTTAGTTTTACCCCTAGTTCATCTAAGTTTTCTGCCGATAACAATACATCGTCGAAGTATGGTACCACCCCGGGTAGACCCTGTAACAGTCGTTCCATTAGGTTTTGGAACAGCCCTGGAGCCACACTAACTCCGAACTGGAGTCGCGTGCATTTGAAAGCACCGCGGTGTGTGACAATTGTCTGTGCCTCAGCTGTGCTGCTATCTACAGATAGTTGCTGGTAGGCTTGAGCCAAATCGAGTTTGGCGAAAACCTGCCCTTGTCCTAACGAGTGCAGCAAGTGTTGCACTACCAGAACGGGGTATGCGCTTTTCTGCAATGCTTTGTTAAGCGTTGCCTTGTAGTCAGCACAAATCCGGACCGATCCGTCCGGTTTGACTGGGGTCACTATGGGTGTCTCCCATTTTGCATGGTCGACGGGGACTAGTATTCCCTGGCTTACTAGTTTGTCTAACTCCCGGTCAATCTTGGGCTTTAGGGCGAATGGGACCCTCCTAGCCTTTAACCGGATAGGGGCAACTTGTGGGTCTAAGTTGAAAGAAATAGGGGTCCCCACGTACTTGCCCAGGCAGTCCTTGAAGACGTCCTCGAACTCCTTCAGTAGTTCATCCTTGAGGTTGACGTCGTTTCTGTAGACCCCGGTCACTCCCATGCCCAAAGCTCGGAACCAGTCCAGCCCTAGCAAACTCGGTAGAGTTCCATCTACTATGGTGATTGGCAGGGTCTTCTTGTGCTGTCCATACTTGACTTGGACGGACGTGACCCCTCGAACAGGGATCCGATTTCCCTGGTAGTCTTGCACTCTTAGCTTCTGGGTTTGTAGCTGGCGCTTAGCAATGGCTGGCAAGTCTCTCACGATGGTGTCCCAGGACATAATTGTGATTGATGAGCCGGTGTCTACTTCCATTTGGCACTGTACCCCTTCAATGTAAGTTTTGGTAAAAATCTTCTTTTCTAGTCGTGTCGATGCGTGGCCCACTCTCACAGTGGTCTGATTTAACTTCGCGCCCTTTTTGAATGGACCAATCCCCGGCCGCTTCGCTGCTCCGGCGCTCTGATTGGTCGGTTTGAATTTTTGGTGGGAAGGTAGGGGGGCTCAACAGGCCTGAGCTATGTGTCCTTTTTTCTCGTACCGCCGACAAACCGCGTCTTTGAACCTACAGTTTTGTCGTTGGTGTTGGCCCCCACAACTCACGCACTCGTCCCGGTCACCTCTCTCCGGCCTCCCAGTGCGGAAAACCTCTTCCTCTTCCTCACCTTCCGATTCGGCCTGGACTTCCTCGCTGTGGACCGGTGTTGTTTTCGCTCCGGCACCCTGCGTGTTCGGCTTTTGCAAGGTTTCCGCCACTTTGGTGGACATCTCGTGAGCCCTGGCCTCGTCCAAGGCTATTGCCAAAGTCAGGTTGCTCTTAGACAGCAGCCGCCTTTGCAGTCGGATGTCTCTGAGCCCACAAATGAGTTGTTCGAGTAAGGAGTCCTCCAAATCTCTGTACTCACAGTGGTTCGCAGCTTTCCTCAACGCGGCCATGTACACGCTTATCGATTCGCCCTCTCGCTGTACCCGTTGCCTCAACTCGAACCGTTGGACGAACTTTGAGGGTATCGGTGCATAGTGCACTCGAAGTGTTGTTTGTAGTGTTTGCCACGGTACCGATTGTACTGGCGTTGGCTCTGAAAGTGACTCCGCGGTATCGAAAACCTCTGGACCGCAGTGGCTTAGGAAGTACGCTCGCTTCCAATTGTCCGAGACTCCTTGGAGTTCATTCGTTTCGAGGAAACACTTGAAACGAGCCATGTACGACCCCCATTTCTCCTTGGCTGGGTCAAATGGTGCTGGTGGCGTGTAGCTGGACATCGCTAACTTTCTGCCCTTGAAACTGGCTGGGTTCACGAATTCCTTTGCTCCTTCAGCTCTTTTCCTGATCTCACTGCCTCAATATACCACCTTCGTCGCCAATGTTAAGTTCGGGCAATGAAGAGGCAGGAGACCAGTGAGTGACAACAGCTCTTTAGTTTATAGTGAACTCAACAAAAGACAACAGGCAAAAACCCCTCTTTAAATACTATTTTGGCTGAGGCTCCAACCAATCAGCAACGTGCTTGTTCCCGCCCAAACTTCCCTCCAAAAGTTTAAATACATTACATCTGAGACACCATTAAATTAACTAAATAAAGCATTCTAATTTTGAAGAGAAATTCATTGTTCTGAATTTTACTTTCTTTTTGAAAAGGTTCTGAAAATGTACCAGCAGAAAATGATTAAACTGTTGCCCACTTTAACTCAAATGGCCCTGCAGCAGTTAAGATTTGACAGTCTTAACCAAATTTGGCAGCATCTGATTTTGTAATCTGTTTTTATGCTCTTATAAAATATTACCACTTAAATAGTTACATTTCCAAGTTTGTTAAAGTCAAGAGGAAACAGTGACCTTCCCCACCTCTTCATTTGTCTTTTCTTTTTCTGTCTTTTGCTGACTAAGTCTTAAAAGAATATGCAACATAAACATAACCCCAGGCTTTTGAGTTAATGATTTTTAAAGTATTTTCAGAGCAAAATAAAAACAAAAAACATAATGTGCTTAAACACATTGTTGTAGTTTAGATGCCATTATCAGAAAAAAAATGAATGTACTACAGTATTGTTTATATATGTGTAAGTTTCTCAGGGTGAATAACAGTTTGCCAAACATGGCTTGATTGAAACATCTTCTCATTTCTCTATTATTAGGGAAATGGTTAATCATCTTCCCTGCTCACAAAACAGTTTTTATTAAAATAACTCAAAGATAAATTGAATAAAGTGAATAAATCAATACTTGAGATTTCTATAATCTAATGCTTTTTTCATATCATATGAAAAAGGCATTCGATTATAGAAATCTTAAAAACTGGATTTATTCACCTTATTCAATTTATATCATTCTTCATTAGGGGAGGATCTTTTGGTTATTTTGATAAAAACTATTTTATAAATCTGATTATAAAGGACATTGTAAAAATCTTATTTTCTATTGCTAGTAGTTCAATACCCTTTAGTTTTTATATAGACTCTCTTTTAAGAAGCACAGTTTAAGACTAGAAAAGTAAAACCAAATCCAGCCAATCAAATACTTAGCTATGTGAAAGAAGTCTGAGGATATGAAAAAACTTTAAATAGGAAATATCTGTCCTTCAGAACTTAATTCTAACGTACAGAATTTAGATGATGTTTTGAAGCAGAAGAACAGAACAGAACAGAACAGAACAGAATAGAATAGAATTCCTTATTGGCCAAGTGTGATTGGACACACAAGGAATTTGTCTTGGTGCATATGCTCTCAGTGTAAATAAAAGAAAAGATATCTTCATCAAGGTGCAACTTTACAACACTTTATAGTCATAGGGTACAATTAAGCAATCAAATCATATTAGGAAACAGTCAATATAAATCGTAAGGATACCATCAACAAGGTTACAGTCATACAGTCATATGGGAGGAGATGGGTAATAGGAACGATGACAAGATTAATAGTAGTGCAGACTTAATAAATAGTTTGACAGGGTTGAGGGAATTATTTGTTTAACAGAGTGATGGTGTTCGGGAAAAAACTTTTCTGGTGTCTAGTTGTTCTGGGGTGCAGTGCTCTATAGCATCTTTAATCTTTAATAAAGATCTTTAATAAACTAAATATATAGTATGTTCAGAAAGTCACAAGAAATTACTTCATTATACGATGGATAACTGTATGATCATTTTTTAAAGAAAATGTTCATTGGATCTTAGTTGGTTTTGAAGCCAAAGCTGGCATTGCCCTTTAAAAACTGAAGAAACAGCTCTGCAGATTATTAGTTATGTTGCTTCCCCACTATTCTTTGGGCATTCTAGGACACAATAAGCATTCACATTTTAGAAACAAAACTAAAACCAATTTTAGATCTACCTCCATAGATAAAGCAAACTGAGAAGAAATCAAAATAATTTTGGCAAGTCTACTTCAGAAGAGAAATGTCTAGATGGTTTATAGATTTTTGTAAGAGTCCTCAATGGAGTTTAAGAGCTTAAGGAGCTCAGTGGAGGTAATTTCTCAAGGATTTTATATATTTCTTTAATGTAATAGTTTTCTGAAGATTGCAGTGAAAATGTACGGCTATACTGGAACCTTAACCTTCAGTGTATAGTCACAAAAGTGCTTTCCTTAAAAATCATTGCTGGAGCTTCAAGTCACTGAATAGGTACTATAATGACAGAATAAAAGGTGAAAATAAAGTAGAACTTGCAAAAGCAAGTTATGCCTTCAAATGAGAAAACAATGCTCTCTGAAATCTTTTGTACCTCCTGCCATATTCACTGTGTCACTTTAAGTTTTAAGTCTTTCAAAGGTAGATATTTAAAAATTAAATCAATAAATGGGGGCTGCAATGGTTACAATTGATAATATGCTATGATATGAATTACCGTATATACTCGAATATAAGCCGATCCGAGTATAAGCCGAGGTCCCCAATTTTACCCCAAAAAACTGGGGTAAACTGGGGACTCGAGTATAAGCCGAGGGTGGGAAATGAGGCAGCTACCGGTCGGGGAAACCCTCCCTCCCTCAGCCGAGAAGGCTGGCAGCTCCCCCGCCCCGCCCTCTCACTGCACCGGCAGGGCTTCCCCGCGCTAATGCAAAAGCCCGCCAAGTTTGCACCATCTGGTATAATGTGAAAAAAAGAAGAAAAAAAAAACTCAAGTATAAGCCGTATATACTCGAGTATAAGCCGAGGGGACTTTTTCAGCACAAAAAACGTGCTGAAAAACTCGGCTTATACTCGAGTATATACGGTAATTTAGAAATCTAAATGGAACAGAAAAAGATTTCAAGCTCTAAAAAAAGAACCACAAAACTATCTATTTCAAACTTTTGAAGTTACTTTTTGCAATTTAAATTATAACTTCATCATTAAATGCTTCAGCAGAATGTTGTTTTTTTAAAAATTCATATGTGTTATTATTGTTTTGTTTTCTTCTTTTGGTGTATGTGTGCAGACATGTATGCAAATATACTTTCTTGGATGTATCATATGCTAAAACAATGTCAGAGTTGAAACCTGGGGGTGGGGGAGGAATGTAAGAGTAGAAATATGTTTGGTGATTGGCAAGCAAAGGGATGGGGGAAGGAATGGTAATTTTCAGATAGCCATTTCTGTCTCAAGAATCCCAGCAGGAAATTGAATAAAGTGTCTTGAGAAATGTAGCTCATCAAATGCACCAGAAAAGTTTCTGGATATCTGTTTTTTTAACAACATACACAGAGGAATCTAAACTATCTGACAAGCCATATAGCATTCAGTGTAGTATTCTTTCTTTGAGAAGAGCAATGAATTTAGCTGTTGAAAGTGATAAAATATCTAAGCTGTAAGAATAACTGAGCAATATAGTAAGTTGTCAGTACTGAAGTTTTGAGATTTGCTTCACTAGGCATGCATTACTGACCTGTTGAAATAAAAAATTGGATATTATTTATTGAAATGTTATCATGCATTCCATTTCTTTTTTTAATCTCAATTTTTATTTTATTCAGAAGATTAAAATACAAAATTCAAAAGAAAAGAATTAAACAGAGAGAAATCAAAGCTAGACTAAAACATTGAAAATAATGTGATTTTTTTAAAAAAAAGACAAAAACACATACATCCCTTTCCAGTTGAACGCTCACAAATCTATTGCAACAATAATAGATTCCCCGCTTGCAAATCAGGTCCAAAATTTATAAGCTTCTACGTATATTTGAAACCCAACTGACTTGTCATACACTACATGTATGAAAGAAAAAATACTTAACCCCTTAACAACTGCAAATATAAAGTTCGAAGCACTGTATTAACAATCTGTTAATTTTTTCTGACAGATATGTATTTTTCAAACCAAGTACTTTTTTCTTCACATCTGATAGGAACAAAGTTGGAAATCAAGTCCAATTGTTATTTCCTGTTTTTGGATATCATTTTGACTTTGCACTATTGTTGACCCATCAATTTTTTTCTTTATATTTTCAAGTGTAACCTGTAAATTATAGAGCATTCTTTGTTCAAATACTCCCAAAAACTTTTATCTCCTTTTAGAGACATTAGAAATACTCTGCCTTTCTTTAAGGACAAGACAACCAGATAAGTTGTAGCCCAGCATCCACAAGCATTGGGAATTTTCCCATCAAAAATTAAGAGAGAAATGTCAAGGTTCTTTTTAAAAGAGCTCGAAAGAGCAAAATTTGTAATATAATTATGTGTAAATGTAAGTCCAATTGGATGACTTTCACTGCCAAATATATATACATATTCACTGCAAACTTCTTTATGGCTAAAGTGAAAATAATTTGTGATTTAATAGTAAGCAATGAAAGAACAGGAAAAAAATGTAAAAATCCAGCAAGGGTTTTAATATAGATCAGAAATCAACTACTCATAAATCAAGAGATTGTAACGCTTCAAAAGTGCCATTAAAATATTTGTTGTTAGTTGCGAAGTCGTGTCTGACCCATTGCAACCCCATGGACAACATTCCTCCAGGCCTTCCTCTCCTCTACCATCCTCTGGAGTCCATTTAAACTCATGCCTACTGCTTCAGTGACTCCGTCCAGCCACTTCGTTCTCTGTCATCCCCTTCTTCTTTTGCCCTCAATCTTTCCCAGCATTAGGCTCTTCTCCAGTGAGTCCTTCATTCTCATTAGGTGGCCAGAGTATTTCAGTTTCATCTTCAGGATCTGGCCTTCTAAAGAGCCTTCTAGAGGGTTGATCTCTTCTAGAACTGACGTTTGTTCGCCTTGCAGTCCAAGGGACTCGCAGGAGTCTTCTCCAGCATCAGAGTTCAAAGGCCTCAATTCTTTGGCACTCAGCCTTTCTTATGGTCCAACTTTTACAGCCATACATTGCAACTGGGAAAACCATAGCTTTGACTATACTTTTGTTGGCAGGGTGATGTCTCTGCTTTTTAGTACGCTGTTTAGATTTGCCATAGCTTTCCTCCCCAGGAACAAGCGTCTTTTAATTTCTTGGCTGCAGTCCCCATCTGCAGTGATCTTGGAGCCCAGGAAAATAAAATCTGTCACTACCTCCATTTCTTCACCATCTATCTGCCAGGAATTGAAAGGGATGGATGCCATGATTTTAGTTTTCTTAATGTTGAGTTTCAAGCCAACTTTTGCACTCTCTTCCTTCACCTGCATCAAGAGACTCTTTAGTTCCTCTTCACTTTCTGCCATTAGGGTCCTTGAGTGGCACAGACTGCTAAACAGTCTGTTATTAACAACAGCTGCCTGCAATAACTGCAGGTTCAAGTCCCACCAGGCCCAAGGTTGACTCAGCCTTCTATCCTTTATAAGGTAGGTAAAATGAGGACCCAGATTCTTGGGGGCAATAAGTTGACTTTGTATATAATATACAAATAGGATGAAGACTATTGCTTAACACAGTGTAAGCCGCCCTAGTCTTCGGAGAAGGGCGGGGTATAAATGTAAATAAATAAATAAATAAATAAATTAGAGTGGTATCATCTGCATATCTGAGGTTGTTGATATTTCTTCCAGCAATCTTAATTCCAATTTTTGATTCATCTAGCCCCGCCTTTCTCATGATGTGTTCTGCATATAAGTTAAATAGGCAGGGTGATAGTATACAGCCTTGCCGGACTCCTTTCTCAATTTTGAACCAATCAGTGGTTCCGTGTCCAGTTCTCACTGTGGCTTCTTGACCCGCATACAGGTTTCTCAAGAGACAAATAAGATGGTCTGGTACTCCCATCTCTTTAAGAACTTGCCACAATTTGTTGTGATCCACACAATCAAAGATTTTAGCATATCAATGAAGCAGAAGTAGATGTTTTTCTGGAACTCCCTAGCTTTCTCCATGATCCAGCATATGTTGGCAATTTGATCTCTAGTTCCTCTGCCTCTTTGAAATCCTGCCTGTACTTCTGGTAGTTCTCGATCCACATATTGCTGGAGCCTAGCTTGTAGGATTTTAAGCATAACCTTACTAGTATGTGAAATGAGTGCAATGGTGCAATAGTTTGAACATTCTTTGGCATTGCCTTTCTTTGGAATTGGAATGTAAACTGACTTTTCCAATCCTGTGGCCATTGTTGAATTTGGAATTTGGAATTGAATTTGGAAAACTCAACAATGGCCATTAAAATATAGGTGTGCTTAAGAAAAATAAGCAGCTGAAGAGAAAAGGGGCCAGAGCTTCTGATCAGTCTTACTGAGAATTGTGGCCTTGAGGACCCCCTCTTCTCTGTCGGAACACAATCATCCAAAGGAGAATTTGGGTCCATTCTAATGCCCCTTCAAAAAACAGATCCACCATCTATTTTTTTGTGCGGGGCTGGCCTAGGGTTTAGTTTTTTAAAAATTAGTTTTAAATGGGGTTTTGCACTATTTTAATCGATATTTTTAAATTTGGCCTACTGTAATAAGTTTTTTAAAATGTTGTTTTAACTTGTATTTATTCTTATGTTTTTTATGTTTTATAAGGCTGTAAACCACCCTGAGTCCTTCAGGAGATAGGGCAGTATAAAAATTTGAATAATAAATAAATAAAATAAAATAAATAAATATCCTGGTTTGGTGCAAAATCAGCAGCAGCAGGAGAAACAAATTCACCTGTCCAGTACACCATCTAGTGAGAGGACCATGCATTCCATTTCTGAAAGGATACATAAATTCATTCATTTATACCTGTCTTCAAGTCAAGATTGTTTCCTGGCAACTGTAAAGACAAGTACCTGCAGTTTTCTTGGCGAATTTTTTTGGAAGTGGTTTCCATTGCCTGCTTCCTATTCAGAAACAATGACTGGACTAAGGTATCTAGTATCCTCTCCCAGTCCACACATGCAAACATAAGCAGTGTTCAATGTGTTTGTTATACATCATCAAGCTCCATTGTCATTCCCCAGATTTTGACTACAAGTGTAGTCCTTCAGGAGTCTGTTCCTAACAGACTACAGTCCCATCTGTGTGTAAAGTATGGGAAGGACAATGAAAGCAAGGTTGCACCCCAACTCTCTGGCTCCAACACCCAGCAAAGTTCCACAGCAAAACAAATACAAGTCAATTGAGTCAAGTCACAACAAAGTGAATAGGCAAGAGCATGCATTAAACAATGGGTTGTGAACAGTTGTCTCTGACAACACTTGGGCTTCAAATGCATAGGTACTGACCATTGTGCCTCATTAGGCTGCCTTCTCAAAAGTAGCCTTGCCAGCCTGTATTGTGCCTCTCTTCACTCAGCTCTGTGTGACTTAGGATCCAGGGGGCATCAACTCCCCTTTGTTACCACTGACTGGCTGAAGCTGCAACTCTTCTCTGGCCCTCACAGACGGCTATTTGTCTGGTTATTTGCTCACAGATTTCCCTGATGTTCCTGACAAGCTTTGCCTCAATCTTCCAAACTGGCCACCAAGCCTTTCTCATCTCCCTGGTCTCTGTCCAATGTCCCCAAGGACAGCTCTTCCTCATCATCTGAGCCAGCACCTAAGGCTCCGGCCATTACACTTAGGTGGCTTTGTATCAGCTTTGCAAGGCAAACGAGACAGAAAATATGACCAGATGAGGTAATTCTATTTTATTGTAAGATTACATTAACAAAATCTTGCAAATCTGAAAGTATATTTCTCCCCATCCCTTTTATAGCCAAAGAAACTAGAGTGAGTCTCTTCTGGCTACTTGCCCACATTCTTATTGCAGGGTAAATTGTGTTTTATTTAGCCATTCTCTTAGCTCAGAGTTCCCCAACCTTTCTGACTTTGCAGGCTTGCTGGGCAGGGGAGAGGAGATGGTTCTGTGTGAGGGGTGGTCAAGGCACAGGCATGCATGCAACTCCATTTGCACAAGCTGTGAGCACAAACACCCACCACTTGCACAAAAAAGTACACATGCCCATGCTTGCCCACTACTTGCACAAGTGGGGATGCACATGTCCCATGTACATTCATCTGCCATGTCCAAGGCCTGGTAATAAGCTGTGGCCCTGGGATTTGTTATGTCTCCCAAGGTTATATCAAGATACCATTATGCTTTATGCCTAAGGAGAGTTTCTAGCCTGATGTTTCAACCACCATATCAAATAGTTCCTCCAAAATGTAATTTATATTACATAACTAAAAGGATTTCTAGAAAGGTTTGATATTGTGGGAACCCAAACTGAAAAATACATCAATTAATTAATTATTAATTAATGCAAATTGTGCTGCAGTAAAAATTCTACAAAGTACTACATTCATTGTCTATCATTTAATTGTATGGATTGGATCAAGAATTCATTAGTGCTCAAAAAGAAGTCAAATTCTTTTCATTTGTTTTAATTGCCTTATGCTTGATTGGTCTATGATTACATCTTAATTTTGTAGCTAACTCCAAATAACTATAGTGGGATATTTGTATAATAAACAAACCATCATTTAGAAAATCAAATCAATGATGCCATACTACAGTAGGAACAAGGATGAAATGATTTTAAAATAACCATAAATATAATTCAGTGTAGAAGCACAGTTCTCTTTATATTCATTATAAATATTTCATTGATTAAATGCTTTTCTTTAAACTAGATAACAAAAATTAACAAAGTTTAAAAGATTGAAATATGAATTAATGTGTTGCCCATCTTGCTACCCTAAGCAACTAATCTAAAGTTTATTATTTATTTATTTATTTATTATTTTATTGGCGTGCTGCTCATCTTGTCTCCAAGCATGAAATTTAAAGAGGTTCTTCACTGAAAGATAATATATACAGGTTATTGCACTTTAAAAACTGTTGTATTCATCAGGCATATGAAAACTAAGTGCTGACATCAAAGAAGAGGAAAGAACTTGCAATTTCCAGGGACATTACTTTAGGCCAGGTCTGTCAAACTTGTGGTCTGCAGGCTAGATACGTCACATGCTGGCCATGCCCATGCCCGGTTTAGCGAAGGGAGAAAAGGTCCTGATACATCACATGACGCCGCCATGATGACGCAAGCTTAACAGCCCTGATTTAGGCTATAAACAGTTGACTATATTATAATGTGTGCAAGAAGAGTCTTTGAATAACTAATATAAGCTTTCTTCATTCTATTATTGTATTGCATCATTATTTTTCCCTTAATCCTTTAGTATTCTATATATATAATTGTTCTTTCTTAAAATATTCATTAATTTCTCTATGTTATTAATTTTAAAAATTAGGAGGGGGGCAAAACAGATGTCAAGTTGTATATATAAGGAGAAGCAGGTGCATTCCAAAAACACCTGAAGCAGCAAGATCACCTCCGAGTCCTCTTGCATGATACAGCTTTTATGGCCATTTCATTATCATTCATCTGTCAGGTAACCAACCAGACACTAGACAGTCAACCAGTCAGTTAGCAAAAAAGCGTCATTCTGAGTAGTTCTCATTATTATTTATTTACTTATTTATCTAATTTATATAGCCATCCAGCTCACCAAAATTGACTCTGGGTGGCACACAACAATTATAAAAAACAACAAATAAAAAATATAAAATACAAAAGCCATATTAGTAAGTGTCATGACAGTGAAAGATCCAAACAGGGGTGAAATGCTCCCGGTTCAGGCAATCCAGTAGCGATGGCAGCGGGTGGTTCGGAGAACCGGTAGCAAACATCCCTGCCCCCCCCCGCCACCCATGCCCATCCAATCGCCTAGTCCCCACTTGCCTCCTTGGCAGCTTGCTGTTTCTTTTGGGTTTGCTCCGCCTTGCTCCGGCTGTTGCAATCAATTGCATCAGCTAGCTGCCTGCCTTGTCCCTTGAATTGGGTAAGTGACCCGGGAGTGGGGGGGGAGCTTTAAAAAAATAGTTAATTGGGTTTTTTTTTAGGAGTTTTACTTTTTTTTAGATATGCAATTTAAAGTTAAGGAAGTTTTAAATTTAGCTGCTTTTATCTATAAATATAAATAAAATAAAATAATAAAATAAAATATTTGTGCAGCTTTCTGAGTGTGTTTCTGTAGAGTTTCACTCTAACTACACAAACACACAAAATCTCACAAAGCTGTATGTGGCATTTTGTGTGTGTGTGTGTGTGTGTGTGTGTGTGTCAGTTGTGTGTGTGTAAAGTGTGAAAGTTGGTATTTGAGCTTTTTGTAGCTGTGTGAGGTTCCTGCTTGTTGCAGGGGCCATTTTGGGTGAAATGCAGCTACTTTAACATTGTGTATGAGTCAGTTGTGTTGTGTTGTGTGTGTGTGTAAAGTGTGAAAGTTGGTTTTTGGTACCTCTTATTGTTTTGTGTGCTTTGTTTATTATTTTTATTATTTATTGTTATTGGTCATGCTCACTAAGTCACCTGACCACCAATCCACACCCACCAATTAAGCCACGCCCACAGAATCGGTAAGGAAATTTTTTAGATTTCACCCCTGATCCAAACCATAGAGAAGAAGAAAAAAACAGTTGTAAAAATGATCCATTATTAAATATACAGTCGGCTTTGCTGATAGCGACTTTTCAGACTTTGCTGATAGCGACTTTTAGCTATCTTTCAGTATGTTGCACTGAGGACATCTGCAGTCACAATGCCCTTTATATGTTCCAATGGGCCAATTATGAGATTGGTACCCCCAATTTGATACTTACCATCTGCCAGTGATGTTAAAGAGAAGGGTAGTGATGGGCTTTGTTTTGTTCGTTTTGTTTGTTTGTTTGTTTTATTTGCTTATTTTGTTCACATAAGTGCTTCCTGTTGTAATTATTTCCAATTTGTGAACCTGAAATGAACACTATGTTTAAAAACAACCTGAAAAAATATTGTTTTTACTTAAGGAGAATTGTAACAATTTTTTGTGATTTGAGGTAGAGAAAAAAATAATTCGGACTTTTGGAACTGTAGTAGTGAAGAAGCAGACTCAGGGATAGTGCAGGGGTACCATATAAATTGCTGAAGACGTTCTCTAAGAAAGTGATTCTTTAGATTGGATTTCTAAATATATTGGTGGGTAATCACCCAAAAATATTTCTGAGGTTTATTGGCCAAAGCTAATAGGCCACTGTGCTATTTCCAGCTCTTAATGCTTGAACTGGAGCCTGGAAAACAAGAGGTTCATTTTTGTTTCTTTTTACCAATAATACTGGAAAAACTCCAGGTGCATCAGCTGTGTCACCATCATATTTATGTCCACTAAAGAAAAGTAAGAAAAAAAGAAGGCACTTAAACTGCTATGAAAAACTGCCTTTATTATTCTGAAAATGAGCACATATTTTTGCCAAGAAGATATAACCAAACTGTGCATAATATTTGTGTTTCCAAGGGACCAGTTGCACTGCTCTTTCAATGAGTTTTATTTCTGTGCTCACTTTGATCATGCTATTATCCCACTTAAGAAGCAAACATATACAGAAGAGTCCTTTGAAATAATAAAACTCAAAATGTGTATGATTGAAGATGGAACTGGAAGCCAAGTAACACAGTAGATATACTTGGCATGTACTTTTCTAGGTTAAATAAATGTAGTACCTGGAGCATCAGAAGACCAAGTTAAAAAAGGCACTATGGCTGCAGAAGAGATTCAAGCCTTTGTATGTTTTAGGTTCAGTCCTTTGTATGTATGTGTACGTTTGCATTATGACAAATCAAAGGAATCTTCTGAATACTTGGATACCTCTTTCACATATTTCAGGTTTAGGCAAATTATAAATATTGCAAATAAGTAAATAAATATTTCAGAAATATTTATTTTGACTTCAATGTTATCTACGCAATTGCAATTTATTATTAAGGGATATATTGCTGCATTTCATTATATGTATGACATTCTCCACATAGAAATAGCTTATTCCTTATTATGAAAAGCCTGTAAGGTCAAACCCAATTATTACCTCAATTATAGATAGGGTGGCAAATAGCACATGTCCTGTTTACTTGTTCTTCAGAAAACATCCCTTTTTATAAGAAAAAAAAAGATTAACAGTAAGCAACTGTGTAGAGCAGGAGTGTCAAACTTGCGGCCTGCGGGCCAGAGGTGTCATGCGTTGACCATGCCCATCCCCATTTTAGTAAAGGGGGAAAAGTTGTGATACGTCACATGATGACAACATATCGGCATGAGTTTGACACCCCTGATGTAGTGAGTAACAACTTTTGACCCTGATGTAGAAATTAGCCAGTTTTTCCTAAGTGATTACCTTTCAGGTTCCATCTTGGACTACAATCTATCTCTGTACCATGTATAATTAGTGGTCTGTTTGAGAATTATAAGTGTAGTAGTCCAATACCTGAATGGCATTAAGTTGAGGAAGATTACAATATATCAACTGATATGAATATTTCCTAAATATTGCTTTAAAAAAATGAAGTAGGAAAACTATCACAGAAGCAACCATCTCAAAAACAATGGGATGTATTATACCTTCCTGTACTGAAAGAAAATGCTGTATAACCCTCATTCAGCTGTTAGTCTACAGATCATAGAAATAATGATGCCAACCCAAAGCAGTAATTCAGTTACTATAAATCATTAATCCAACTGACTTAATTCCTCAGCAAATCTTTATGTGTAGTCAGTGTAGCCTGAACAAAATCCACAGGGTATAACTTTTTTGTTGATACTGCAAAGAAACTAAGTAACAAATGTAAGAGCCATGGTGGTGCAGTGGTTAGAATGCAATATTGCAGGCTAATTCTAATGACTGCTGACTGCCAGCAGTTTGGCAGTTTGATTCTTATGTTTATTGTACACTTAAATTGATTCTTTGTGAACAATATTTATCTTTGTGTGTCTACTCCAAAAAGCACTGTACAAATATAAAATTCTGTTTGGAGCCATTTTTTTTTCCTAGATGCAACCACTTCTATAATGCTGTGGTTCTCTACTGTTGTGAAGAAAACATGACCTAAGGCCAACTCATTTTTACTCAATTATCAGCAAAGTTCATTTCTGCAGAAATTAAAATTGAAGCAAATGAAACTTTTTAAATTCAAACATATTAATTTTTACTAGTCTTTTGTGTCTATTTATAGTCATTTTTTCAGGACAGAGAAATAATTTATTTTGACAGTTGTCTTCTGAAGACTTCCATTTTAATATTCCAGAAAAATCTAAATCATTTCATAATTTGGAGACATAGGAACTACCTTTTTAAAGATTCCTTGGACAGAGCAATATCTAATGTAAAAGTCAAAACACACTTTTACATTTACAAATGGCAGGACAATGCAAATTTTTGTTCAGATGTATTTTTCGGCTCACTTTTTAGGTACTGTGAAAATAGTTTAAAACAAAAGGTGGCCCTTTAAATTTCACTTTATCATGTATGTTACACTTTTTTTCAACAATGAGCAAATAAATGCAAAGGAATGCAATTTATGGGTTCCAATTTTATATATTTGCACTGTGATTTTCCGTTCATGTGGCACAGTTGGCTAGGAAGAAACTATGCTAGCAGTTGATAATAAAATATACATTCCTGTTATGTAGTTACTCAGTAACATATAGTTTCTCAGAATGTCAAGCAAACCTATCCTATCTATACATCTTATTAAGTTAAGTGATAGGGGACACCAAGAGGAATTGGGGCTGGCCATTTTTCCCTCCAACATCAATCTTCTATTAATGTTTCATAGGGAAGGTCTCCTGTGACTAAGATTGACTGAATGAGAGTACAATATACAATCATGCACTCAGATTTTGCAGCAGCCCAACAGAGAATATAACTATGGTATCAAACAACAGTCTGGTTTTTAGTCCCCTTCTGTCACTTAAAAAAGGAACGGGATATGGTTCTGTCCTACCTATTTATTGATACTTAAATATTACATTTTATTTCTGGGTTAAAAATATCCTAGAGCCGTGATGGCGAACCTATGGCATGTGTGCCACAGGTGGCACTCGGAGCCATATCTGTGGGCACGCGACCATTGCCCTAGCTCACCTCCAGCGCACAGGTGCGTACAGACCAGCGGTTTTTGGGTCTTCCGGGCCCATCGGAAGTCAGGAAACAAGTTGTTTCTGGCCTCCAGAAGGTCTCGGGGGGGGAGGCCATTTTTGGCCCCCCCAGGCTCCAAGAAAGCCTCTGGTGCCAGGGGAGAACAAAAAATGGACCTACTATGCCCACCAGTAACCTTTTTGCCGTCACATGCCAAAAGTCAGGGGAGCGCGGGGGGCATTGAATTATGGGTATGGGCACACATGCGCACAACCCACCCCCCTGTGTGATCCCCACTTTTGGCATGCAACAGCAAAAAGGTTAGCCATCACTGTCCTAGAGGGAGAAACCAGAATATTAAAATGAATAATAAAAATTGGTAAGTAGGATTTGAAAATAAATAAAAACCAATACATCTTAAGACCCTAACCCTGTGACTTATTTCCTGAATTCTAATAAAATAGGTTGCTTACTTGGCACTCAAATTTGAAACCAAGCACATTTTGCAGGAAATGTCATTCAATCTTTCTAATCCTATACAGGAAGGATTTTATGTTCCTATTATTGCTCAGCATCTGCAGGTTTATATTTATTTATTTATTTTAATTTAATTATTTTGTCACACAGTATATATAAGCATAAGCATGAAATAATTATACAATATATAAGCATATATATGAGTATGAGTATGTAATAACTATATTAATTGGATATAACGAAAGGAAACAATAGAACAGGAACGGTAGGCACGATTGTGCTCTTATGCACGCCATTACAAACCTCTTAGGAATGGGGTGAGGTCAATAGTAGACAGTTTTTGGTTGAAGCTTTGGGGATTTTGGGAAGAGACCATAGAGTCAGGTAATGTATTCCAAGCATTAACAACTCTGTTACTGAAGTCATATTTTCTGCAATCAAGATTGGAGTGGTTAACATTAAGCTTAAATCTATTGTGTGCTTGTGTATTGTTGCAATTGAAGCTGAAGTAGTCTTTGACAGGAAGGACATTGTAATAGATGATTCTATGAGTTCAACTCAGATCATCTCAAAGGCGGCGTAGTTCTAAATTTTCTAAATCCAGGATTTCAAGTCTGGTGGCATAAGGTATTTTGTTGTATTCAGAGGAATGGAGAACTCTTCTTGTAAAATATTTCTGGACATGTTTAAGGCTCTGCGCATGCGCAAGATGGCGGCCCGGTAGAAGACCGAAGCCGACGATGGTGGATCTGCGGCAGGATGGCGGCGCCCAGGCGGTGTGCAGAGCCATTTGCGCCCCCCGGTCGGTTGTGTGATCCCCCCAGCAGCCGTGGGAGAGGTCCGCGGACTTTCTCGGACTCACGGCTGCTGAGGATGAGACCGGGAGGATGAGGGCGAGCGGTGGACGGCAGCCATCTTACTGGGCGTGAGGTGAGGCCGCGGCTCGTCTGTTGTTGAGAGACGAGGCCGCGGCTTATTTCCTTTCCCTGCCGGACTATTCTGCGGTGTTTTCGCTTGCTTTCGCCTGCTCCGCCCTTTCCCCGGCCTTCTTCGGAGTGGTGTGGAGTGGTCTGGGAGCGAAGGGCTGTGAATGGTCCCCCTAGGGGCCTCTCTGTGTGAGACCCTTGGCCAGGATGAGAGGCTCAGCGCCTTGCCGCAGTGAGATCGGCGGCATTCTTATATTTTTACATCATGCAGGCGTGCAGGCCCTCTTTGGAGGTGCTTGGCCTGGCTCTTAGGAAAGGTCTGGCCCTGGGGAGTGGGCAGACCTGGACAGGACCTGGAGCCTTAGGAGCGGATGGCTGGCCTGGAGAGGTTTCTAGCTTTGGGACTATTTTGGCTGAAAGCAGTGGCGTGGTGGGCGTGGAGGTCCCCCGGCCTAGTTTGGCCTGCTTCTTCCTTTGATTATCATCTGCATTGTGTTTGGCCGTTATGGGATTCTCTGGCCATGAGTGTTCCTCTGGAATTGCTTTGGAAGATGTTGGAAACCAGCTTGTGATCTGCTGGGGACCTACCTATTTGGAAAGACCTACTTGGAAAGACCTACCTGGAAAGAACTACTTGGAAATATCTGTGGACACCGCTGGCGGTGGATAGAAGGGCCACCTTTTTCATCTTATGGATTTTAGGACTGAGCTTTGGGTGGAATAGCAACACCTTTGTTATCATGGATGCTATCTGCCTATCTTTACACCATCTTCCATCTCTAAGCCAGCCACCATTTGAAGTGTCACCAGATAATGGTTATCCATCTGATGAACGTTGTGTAATATGCTGCCATCCTGGGACAGTATCACCTCTTGTTGACTTCTATCTTCGTTTTATGTATGCGATACTCGGTACCTGAACTCTTGCGCCTGCGAGGTGCCCCCGCCTCGCAGGAATGGCCCACTTCATTACCAAGGGCCGGCCTCAATGATGGGTCTTGGGACCCACAGAGGTGGCATGCGAAGAGAAAGAGCCTTTGGGGTTTTTTAGATAGGGCATTTTTAAGGGGTGGGAGGGTAAGGGCGGGTGTTGGGGGTAGCCCATCGGGAGGGGGTCCAGTTCCTGCATGTGCTCGCGGCTGCAAATTAATAGGTTCGAAGGTTACAGGGGGGGATTGCGTTCCGTTTGCTGAGGGTGGTCCTATTTGTACGGTACGTGGGAGGGGCAGATATGGCGGAAGTGGGGGCTCATATCGTTCTGGGGGGCACACGCTCGATGTTTGCAGGCGATCGCGCACCCCGAGCCCTCTGACTTTTCCCGTTTCCCATATGGTCAAGACCCTCAGAGCCCGGGCCTTCGGCTGATGTTCTGCAACACACGGTCCATGGTCAATAAGGCCCCCCTAATATACGATCTTATCCAGGGGGGGTGCCGCGGATCTTATGGGCGTTACAGAGACCTAGTTGGGCACAGAAGGAGGCGTGCCCCTTGTTGAAATGTGCCCACCGGGTTTCCAAGCATTCCATCAGCCGAGGGCCGAAGGTAGGGGTGGGGGGGTTGGCGGTTGTTATTAGAGAGAGTCTTGAACCGAGGGAGACCACTGTACCTCAGATTGCCGGGTGTGAATCCCTCTTTGTGAGGTGGGGTCATAGATGTCAGATGGGCTTGTTTGTCATGTACCTGGCTCCTTGCGGCGTGACAGCAGCCCTGCCCGAGCTCCTGGAGGTGCTTGCTGGAGTAGCGGTGGAGACCCCCAGACTCATAGTCATGGGGGACTTTAACTTACCATCGACCGGCATGTCATCGACAGTTGCTCAGGAGTTCATGGCTTCCATGACGGCCTTGGACCTGACTCAAGTAGTTGATGGCCCTACTCACAGTGGGGGAGGCACACTGGATTTGATTTTCATCTCTGGTCAGTGGTTGAAGGATCTGGACTTGAGGGATTTAGTCATCGAACCTTTGTCATGGTCAGATCACTTCCTCCTTCGCTTGGACTTTCTGACCGCCACTCAACACCGCAGGGAGACGGAACCAATACGTTGGTTCCGTCCCAGGCGCCTGATGGACCCGGAGAGGTTCCAGACGGAGCTTGGGCCGTTTCCTGAGGGTCTGGCTCACGGCACGGCCGAGGAACTTGTCGCAGCTTGGGAACGGGCCGCGGCGGGGGCCTTAGACCATGTCGTGCCTTTGTGGCCTCTGACCCAGCGTAGGTCCCAACCAGCTCCCTGGTTTTCCGAGGAGCTGAGGGGGATGAAATGCCGGAGAAGATGCCTAGAGAGTTTTTGGAGGTCCAGTCATTCAGAGGCTGATCGGACACTAGTGAGGTCCTATACTAGGACCTACCCAGTGGCAATGAGGGAAGCGAGACGTTGCTACGTCTCCTCCCTCATTGCGTCGGCAGATAACCACCGGGCCGCCCTGTTTCAGGTGACTTGCTCTCTCCTTCATCAGGGGGAGTGGGATGACCCGTTGCAGGGACGTGCCGAAGAGTTTAGTGGTTATCTATACGACAAAATCGTTCAGCTTCGGGATGGCCTGGACCAAAATTGGGTAGATCCAGGCAAGATGTCAGAGAGCTGTCTTGTTGAAACTGTTTGGGATGAGTTTGACCCGGTGGCTCCCAAGGACATGGACAGGTTGCTGGGTAGGTTGAACGCCACCACATGTTTACTGGACCCATGTCCCTCCTGGTTGGTGCTGGCCGCACAGGAGGTGACATGAGGCTGGCTCCAGGGGATTACGAATGCTTCTTTGGTGGAGGGGGTCTTTCCGGCCACCTTGAAAGAGGCAGTGGTGAGGCCTCTCCTCAAGAAGCCTTCCCTGGACCCAGCTGTTTTAGGTAATAATTATCGTCCGGTCTCCAACCTTCGCTTCGCGGCGAAGGTTGCAAAGAGTGTGGTGGCATGTCAATTACCCCGGTACCTGGAGGAAACCGTCTATCTAGACCCGTTCCAGTCCGGCTTTCGGCCCGGATACAGCACTGAGACGGCTTTGGTCGCATTGGTGGATGATCTCTGGAGGGCCAGGGATAGGGGTTATTCCTCTGCATTGGTCCTATTAGATTTCTCAGCGGCTTTTGATACCATCGACCATGGTATCCTGCTGCACCGATTGGAGGGATTGGGGGTGGGAGGCACCGTCTATCGGTGGTTCTCCTCCTATCTCTCTGATCAGTCGCAGACAGTGTTGACGGGGGGCAGAGGTCGGCCCCAAGATGCCTCACTTGTGGGGTGCCTCAGGGGTCGATTCTCTTGCCCCTCTTGTTCAACATCTATATGAAGCCACTGGGTGAGATCATCAGTGGTTTCGGTGTGAGGTACCAGCTGTATGCTGATGATACTCAGCTGTACTTTTCCACCCCGGACCACCCCAATGAAGCTATCGAAGTGCTGTCCCGGTGTCTGGAAGCCGTACAGGTCTGGATGGGGAGAAACAGGCTCAAGCTCAATCCCTCCAAGACGGAGTGGCTGTGGATGCCGGCATCCCGGTACAGTCAGCTGCAGCCACGGCTGACTGGTGGGGGCGAGTCATTGGCCCCAATGGAGAGGGTGCGCAACTTGGGCGTTCTCCTGGATGGACGGCTGTCTTTTGAAGACCATTTGACGGCCGTCTCCAGGAGAGCTTTTTACCAGGTTCGCCTGGTTCGCCAGTTGTGCCCCTTTCTAGACCGGGATGCCCTATGCACAGTCCCTCATGCTCTCGTGACATCCCGTCTGGATTACTGCAATGCTCTCTACATGGGGCTCCCCTTGAGGAGCACCCGGAGACTCCAGGTAGTTCAGAATGCGGCTGCGCGGGTGATAGAGGGAGCCCCTTGTGGCTCCCACGTAAAACCTCTCCTGTGCAGACTGCACTGGCTGCCTGTGGCCTTCCGGGTGCGCTTCAAGGTTTTGGTAATGATCTTCAAAGCGCTCCATGGCATAGGGCCGGGCTACTTATGGGACCGTCTGCTGCCACCGATTGCCTCTCACCGACCCGTGCACTCTCACAGAGAGGGACTCCTCAGGGTGCCGTCGGCCAGGCAGTGCCGACTGGCGACACCCAGGGGAAGGGCCTTTTCTGTGGGGGCCCCCACCCTCTGGAACGAGCTTCCTCCAGGACTTCGCCAACTTCCTGACCTTCGAACCTTCCGCCGCGAGCTTAAGACACATCTATTTATTTGCGCAGGACTGGACTAGAATTTTTAAATGTTTTAAATTTTAAATTGGATTTTAATAGGGTTTTACTATTATATTCCTATTTTAAATATTCGGCCTTATGTAATAAGTTTTTTAAATTGGTGTTTTATTCTGTATATATATGTGTTTTATATGGCTGTAAACCGCCCTGAGTCCCTGGAGAGATAGGGCGGTATAAAAGTGTGAACAAATAAATAAATAAATAAATAAAATGTTCAATTGTATTGATGTCAGAAATGTGGTATGGGTTCCAAACAGTCAAGCTGTATTCAAGAATTGGTCTAGCAAATGTTTTATATGCTCAGGTTAGTAGAGTAGTGTTTTTGGAGAAGAAGCTACGCAAGATTAGGTTTACAACTCTTAAGGCCTTTTTTGCAATGTAGTTACAGAGAGCTTTGGTACTTAGATCATTTGATATGAAAACTCCAAGATCTTTAACAGGGTGGGGGTCAGTAAGGTAATGTCCATCAAGCTTGTACTTAGTGTTTAGGTTTTTTTTTTCAATATGTAAGATTGAGCATTTGCTGGTTGAGATTTGGAGTTGCCAAATTTTAGACCATTCAGATAAAAAGTCAAGGTCTTTTTGGAGGATAGCTATATTGCTGGTGGTGTTAAATAGTTTGACATCGTCAGCAAGCACAACACAATTACTTGTAATATGGTCACAGAGATCATTAATGTATAATATGAAGAGTGTTGGTCCAAGATCGCTGCCTCGGTGAACGCCACTTTTAACAAGAACATGATTTGATAGAGCATTGTCAATTTTGACCACTTGTTGTCTGTTTGATAAGAAAGCTGTTATCCAATTGCGGAGGGGTCCTGAGATACCGTAGGATTTTAGTTTTAGGAGAAGTTTATCATGTACTACTGAGTCAAAAGTTTTGCAGAAGTCTATGTAGATTGCATCTATTGCTTTGCCCTAAGCAAGATTTGTAGTCCATATGTTTTTGCAGTGAAGAAGTTGTAAATTACATGATAAATTTTTTCTGAAACCAAATTGTTTATTAGAGAGTAGGTTGTTTGTTTCTAGATGGAGGATAATGGATTGGTTGATAATAGATTCCATTACTTTGCAGGTGACACAGCAAAGAGAGATAGATCTGTAATTTTCAACTAGGCTGGGGTCTCCTTTTTTGAAGATAGGGATGACCATAACAAGTAACCAAAGTTTGGAAAGGGAACTGGTCGTGAAAGCTTTTTCAAAAATTATGCTTAGGGGTTCTGCTATATTAGTGGAAATCTTTTTTAAGAAGTATACACATAGTCCATCAGGTCCAATAGATAGGGATGGTTTTAGTTTGCGAAGAGCTTTTTCAACGTTATCTTCTGTGAAATCTATATGTGTTAGGTAGTTTCTTTTTGAAAGTCCAAAGGAGATTCTGTGCAGGTGCTATTCAGAAATCTGTTCCAATATTTCTAATACCTTGAATTGTCAGAGTGGCCTCTGAAGACAGGTGAAGCAAAGCAACATAAATGCTTTATTCTTAGAAGTCAAGGGTCACACTGCTTCACTAAATGTGTTGAGTAGTTTTGCTTCTGTCTTTCAAAGACCCACAGAGGCATAATATCTAGATCTGAATGTTTTCAGGCTCGGTATGATTTTAGTCAATCTGAGTTGGTTTCTGGTGATCTGTGAAATTTAATTTTTTCTGACCCAATTCACTATTTCTACAATTGTGATTATAAACCCTCTTTTGATCACATATATAAGTCAGTTTTTGCCTCCAGCATGCTGAGGTTTCAGCCAAGGAAATTTGAAAACGGAAGGTATGACAGAAAAGAAAGATGGATATTAATAGAGTAGGAATGGAATGAAGAAATAACAAAATTTTACTAAATGAACCTTCATAACAAGAATAATTTAGGGAATGTGACTGGTGACAATAATGTTCAGATGTGTTTTTATATAAGGGTTTATGTACCCTTGTAGGGTTATGTCTGATCACTGAAAAGTTTTAAAAATAGCAATTTAAATTCTGCAATGCTATGTTTAGAGCATGAACAAGATTTATTGAAAAGAATGAATATAGCTAATCCTCCAGTTACAATTATAATGGAGCCTGCCCATTCATTCGTAACCCAAGGATTCATGGGAATGAATCTCGTACCTTGAACGGGATCACTCCCTCCTTTCACCCATGCATTTGCTAATCAAATGCAAGGATCGCTTTCTGCACATGAGGTATTTCAAGGTGGGGAAGGCCATGTGGGGGGGGTGCTAGTGATGGGACAGGCCACCTGCATAAGATCACCCAAGGCTTCTCCAACCCACTGAAATACCTCATGTTCTCCACAATTTCTTTCCTCCTACCCAACCTGCGGTACCAGGTCACTTACATTGTGAAGATCTAGCTATGTAACACTCCATTTGGGCCTCTGCAGGCCTCACCTGGCATGTTGCCAGCCAAAATAGAACTTCTGCAGGGTGCATCTGCTCCTCAAAAGTTCTGTTCAGGCTTCCAGAGGCCTTATCCAGCACGTCACCCACCAAAATGGAGCTTCTGAGGGGTAGATCCATTCAGAAGCTCCATTTTAGCAGGCAACATGCCAGTTGAAGCCTCTGGATGCCCAAATGGAGTATTGGGACAAATGTTGCAGAACTTGTGTGGTTGTTCATAACGGCGAACAACTGCCATGGTGCAACAAGATTCTTAGTTTGTAAATTGTACATACGGACTTGTTTGTAAATGCTAGTGGGTGCTTATCGCGTAACTTCAAATGTTTATAAAGGGAAAGCTCTTAACGCAGGGATTACCTGTACATATTGAAAAGAAAGGACTTTGAGAATTTGGCTCATATCATGAATATAGATTCAAGTTGTGAGGAAATCCATTTCAGTATAGATGATCATTGAGTTTATTTTTTATTTTTTTACATTTGCCTACATATAGAATTCAAAATGAATTTTAAAATGCAGAGTTTAAGCATCAGAATGCATATAAATGCAAAACTGGGAGGTTTTTTTTTTTAAAAAAGAAAGAAAAATCTCCTTTTTTAAATGGCCCATTTCTTTCAAAGACCTAGCAAATCATGAATGCTATATTTTGTTTTCCCCAAGTTTCTTCCATTTCTCTCTATATATTTTTAAAAGTCAACTGATGCATTGTTTTACCATTTGTCCTGTCATCTACCATTTCTGATGCTTTGGAAGCATCTAAAGATCTGGCTCTACTGAGTACAGAGAAGCACACAACCTTGGGGTTGGTTATCATCTTGGAGGTAGGGGTGAAAAGCTCCCAATTCAGACCGGATCAGCTGATCCAATAGTGATGGCCATGAGTGGTTCAGAGAACCGATACCAAAAATCCCTGCCCCCTCCCCATGCCCACCCAATTTCCCAGTTGCTCGCTTGCCTGCTTGCCGCTTTTTAAAAAAATGCTTTTAAAATGTTAAAAAAAAGGTCTTTTTCCTCACCAAATGCGAGGTACGTGTGTAGTGCACACCAAAAGGAGGCATGGGATAAGTAGAACAGTGCACAAGGGGGTGATCAGCTATGGTGCGTAATCTTTCTTTTTACTTTTAAAAGCATTTTTTACAACTTATTTGGCCAAATAGGTTGTTAAAAAATGCTTTTAAAAGGTAAAAAAAAGCTCTGATTATCCCATTCGAGCTGCCTGATCATCAGAGCCTTTTTTTTACTTTTACATTTCTACATTGTAAAATCCAATCTGGGTTAGCCAGCAGAACCATAAGTTTTGTCTTCCAAGCTTTCAAACTTGTACCTGACCACATCTTCAGGGAACTTCTCTCTAGCAGAGTATATTTATTTATTATTTATTTATTTTGTCAAACACAACAATATATATAAGTATAAGCATGAAATAACCACACAAAGTGAATACAACCAAAGGGAACATTAGGTTATATATGCTATATATTATATACATAAGAGAAAAGTTATCTGAAGATGAGCTACAATATGAGTCTTAAAGCTCAGAAGCCAAAACCTCTGGTCCTAGTGATCAACCCAGATTGGACTCCACAACATTATCCTTGGACACATATATTAGCATTCATCCGTTAATTGTATGTTGCCCAGAATTGCCCTGTGAATGAGATGGGTGATTTCTACATTTGATATATAAATTAAAAAATAGCAAAACTGAAAGTAAATAGCTTTTTTGGATATGAAGAATCTTCAGAAGGACAGATTTGATTATACAGGGATTTTCCTTCAGTCCACAGTAAATGTAAAACTTTTAAAAGGTATATTTGGAAATAAGAAAGAAAATAAGTGATTTTGGTTAAATGGAAGAAGGGGTTAGATTAACTAGAAATAAGATTTGAAATCATTATAAAAATATTTCTTTTTGCTTGCTTTTTAAAGTTTTCTTAAAATATTTTTTAAAATGTGAATATTTTGAATTTAAATATAAGAAATCTTTCTCTGGGAAAATATTATGGATTACAGTAGTGATCCTGAACCTTTTCAGCTCTGCAAACTGGCAGAGATGCAGCACTAGAAAGGAGAGGGCTGGTTTAATATGTGTACCCACCACTTCACATGCTCATGCGCTCACCAATGGGCTGCAGACTGGTAATGGGCTGTAGACCAACAGTTGAGGACCTCTGGGTTAGAGAAAAACTACAATAAGATGAGATATTAAAGATAGATTACTAGAGGCAAGTAAAAAGAATCAAAGCTAATAATTAAAGGAGAAAACCCACTAGTATAGAATGGAGAAAATCATTTTTATACAGAAAAATGCAATGATATACTCAGAATTTTGTTTTAAGAATGTCTGATATTAGAAAATGCATTCAAAACAAAGATGTAAAAGAGGATACAACTAAAAATCAGGAAGTTTTGGATATTAGCAAATTAGCACAGGGGCCCCCCAAGGCTGTGTGCTCTCCCCACTTCTCTTCTCTCTGTATACCAATGACTGCATCTCCAATGATCCATCTGTTAAGCTACTGAAGTTCGCAGATGACACAACAGTGATTGGTCTCATTCGAGACAATGACGAATCCGCATATAGACGAGAGGTTGAATGACTAGCCTTGTGGTGCAACCAAAACAATCTGGAACTGAACACGCTCAAAACCGTAGAAATGATGGTAGACTTTAGGAGAAACCCTTCCATACTTCCACCTCTCACAATACTAGACAACACAGTATCAACAGTAGAAACCTTCAAATTTCTAGGTTCTATCATATCGCAAGATCTAAAATGGACAGCTAACATCAAAAACATCATTAAAAAAGGACAACAAAGAATGTTCTTTCTGCGCCAACTCAGTAAGCTCAAACTGCCCAAGGAGCTGCTGATTCAGTTCTACAGAGGAATTATTGAGTCTGTCATTTGCACCTCTATAACTGTCTGGTTCGGTTCTGCAACCCAACAAGAAAAACACAGACTTCAAAGGATAATTAGAACTGCAGAAAAAATAATTGCTACCAACCTGCCTTCCATTGAGGACCTGTATACTGCACGAATCAAGAAGAGGGCCGTGAAAATATTTACAGACTCCTTGCATCCTGGACATAAACTGTTTCAACTCCTACCCTCAAAACGACGCTATAGAGCACTGCACACCAGAACAACTAGACACAAGAACAGTTTTTTCCCGAAGGCCATCACTCTGCTAAACAAATAATTCCATCAACACTGTCAAACTATTTACTGAATCTGCACTACTATTAATCTTCTCATAGTTCCCATCACCAATATCTTTCCATTTATGACTGTATGACTATAACTTGTTGCTGGCAATCCTTATGATTTATATTGATATATTGACCATCAATTGTGTTGTATATGTTGTACCTTGATGAACGTATCTTTTCTTTTATGTACACTGAGAGCATATGCACCAAGACAAATTCCTTGTGTGTCCAATCACACTTGGCCAATTAAAAAAAAAAATTCTATTTGGATTCAAAATTGACAAATTACAAGAAGGATACTGTCCTGCTCACACACCATATGGATTTGAAGTCTTTATTGTGGCTTCGTCACCCCCAAATAGGATTCCCAGGACTCATCCCATATAGGAACCACCACAAAACAGCAAGTCTGTAAAGTCACCTACAGGTTTTAAGTCAAAAGACAAGTCCAAACTAAAACCAAAATCCAGGTCCAAGGTTGAAGAAGCAAAGTTCAAATCCAGCAACAGGAATCAAGGTTTAAATTCCAAGGCAAGATTTATGACAGTTAAACAAATGCATAGCAAGAAGTCTATAAGTTGTTCACTTATAGATTTCTATAAGTTGCTTTGCTTCACGTGCTAGGTTAAATTACCGCTGTCCAATGCAACTCATTAGGGGTAAGGCTGACTCTGCCCAAGTAGCCTCACTGATCTTTGTTGAACACATCCTCTTGGCCCTGGGTACCCTGGTATCTGATGAATGAGCTGGTTCCTTCTTATCCCCATTGACTATCTGCAGCTGTGACCCTTTCCTACCTTCTGCTTCTAGTTGGCCTTCTGAGTCTCTAGTTGAAGCTGTGTTTCTTCCCTCTCTTTGTCAGTGAGCCACTTGTCCAGTCACTCCTCTAGCCCTTTTGATGTTCATGGCCTCTCCTCCTTCTCTTACCCATCCCCTTCTGTTTCATAGTCCTCCATGTCTTCCAGATGCTCCTCTAAGCCTTGCTCTGGTCCTTGAGGCCATCTTTTCCTCATTATCCAATCTGGCTTTGTGAGCATCCATTACAGTAACTTGCTGTTTCTTGATTAGTCTGAATGTTGGTCATCTGCCCATCCATAGTCCCCTCATATATTTCATATATCTCTTCTCATTAGGCCTCTTGACTTGTCTATATATAGTTTGTTCCAGTAGCCCACTTATCAACTCCTTGATCTCCTTGTTTCTCAGCATTTGACATATTAATTCAGGTGATATCCAAGCCAGTATAACTGTCTTTGTTTGTGTCATTTTCATATTTTGAGGTAGGTAGGTAAAGCGATTAGGGAACGCTTGCCCAATGACCCCTACTAATAATGTAGATACAAGTGAAGATTTGAACCTCGATCTCTCACGTCAAAGGCAGCACTCTAACCCATTAATTATCTAGCTGTACTTAAAGGAACATTATTACTAAGTTTACAAATAATTCAAGGCGGCCAACATGTTGAAATGTTCCTCCTCCTATTTTCCCCACAATAACAAACCTATGAGTTAGGCTGGTCTGAAAGAGAGAGATTGGTTATCCAGCTGGTTTTCATGGCCAAGGTGGGATTTGAGCTCACAGTCTCTTGCTTTTTATCTTTTCATTTACTTTTTAATGTTAAAAAAACTATTAGTTTTTATCTTTCTAATTTTAAACTTCAATAAACATTAATATAAAAAGAATAAAAAAGCAAAATGCTATACTTATGTTTTTGACAGTTAAGTGTCAAAATTATGTGTTTGTATAACTACTGTAAGAAAAATGAATGCACCAAAAATATTATCTATAGTTGTTATCGATTTTCTCCCCTCAAAATAGAGAAATCTATTGTTTAATAACTTATTAGGGAATTTAAAAGCTGAAAGCATTTTCCTTGCCAGTATTGCTAATTGCCATCAGATCTTCCTTTCAATAAAATAGAAAATTCAATATACATTGCAAGTCAGAGGGGAAAGTTGAACATTAGTGAGCAAATGCAAAGCAATTATTAAAAAGCAGATATGACGGGAATGCCTGCACTGATTATCCTTCTTGATAAATATAAACTCTGCTTAGTGTTTGCACATCAAACAGCCAAGGATTAAATTAACAGAAATTCATTCAGAACATTTATTTGCTTTTTATGCATTGAATCTCTGCCTACAATTTAGAGCAGATCTTGGTAAAGTAGGCAGACTTTAGAAACCATAAAAAGCTATGATTTCCTATCTCATTATGAAAATTACATATACAGAACTTTTTTATTTATTTATTTATTGATCACATTTGTATACCGCCCTATCTCCCGAGGGACTCAGGGCGGTTAACAGGCATATAAAAAGGACATATAAATACAGATTAAAACACAAATAAAAAACTTATTCTAACCAGCCTGATTACCAAAACCAATTAAAATCAATATAAAATTTAAAATTTCAAAATTTAAAATCTAAAAACCTAGTCCAGTCCTGCACCTAAATAAGTGTGTTTTAAGCTCACGACGGAAGGTTCTAAGGTCCGAGAGTTGGCGAAGTCCTGGGGAGCTCTGCTCCAGAGGGCGGGAGCCCCACAGAGAAGGCCCTTCCTGGGCGTCGCCAGACGGCACTGCCTAGCTGACGGCACCCTGAGGAGTCCCTCTGTGAGAGCGCACGGTCGGTGAGAGGTATTCGTAGCAGAAGGCGGTCCCGTAAATAGCCCGGCCCTATGCCATGGAGCGCTTTAAAGGTGGTCACCAACACCTTGAAGCGCACCCGAAGGCCACAGGTAGCCAGTGCAGTCTGCGCAGGATAGGTGTCACCCGGGAGCCACGAGGGCTCCTTCTATCACCCGCAGCCGCATTCTGACTAACTGCAGTCTCCGGATGCCCTTCAAGGGAGCCCCATGTAGAGAGCATTGCAGTAATCCAGGCGAGACGTCACGAGGGCGTGAGTGACCGTGCATAGGGCATCCCGGTCCAGAAAGGCGAACTGGCGTACCAGGCGAACCTGGTAAAAGCTCTCCTGGAGACGGCCGCCAAATGATCTTCAAAGGACAGCCGTCATCCAGGAGGACGCCCAAGTTACGCACCTCTCCGGGGCCAATGACTCGCTCAACAGTCAGCCGCGGTTGCAGCTGACTGTACCGGGATGCCGGCATCCACAGCCACTCTGTCTTGGAGGGATTGAGCTTGAGCCTGTTTCTCCCCATCCAGATCCGTACGGCTTCCAGACACCGGGACAGCACTTCAATAGCTTCATTGGGGTGGCCCGTGTGAAAAGTACAGCTGGGTGTCATCAGCGACAGCTGGTACCTCACACCAAGCCACTGATGATCTCACCCAGCGTTTCATATAGATGTTGAACAAAAGGCGAGAGAATCGACCCCGCGGCACCACAAGTGAGGCGCCCGGAGCCGACCTCTGCCCCCGTCAACACCGTCTGCGACCGATCGGAGAGATAGGAGGAGAACCACCGATAAACGGTGCCTCCCACTCCCAATCCTCCAACCGGCGCAGCAGGATACCATGGTCGATGGTATCAAAAGCCGCTGAGAGGTCTAATAGGACCAGGGCAGAGGAACACCCCTATCCCTGGCCCTCCAGAGATCATCCACCAACGCGACCAAAGCCGCTCCGTGCTGTAACCGGCCGGAAACCGGACTGGAACGGGTCTAGATAGACAGTTTCATCCAGGTGTAAGGGAAACTGATATGCCACCATACTCTCTACAACCTTCGCCGCGCAGGTTGGAGACCGGACGGTAATTACCTAAAACAGCTGGGTCCAAGGCAGGCTTCTTGAGGAGGGTCTCACCACCGCCTCTTTCAAGGCGGCCGGAAGACTCCTCCACCAAGGAAGCGCCAGAATTGCCTGAGCCAGCCTCGTGTCACCTCCTGGGTGGCCAGCACCAGCCAGGAGGGCACGGGTCCAGTAAACATGTGGTGGCATTCAACCTACCCAACAACCTGTCCATGTCCTCGGAGCCACAGGGTCAAACTCATCCCATAAAATATCACCAAGACCACCCTTGGACGCCTCCTGGGCCACTGCAATTTTGGTCCAAACCGTCCCGGTTGAACGATTTTATCGTATAGATAACCGTTAAACTCCTCAGCACGCCCCTGCAACGGGTCATCCCGCCCCTGATGAAGGAGGGAACGAGTCACCCAAACAGGGCGGCTGGGCGGTTATCTGCCGACGCAATGAGGGAGGAGGCGAGCAACGCCGCTTCCTCAGTGCCACTAGGTAAGTCCTAGTATAGGACTTCACTAGTGTCCGATCAGCCTCGGAGCGGCTGGACCTCCAAGAACTCTCCAGGCGCTTCTCCGCGCTTCATCCCCTCAGCTCCTCGGAGAACCAAGGAGCCGCTTGGGACCTGCGCCGGGTCAGAGGCCGCAAAGGCACGACACGATCTAAGGCCCCCGCCGCGCCCGCTCCCAGGCCGCAACCAGTTCCTCAGCCGTGTCGTGAGCCAGACCTCAGGAAATGGCCCAAGCTCCGTCCGAACCTCTCAGGGTCCATCAGGCGCCTGGGACGGAACCAACGATTGGCTGGCCTCCCCTGCGGTGTTGAGTGGCGGTCAGAAAGTCCAGGCGAAGAAGAGAGTGATCTGACCATGACAGAGGTTCAATAACTATTTCCTTCAAATCCAGATCTCTCAGCCACTGACCAGAGATAAAAATCAGATCCAGAGTGCCACCCCCAATGTGAGTAGGGCCATCAACTACTTGAGTCAGGTCCAAGGCCGTCATGGAAGCCGTGAACTCCCGAGCAGCTGTCGATGACGAGCCGGAAGATGGCAGTTAAAGTCCCCATGACTAAAAGTCTGGGGTCTCAACTGCCACCCCAGCAAGCACCTCCAGGAGCTCAGGCAGGGCAGCTGTCACGCAGCAAGGAGCCAGGTACGACCAGCAAGCCCATCTGACATCTATGACCCCATCTCACAAAAAGGGATTCACACCCGCAATCTGAGGCACAGTGGTCTCCTCGGCTCTAGACTCTCTAATCACAACCGCCACCCCACCACCCCTACCCTGGCCCTCGGCTGATGGAATGCTCGAAACCCGGCGGGCACATTTGAACAAGGGCACGCCCCTTCTGGGCCCAGCCAGGTCTCCGACGCCCATAAGGTCCGCGCACCCCTGAATAAGATCGTGAATTAGGGGGCCTTATTGGCCACGGACCGTGCGTTGCACAACATCAGCCAAGGCCAGGGCCCTGAGGGTCCTGACCATCCGGGAACGGGAGAAGTTTGAGGCTCGGGCGCGATCGCCTGCAGACATCGAGCGCCCCCTAACACGATGTGAGCCCCCACTTCCGCCATATCTGCCCCTCCCCAACCGTGGAAATGTCACCACCTCAACCAATGGAGCACCAACCCCCATGACCTCGGACCCACCAACCCCCGCCACGAGCATGCGAGGAACTGGACTCCCACCCGGCGGGTTTCCCAACACCCGCCCTTAAATCCCTCCCACCCACCCCCAACCCAAACCTATCGATTTCCTCCCCTTAAAAACCCCTTTAACACCCCCTTAAAAACCCCGACAGGTTCTTCCCCTACCTGACACTACCTCCCCTTTAAAAACCCTTATTAAAAAACCTATCTACAAAACCCCACAGGTTCTTTTTTTTCGCATGCCACCTCTGTGGGTCCCAAAACCCGTCATAGAGGCCGGCCCTCGATAATGTGGAGGGCCATTTCTGCGAGGCGGGGGCACCTCGCAGCTGCAAGAGTTCATCAGAAGAATAGCGCGTCGTAATAGAAGATAAGATCGGCGAACTTCTGGTGAAGATAACCGACTAAATTCATGCTCAGGGAGGGATCCCTGAAAGGTTTTTTCCTGGGTTGTAGCTCTTCATCTACTAACTGAAGGGATAGGCACAGTGGTGAAATGTAAAATTTGTTACTACCAGTTCTGTGGGCATGGCTTGATGAGGGGGGTGAGGGGCAATGTGACTGGGTGGGGATGGCCAACTTTTTTTTTTTTTTACTTTTAAAAGCATTTTTTTTTTTACAATCTTTTCAGCTGAATAGTCCCAAATACAAGTTTTGGGCTTTTTCTTTAAAGATATTAACAAGATTGAGAAATCCTTGAGAAAAAGTTGGCTTATAATTACTTGATAAACTTTCCAGAGAAGAAAAAGATTTTATTCCATGAAGACAAGCTGGAAAGAGTGACTTAAACTTGATGAGTTAACTGGATCTAGGATGGATTTCTATCTGTTAGATATTTGTAATTGAAAAAATTCTCAATCCAAAATTTGAAAATGTAATTCTTTTATTTATATAATGCTTAAGTAACTCTTAAAGTATGCAAAATGTTATTGAAAATGTATTTGAGAATACCTATGTTAGGAGAAAGTTAAACAAAATGTAATAGTTTTTGAGTTTTCTAATATCTAAAAAAGAAAAAAGGAGAATATATTTAAGTACATTTTTCACTTGGATATCACTGCTGGATTTTATGCTTGTGATGAAAAAAATGAAATTTAACTTTGGTTTTGTCTGGATTTTTGAAATATTCATGTCTGATTAAAACTAAATTCCCAACTAACCAACATTTTATAAAGTTATTGATGACTGCCAGATGAAGAAAAAAATTTATAAAGCCATTTTGAAAGTTCTGGATCTCCCTGAGTCAGTCAGAAAATCTGAAATTTGGAGAAGTGTTGGAGCCAGTGACTTTTCCAGGAATAATCCTGCCAAAATCACTGCAAAAACCAAAACAAAATCATCCAAAACCACCTTTTAAAAAACAAGGAAACATCCAGGGAATTGCAGGATTACCTTGCCTTGGCTCAATTCATCAACACAGTTCTGGATAAAAACAGGATTTACAGTTTAATACCAAAACAGAAGCTCGTAATAAAGAAAACATCAATGTTTTCTTTATTAAGCACCTGGATCACAGAAGGAATATTATATGGACAACAAGTTAAAAGTTGAATATTTCAGACTAATGAGTGATATTTTTTTCTAAATGGAATCAAACATTCTGCATTAAGACCCTCATACAATCTATCATATAAAGAGATGGTTTTTTCCTGGGTTGTAGCTCTTCATCTACTAACTGAAGGGATAGGCACAGTGGTGAAATGTAAAATTTGTTACTACCAGTTCTGTGGGCATGGCTTGATGAGGGGGGTGAGGGGCAATGTGACTGGGCGGGGATGGCCAACTTTTTTTTTTTTTTACTTTTAAAAGCATTTTTTTTTTTACAATCTTTTCAGCCGAATAGTCCCAAATACAAGTTTTGGGCTTTTTCTTTAAAGATATTAACAAGATTGAGAAATCCTTGAGAAAAAGTTGGCTTATAATTACTTGATAAACTTTCCAGAGAAGAAAAAGATTTTATTCCATGAAGACAAGCTGGAAAGAGTGACTTAAACTTGATGAGTTAACTGGATCTAGGATGGATTTCTATCTGTTAGATATTTGTAATTGAAAAAATTCTCAATCCAAAATTTGAAAATGTAATTCTTTTATTTATATAATGCTTAAGTAACTCTTAAAGTATGCAAAATGTTATTGAAAATGTATTTGAGAATACCTATGTTAGGAGAAAGTTAAACAAAATGTAATAGTTTTTGAGTTTTCTAATATCTAAAAAAGAAAAAAGGAGAATATATTTAAGTACATTTTTCACTTGGATATCACTGCTGGATTTTATGCTTGTGATGAAAAAAATGAAATTTAACTTTGGTTTTGTCTGGATTTTTGAAATATTCATGTCTGATTAAAACTAAATTCCCAACTAACCAACATTTTATAAAGTTATTGATGACTGCCAGATGAAGAAAAAAATTTATAAAGCCATTTTGAAAGTTCTGGATCTCCCTGAGTCAGTCAGAAAATCTGAAATTTGGAGAAGTGTTGGAGCCAGTGACTTTTCCAGGAATAATCCTGCCAAAATCACTGCAAAAACCAAAACAAAATCATCCAAAACCACCTTTTAAAAAACAAGGAAACATCCAGGGAATTGCAGGATTACCTTGCCTTGGCTCAATTCATCAACACAGTTCTGGATAAAAACAGGATTTACAGTTTAATACCAAAACAGAAGCTCGTAATAAAGAAAACATCAATGTTTTCTTTATTAAGCACCTGGATCACAGAAGGAATATTATATGGACAACAAGTTAAAAGTTGAATATTTCAGACTAATGAGTGATATTTTTTTCTAAATGGAATCAAACATTCTGCATTAAGACCCTCATACAATCTATCATATAAAGAGATGGTATTGTCATGGTTTGGGAATAGATGCTTATCTCAGCACCTGGGTAACTTACATCATGAAGTAAACTTTATTTTTTACTTTGATCAAAAAATTCTACAGCTGTTTATCAGGTCTGTCCATCAATTTAAGCTTAAGCAGATGTAGGTCATGCAGCAACATGATGAACCCAAGAATACAAACTAATCTAAAGTATAGTGGGCAATGAGAAAGAAATGTAAAGTCTTGGAATAGTTTAAGTCAAAGTTCAGACTAGAAAACCATAGAAAAATGTTCTAGCAGGACTGAAATGAAAAGTTCATGGAGAAAGCCATCAGGTGTTACTGAGTATAAGTGCTTAACATGGATGAATTGTTACACAGCGATGTGAAAGACCAATCACTATTATAAGAAGCATATGGCTGCAGTTTTACAGCTAAATGTGGTGGAACTAATGATTGAATGTAAGGGGCTGATTACTTTTTCACACCAGTACTTTGTATATTATGTGATTTTTCATCCAAACCCCACTTTACCAAGTAGGATCCACATGGAACTCTTGATAGTATCCAGTGACAAAGGTATGCAAATATACAGAATATACAGAAGTAGCAAATGCTTTTTCACAGAACTAGCTAAGTATTTCTAGACATTTTCTATCTATTTAATTAAAATTAATTAAATAATATGGTGCTTGAATGTCTGCGTCAGTTTTGGAACTAAATGTATTTCTTTTGGAAATCATCAATTATTCTTTCATTTGAAATGTATGCTAAAATATTAAAATACTTTAATTTCATTGTCATTTTCTCTTCCTGATATCCTGTTATATCTTTTGCATCTTTAAACATTTTCCAATAAGATACCTGTATCAATACCTGTAATGGACTTGTTTATACTACTGAGACTGCTCAGCCAGAGAGAAGATGCAATCATTGCAAATAAGTTCAATATAAGAAGGAGTTCTACTAATTGTTTTCACCCTTGTAATTTAATAAAACTATTCAATAGATTAAAAAGTAAATTTGCCTAAGTGTATTGTATGTACTAACCATTAATTTTAACCTCCTGACATAATAGGTGCAGGTAAGATCCAATACATTAGTTTGCTCTTAAAATAATTGGATTTTGCACAAAGCATAGCATAGGTTTAATCACTCCACTATGGCAGTTAGATATTCTGGTTTATTAAGCTTTAATAATTAATTGTGATATTATTGCATTTGGAAAGTCTATTGTTATTCAAATTTAACCCACATTAGCACAGGTTTCATGTATATTATTATCTTCAATTGTGCAGTTACATTCATCTAGCACAATAGAGGTGACTCACAGGTGCCTTTGGCATAACTGCTTTCTCTTTTTCTTTTTCTTTTTCTTTCTTTTTTCTTTTTTTGTTACTGATCTACTATTCTATTATCCTAATACAAATTAGAAAACCTGAAAAAGGAAATATCAGATGGATTAGCCATGGACAAGAAACCCACAGTATATCTCTGTATAAAGACAAATGGATCCAGAAATAGCAGCCAGACCATTGCAAATGCTTCCTTATTTTCTTTCCTAAATAGTGTTAATGTTTTCCATTCAAAGTTATATAGGTAATTTCATTGGCTATATTTCAGAGCTGGAGCAGTAGCATGTTTTCTTTGTCCCTTATATAGTATTTCATAGAAGAATTTAAGAACATTTGTATACTGAAGAGTTAGTGGTGTTTTCTTCTTTTGCACAAGGTTTCCAAATAAATAAAGTTCACATGATATATTCACATATAACAAGAGATAGATAAGTGTTAAAATATTCATTCTTTTTGGCTTGCTAACCATGACCGCAGGAAATGTTTTCCTTCTTCCTGATAAAGAGTAATTCATTATCTGGTCCTCCTTGATGCATGCACTCTGTCCATGCCACTAATCTTCTCCAAACCACTGGTGAATGGTTTAGGGGAGTTAGCAATATAGAAAATGACCTTTCATGTATTCCAATCAAATGTTAGACCAGAAAGTTAGACTGGAAAGGACACATCACATCAGGAAAGGGAAGGAATAAATATCTCTCAAATGTCTTTTTTGTGCAGTAGTATGGCAGAAAACTGTTGGAATGCCTATAGTGTGTGATGATAGCTTTACCCTCTCCCACAGTACTGGCCACTTTGAGGCAATCCACTTGAGGGTATTGATCTAAGGTGAGTCAAGGCATCCCTTCAGTTCTGCAAAGCTTCTTTGGTTATTTACAGTACCTTTGAATTGGGCAATTTCTCCATCCCTTACCACATAATCAGCCATCCTCTTTCCACTCCACTCACTTCTACCATTCTGCTCTAACCTGAGCTGCAGAGGGTAAAATTGTCTTACATCCCATTGACCAGGCAGGCAGAGACTTCCTTGTCTTCCACCTAAGAACAAGAGGCAAGTCCAAACTCACTTAGTACCCAATTGTTAGTTGTTCTTAAGGTTTATCCCTCATTTTTGCTCCAGAAGCTCAATGCAACTCTCAGGGAGAAGTCACTTTATTATAGCAATTCTGTGCAATCACCTGAGACATAGTCAGTAGCCCAAATCATCATGAGTTTCTATAGATGAGGATGGATTCAAATGGGATTTCTGAAGCCTACTGCAATAATTGAAATGTATGCATCTTATTGAAAGGAATCCTGCTTATTTAATCAGTATTTTTATCATAATAAGAGAGACACAAAGTTGGTATGAGATCTCCTTTTATATATATTTGGCATGAGATGAAGTTTATACTGAGAAGGCAGTGAGAACAAGAAGTTAACAAGAAAGACATATTGAATGAAAAATAGTGTGTGTGGGGGGGGAAGAGACGAAGAGAGAGCGAGAAGAGAAAGGGGGAGAGAAAACAAGTCTAATAGATGAACAGGGGAGCAAGAACATGAGACAGACAAAGTGAGAGGAAGAAAGATAAATTGCAAATCAGCTGTGATCAGATGAGGTCATAGTGAGTGATAAAACAAGAAAATCCACCAATTATTTTCATTAAAATTGTCAGGACAACACCATTCACCACACATTATTAAGGTAGACTAGAACTGATGGCAGACTAGCTGCAAAAGCTTCCAATTCAATATGTGCTACTTTCAGGTAGCACATATTGCTGGTTATCTGGATATGCACAATTTTCCAATAAATGTGTTTATTTCCCAGTAAAACTGGTTAAACATCCAGGTCTGGAAACTTGAGAATAGCTTAGTGAGAGTACTCTCCCAAATAACAAATTGTTATTTAAAGACAAGAGTTCCAGATCTCATTCTCAAAAGCAGCTAATATTGTGGGGAAATACAGCAACAAAGCCTTAACTAATTACTAAACCACAGGAGGGGGGGACGTCCCCTCTTGTCCAGGAACAGATATGGAAATTTCAGAGAATAATATTTCATCTGAATGTTGAGGTAGTATTTCCCAGGCTGCTATGGGAAGATCTACATAGTTCATAGTTCTGTTGTCCTTCAAATCCTTCCTTTCTTCTGCTTCTGCAATATAGCTTTTGACTACAAATCTGATGTTTCTTAGGACAGATTTATGATTCAGTGGATTTCAGATCTGAATGACCCCTACACACACACACAAACACACACTTTTATACTTTAACGAAATGATTTGTTTGCTTATTATCTGTTGCATGACCCTGGTGAGCTAAGTTCAGTGTTTCTCAAACTTGGTGACTTTAAAAGCATAGATTTCCAGAATGGACAACTTCAATGGTGATATTCAAATTTCTTCCTACTGGTTCTTTGGGCGTGGCTTGGTGGTGGGGGTCATGTGACTGAGTGGGCATGGCCAACTTGATGTCACTCATACCCACGCTCACCAGTCACATGACACGCTCCCCCCCACCAAGCCACAGCCACAGAACTCAGTAGGAAAAAATTTGAATTTACAGCTATTGCAGCCTTTCTTTCTACCTGTTTTCTGCCCAGGCCTGGCCTAATCTGTCAAAGGCCTCCTCCTGCATGCTGCCCACTCTCCCTTCACAAGTTGCATGTGTCACCCCATTTCCCTTCCTTCAGAGGCCCCAGCCCTAGCCCTGCTTCCTCCCCCATGACTACCTCTTTCTCTGGGCTCATCTTCCTCCTGCAGCGGGCCAGAGAGGGGAAGGCAAGCCAGGGCTGAGCCATTGCTGCTGGGCTCCCCACCAGCCCACATCTCGTCTCCCCTTGTTGCAAGATGCTAAAATAATGTTTTGCCCCCTCTTTAATGCCTGCATGTGTGTGTGTCTGAGTGTGTGTGTGCATGTGTGGTTATTATGTTAAGAAACTGCAGTGTATTTAAAATGCACACACACATACACATAGATATACAAGTAGGCTGAGGAGCTAGTTTCCAAATCCCTTTTCAACTTCCTTTTACTTTATTTATTATTTATTCAACATCTTCTGTCTGCAAAATGTTTGCAAGGTTTGTTTGTTTTTCACATTTCTAAGCATCCCATCTCCTTCTAAGAGGGAATTATTCATTAACGTGAAACTTAATAGGCATCTTAGTCAAGTCATCTCATGTCAGCTTTTTAAAAGAGGGAATGTCAATCTATTTTCTCCAACAGAAGACCTTGAAAATAAAGTCAAGACAGGAGATGATATCATTTTAAGATGCTATTTTTAATCCAAAATCAGAGAACACGTGTGGGTCTGTGAGTTAAGTCTTACTATTCCAGGACTTGCTATGAAGCATAACAGAATGTTAGGAACCTCTTATTTTCCATCAGCATGATGTCTTGTCTTTGTTTGACTATAATCTTTATTAAAATTTAATTTTTAAAAACTTTAACAGAAGTTTAAAAATTAATAGAAGCTAATATTAAGTTATTGTATTATTGTGGACTTTATTATGGAAAAAATGCTGGCTCTTGCTGTGCATCAGGAATGCTGTATAACTTTGACAGTTCTCAAATTTGGTTTGATTACTGAGGCCTATTCTAAAATATATTTCCATGTCACCCATATATCTACATGTTTATCCTTGAGCAGTCAATCATCCACTTCAAGGTTCCCATTAACTTCTTTTTCCATCCAGCTTGCTTTTATGCACAATGAAAGATCTCTCATCTTAACCAGGATTCTAGTTCTTAACCAGGATTCTAGTTCTCTGTATTGCATCAGCCTGTGGAATAAATATATCTCAAGATGATAGTAATTTATCTTTATCAATATTCAATAAATTGTTTCTGCTATCAAATTGGTGGATTACTGCTGCATTGCATGTCTCATGTTTTAACTTTTATGTCAGCCCTTCAGCTCTCAAGACCTGGAAAAGATTAGTGTCTCCCATATCTACCTCAACCAATAAATCTCCAAGTAGCTGAACAATAGTTTGTTTCTTTTGCCAAAATAGTATTTTAATTGTGGATTAGGAACAGTTGGATGTTTGTGTGTGTGTTTGTGTGTCTACCAAGATTCACTACATGATAATTAATTGTTTCTGCAGTATTTTGTAGTATTCAAATTGTGTTGAATAAGCTCTCTTTTATGGTAACAATTGAGATTTCAGCATTATTTGAACTTTTCTTATAGTTTCTGTCTTATCAATTGACCAGGATCTGCATAATGACTTAAAGGAACTCACATTATGAGAACTCTGGGAATGAACACTGTTCAGAAAGCTTATCAAACAATGTTACTTCTGGACACTAACTACTTTATCTTCTGAAAACAATGAGCAAACATTTTTTCTATTGTTTCTGCTGTTTGAGGATCGGGGCTAAATGAGCAATATATATATATGTTCTCTATGTGTAACTCTCTGCTCTTAAGAACACTAACTACAGTATAATGCACAACTCATGTATACAAAAATGTATAGTTCATAAATATTGGTTGCATATAATAATATAACTAATTGTGGGTAACTAATTTATTGTACCATTTAAATGAAAAATGTCATAAATGCCCAAAGATTGTGACACCCAAAGCAACCACAATTTTCACTCCCCGACCAAAATCAATGGGTCATCAGAATAGAATAGAATAGAATAGAATAGAATAGAATAGAATAGAATAGAATAGAATAGAATAGAATAGAATTCTTTATTGGCCAAGTGTGATTGGACACACAAGGAATTTGTCTTGGTGCATATGCTCTCAGTGTACATAAAAGAAAAGATACATTCAACAAGAATCATAATCATGATTTAATGATAGTCATAGGGTACAAATAAGCAATCAAATCATATTAGGAAACAGCCAATACAAATCATAAAGATACCAGCAACAAGATTACGGTCATACAATCGTAAGTTGGAGGAGATGGGTGATAGGAACGATGACAAGATTAATAGTAATGTAGACTTAGTCAATAGTTTGACAGTGTTGAGGGAATTATTTGTTTAGCAGAGTGAGGGTGATCAGGGGAAAAACTGTTCTTGTGTCTAGTTGTTCTTGTGTGCAGTGCTCTGTAGCGTTGTTTTGAAAGTAGGAATTGAAACAGTTTATGTCCAGGATAGGAGGGGTCTGTAAATATTTTCACAGACTTCTTTTTGACTCCTGCAATATACAGGTCCTCAATGGAAGGCAGTTTGGTAGCAATTGTTTTTTCTGCAATTCTAATTATCCTCTGAAGTCTGGGGCTGTCTTGTTGGGTTGCAGAACTGAACCAGACAGTTATAGAGGTGCAGATGACAGACTCAATAGTTCCTCTGTAGAACTGAATCAGCAGCTCTTTGGGCAGTTTGAGCTATCTGAATTGGCGCAGAAAGAACATCTTTGTTGTGCTTTTTTGATGATGTTTTTGAGGTTAGGTGTCCATTTTAGATCTTCAGATATGGTAGAACCTAGAAATGTGAAGGTCTCTACTGTCAATAGTGTGTTGTCTAGTATTGTAAGAGTTGGTAGTATGGGAGGGTTTCTTCTAAAGTCTACCACCATTTCTATGGTTTTAAGTGCGTTCAGTTCCAGATTGTTCTGGTCACACCACGAGGCTAGTTGTTCAACCTCCCGTCTATATGAGGATTCATCATTGTCTCAGTCGATCACTTATATAAGGTCCATCAATTAATCATGTTAGCCTTGTTAGAATGTGTAGAAATAATACTTTAGCTGAGCATTTACACTCTTATTAAACTCTGTTTTGTTCTAGTTTTATTGGCCTCATTTTTCACTGTTCACAGGGCTTAAAAGTAGCTTACCCAAGAAAGTGAGATAAAATGTACATATCAAAGAAAGTTTTTCATTAGATACTTAACAGGAAGGGAGGGAGGGAGGGAGGGAGGGAGGGAGGATGGATGGAAGGAAGGAAGGAAGGAAGGAAGGAAGGAAGGAAGGAAGGAAGGAAGGAAGGAAGGAAGGAAGGAAGTAAGTTCCTTGTATGGGATGACATTGAGCAAATTGGGTGAATGGATAAGGGAATAGTATTGTAAAGGTGGGTCTGATTGAAATATATATTATCTGTGCTGGAGGAAGAAGATCTTTGCAGCTACCCACTAAACAGTTTGTTGACATTGCTCTTGGTTGAAGAATAAAGACTTAATTTCATGCAGCTGCCTGTTTTTTGTTTTTATCATCCCAGCTGAGAATGGTCTTTATAAGGAATAAAACTAATCCAATAATCTATTACCTGTAGAAACTTGCTTTCCTATCAAAAAACCATAGAGGCAAAGATCTATTTCTTTTTTCTGTTTAAAGACACTATATATTTTAGGGAAATAAGAAAAAAATCAGTTTCAAAATATCCTGAAGATGCATTCACTACTGTGAAGCTGTTTTTGCTCATTCACAGCAGGTAATGAGTGCTTTGAAAAGGAAGAAATAGAGGAAACATAGACTGACCATAGGAGATAATAACTCGTTCATTTGTTAAATACAACTTTACTCTTCAGTTTCTGGCACAAGACATTCTAGAAAACAATGAAAAGAATGCTAGGTCAATTAAACCACATGAAATGACATTTGTCTCACTATATCAGAAGGCAGGAAATGGGGAACATGTCACCTTTTAAAACTCTGAAGCCATTTGCTTATGCATGTATTGGTTTTCTTCTCCACCATTGTCTAACTCTCAATCATCAAGTGTTTGCTTTAAACCCAGTACAAATTCAGCCTACAAATAAAACAAGGGACTTTAGGACAAAAACTAAATTTCATTTACTTTTAATTAAAATGGAATGAACTAAGCAAAGCCTGTATAACTACTACCCAGTCACTGGCTTAATAGTTTTGTTCCCTATCCCATTATTTTGATGATAGTATTTAGTGGACAATGTTAAGGAATATAAATACTAGGGAGCTATATCTAACTCTGGAACTTTGCCAAAGAGATTATCAAACCAGATTTAGGAATATGTATGGATCAAGCAAGTCCCTGCTATTGATTGTAAACCATCTTCAGTCTCATATATTTCTCACTCACTACGGAATAATTGTCCCAAAGTATGTTATTTAGGGGCATCTCAAGATTCTTCTAATTGAATTCTATGATTACTCATAAACATAGCAGCAGATGTGGCATTGAGGGCAGAAATTGCTTTTGGTAACTCACTTCCATTTTAACAGCAACACGAAGAAGGCACTTTATGATCCAATTAGTTCCTTCAGGAACTCCCAAATCACTTTATAAAGCATTAAGCATAGAAGGAACATAGCACATCTCTAGTGATTTATTGAAAATATGGGTGAAGATGGGGCCAATTGGTCAGCACAGACTTTTAAGCAAGAAGGAACATAGCACATCTCTAGTGATTTATTGAAAATATGGGTGAAGATGGGGCCAATTGGTCAGCACAGACTTTTAAGCAAGAAGGAACATAGCACATCTCTAGTGATTTATTGAAAATATGGGTGAAGATGGGGCCAATTGGTCAGCACAGACTTTTAAGCAAGAAGGAACATAGCACATCTCTAGTGATTTATTGAAAATATGGGTGAAGATGGGGCCAATTGGTCAGCACAGACTTTTAAGCAAGAAGGAACATAGCACATCTCTAGTGATTTATTGAAAATATGGGTGAAGATGGGGCCAATTGGTCAGCACAGACTTTTAAGCAAGAAGGAACATAGCACATCTCTAGTGATTTATTGAAAATATGGGTGAAGATGGGGCCAATTGGTCAGCACAGACTTTTAAGCAAGAAGGAACATAGCACATCTCTAGTGATTTATTGAAAATATGGGTGAAGATGGGGCCAATTGGTCAGCACAGACTTTTAAGCAAGAAGGAACATAGCACATCTCTAGTGATTTATTGAAAATATGGGTGAAGATGGGGCCAATTGGTCAGCACAGACTTTTAAGCAAGAAGGAACATAGCACATCTCTAGTGATTTATTGAAAATATGGGTGAAGATGGGGCCAATTGGTCAGCACAGACTTTTAAGCAAGAAGGAACATAGCACATCTCTAGTGATTTATTGAAAATATGGGTGAAGATGGGGCCAATTGGTCAGCACAGACTTTTAAGCAAGAAGGAACATAGCACATCTCTAGTGATTTATTGAAAATATGGGTGAAGATGGGGCCAATTGGTCAGCACAGACTTTTAAGCAAGAAGGAACATAGCACATCTCTAGTGATTTATTGAAAATATGGGTGAAGATGGGGCCAATTGGTCAGCACAGACTTTTAAGCAAGAAGGAACATAGCACATCTCTAGTGATTTATTGAAAATATGGGTGAAGATGGGGCCAATTGGTCAGCACAGACTTTTAAGCAAGAAGGAACATAGCACATCTCTAGTGATTTATTGAAAATATGGGTGAAGATGGGGCCAATTGGTCAGCACAGACTTTTAAGCAAGAAGGAACATAGCACATCTCTAGTGATTTATTGAAAATATGGGTGAAGATGGGGCCAATTGGTCAGCACAGACTTTTAAGCAAGAAGGAACATAGCACATCTCTAGTGATTTATTGAAAATATGGGTGAAGATGGGGCCAATTGGTCAGCACAGACTTTTAAGCAAGAAGGAACATAGCACATCTCTAGTGATTTATTGAAAATATGGGTGAAGATGGGGCCAATTGGTCAGCACAGACTTTTAAGCAAGAAGGAACATAGCACATCTCTAGTGATTTATTGAAAATATGGGTGAAGATGGGGCCAATTGGTCAGCACAGACTTTTAAGCAAGAAGGAACATAGCACATCTCTAGTGATTTATTGAAAATATGGGTGAAGATGGGGCCAATTGGTCAGCACAGACTTTTAAGCAAGAAGGAACATAGCACATCTCTAGTGATTTATTGAAAATATGGGTGAAGATGGGGCCAATTGGTCAGCACAGACTTTTAAGCAAGAAGGAACATAGCACATCTCTAGTGATTTATTGAAAATATGGGTGAAGATGGGGCCAATTGGTCAGCACAGACTTTTAAGCAAGAAGGAACATAGCACATCTCTAGTGATTTATTGAAAATATGGGTGAAGATGGGGCCAATTGGTCAGCACAGACTAGACTGAGCACAGCCTTGGGGGCCCCTGTGCTAATTGTACAGGTATTTGATGTGATCTTGCTTAGCTTCACCTGCTGCTTCCTGTTTGTTAGGAAGCTTGTGATCCACTTACAAGTCTGTTCCGTACCTGTAGCTGGTTTAGCTTAGTTAGAAGAATGTCTGGAATGATGGTATTGAATGCTGAACTAAAGTCTACAAAAGGACCCTTGCATAGGTCTTTGGAGACTCAAGATGTTGTAGGATGTAGTGCAGAGCCATATTAACAGCATCATCTGTTGATCTATTTGCTCGGTATGCAAATTGCAAGGGGTCTAAAAGCGGATTCGTGATGGTTTTCAGGTAGGAAAGCACTAGCCTTTCAAAGGTTTTCATGACTACAGATGTTAGAGCAACTGGTCTGTAGTCATTCAGTTCCTTGACACGAGTCCCAACATGATGGAATGACACCAGACCCACACTCAAGGTCCACACAGGATGTCACCACCGCACATCCACCCAGAAAGCAGACCCAAACCCACACTGATCATGAAGCACCACAAGGACCAGAAGCCAGACCGCAGCTGCAACATTAGCCATTTCAAACCCTCCAATCCATTCATGCAGCAGACTGACACCCACTATGAAGATGTATATATATATATATATATATATGTGTGTGTGTGTGTGTGTGTGTGTATATATAAAATACGTGTAATTTTTTTTCTCCCACCATTCTGCCTTCTCACAGGAAACTCAGTAGGGAAAAGTCTTACCTACTATTTTGTAAGGTACTGTTTGACAAGTGTGCCACTGAGAACTGCTTAGAAATACAGGAAACAACATTATTTATCCCCACTGGAAAATTATTTTCCTCAAGTTTCTTTAGAAAACTCTTCCACTTTCCTAAAGAAGTTTCATGTCAGAACAAGCTCTTTCCCAAACATAAGACCGATACCACAAACTACATTTCTATCACATTAATATTCTTTGTTACTGGTGACCAAACCAAAGTGTCATATTTTAAAGTTACTTTGTAAACTATGTCGTGGGTGAAATGCTATGCATTCTGGTACCATTATCCTTCACACTGCATGCTGAATTATTTTATTCTCATATAAAGCAGCAAATTGAAATTTCTTTCAATTTAATATAAAACATCATTTTTACCACTTGTCTTTAGTTTTACATGTTATTTGTTTAAATTGTATGTTTAGGATTTTGGGTTTTAAGGTAAACTTTCTTTCAAGCTGAGCTCAATTCCTGGTGATTTCATAAGGACATCCTTACAGTAAAAAAAAAATGTCAAGGAACAAGGAAATGATAAAATACTTCTACTGCCAAGGAATGATTTGTCTTTTCCTAAGACACTTTTCAATAGGGACATGGTGGCTCACTGGCTAAGATGCTGAGCTTGTCGATCGAAAGGTCGGCAGTTCAGCGGTTCGAATCCCTAGGGCCACATAACGGGGTGAGCTCCCATTACTTGTCTCAGCTTCTGCCAACCTAGCAGTTCGAAAGCACAAAAAAAATGCAAGTAGAAAAATAGGGCATGGGAAGGTAACAGCGTTCCGTGCACCTTTGATGTCTGTGGCCACATGGCCACATCTTTGGATAGTGCTGGCTCTTTGGCTTTGAAACGGAGATGAGCACTGCCCCCTAGAGTCAGGAACGAATAGCATATACATGCAAGGGGAACCTTTACCTTTTTAAAGACACTTTTAATACTAACCTTGTTGCATTTTGCTTGGTTTATAAGCCATATTCTGTTGTCCACACATCTAAAACTGCAGTTTGAAAATTAGTTTGAAAATACAGTTTGAAAGTTGCATTTGAGCTTTGATAAATATGCTAAGCAAAGAACCCAGCTTGCCTATGGCATTCTGTTATTTGCATACCCTGAGCAATGGAGGCTAAACCTCCTAGAGTGCTGATGGTCCAAATGCAACCATTTTTTTGTCAAATTATTAACTGGCTAGTTTAAAACATTAATGTGTTATTTTATATCATATAAAGTAGAAGATTCCATTTTGATAATGAAAAAGAATCCAAAACCCATGCTGAGAGATTACTGAAGGCATACAAAGTACTTACAAGCATTTGTGTTTCCAAGAATATTTTATCAGCCAAGATGGTTAAATATCAAAGGAAAAGGAAACAGGAAAAATAAGCCTGTGTTTAAGCCAACTCTTAAAGCCAACTCTGTACTAGACTAGAAATGAGAATCGGTAAGGATGTACACTGGGTTCTATCAGGTGTGAAACGTTGGGAATGTGTCTCAACCTATGTGGGATACAGAAAATTCTTGAGATCATTGGGATAAACATTTCATAAAAGCTAGAAATAATTAAGTCCTCACCTTTCCATTTCCAAGTAAAATTTATTTTTGCTTGGATATTGCTCATTTCTTTCTGGGATTAAATCAAAGTTAGAGTTACATTCTGATGACCCTTTCAAGTACTCTAAATTAAACCAAATTTAAACAATCTCCCTGGCATACACATTCATTATAGGAGAAGGATATACAAGTAATGTAGAGTTAAGTAAAGAAAAAAAGTCATTTTCAGTTGCAGTAGCAGCAACAAATGTTTCTAAGCAGAAACTCTAATGCTAAATTTTGGCAAGTGTTAGAAGATTCTTCAAACATATTTTTCATTTGCTATTTGTCAGATTCTAGTAGAAAACCAGCCAATTATTGAATCTGTTCTTTTTTATCACATATTTCTAGATATTATAAATTTGGGTCTATAAATACATTCAATTAGAGTATTTACCAAATCTCATTTTATTTGAAGCAAATAGCTGGACCCAAGTTTTATAATTCCAAATGTATGTGTGACAATTCCTTTTTAAAATATCACGGTAGAAAAGAATCCTTTCTGTTGTAGTGCAGCTTTTTAGCATATTTTCTGGTAATTCGTTATATTTTCCTCTACGCGGGTCAAATAAGTAAGTGAGATCCTGTTGGAAGTCACAGTAAAACAATGAATACAATAAAAACCAGTGATAAATTTAAATAAAAGAGAATACAAATAAAAGCAATAGCACCAGAGACAATAACAAAATACATCTTATAGTACTAGTGGGTTCAGTGAAGTTGGAACTATTATTGACCACAAACATCTTCTATGAAGTTGCTCCTCCATAATCTGCAGCAGAGCTGTGCCCAATCTATCATTGCGGTTATAATTCCCAGAATATTTATGTGCCATCTGGCCATGCTAGCTAAGTATTCTGGGAGTTGCAGTCAAATGCATCCCATGAGTAAGCAATTGAGAATCACCTATAATATAATTCAGTCTATAACTGATACCATTACACTCTGCAAGCTAATGAGACTTTCTTGACACCATTAACTATTGGAGTTGACCGTCAATAACAATATGGTTATTGTTTCAACCAGACAATTAAAGCTGTATTTTAAAATAGTTACATATTTAGTTTATGTTTAACAGGCTAAAACTAATTTAATGTAATCTAATTTAAAATATTTTAAATAACTATTTTTATTTATTATTTGTCACAACAGTATATATAGGCATAAGCATGAAATAACTATACGATATATAAGCATAAGTATGAAATTGGATACAATCAAAGGGAACAGTAGGACAGGAATGGTAGGCACGTTGGTGCTCTTATGCATGCCCCTTACAGACCTCTTAGGAATGGGGTGAGGTCAATAGTAGATAGTTTTTGGTTAAAGCTTTAGGGATTTTGGGAAGAGATCACAGAGTCTGGTAGTGCATTCCAGGCATTAACAACTCTGTTACTGAAGTCATATTTTCTGCAATCAAGATTGGAGTGGTTCACATTAAGCTTAAATCTATTGTGTGCTCGTGTATTGTTGTGATTGAAGCTGAAGTAGTCTTCGACAGGAAGGACATTGTAATAGATGATTCTATGATGATTCTTGTAATAGATGATTCTAAACTCAGGTCATGTCAAAGGCGGCGTAGTTCTAAATTTTCTAAACCCAGGATTTCAAGTCTGGTGACATAAGGTATTTTGTTTTACTCAGAGGAGTGGAGAATTCTTCTTGTAAAATATTTCTGGACACGTTCAATTGTATTAATGTCCAAAATGAGGTATGGGTTCCAGACAGGCGAGCTAGACAGGCAAACTAGAATGCAATCCAAATAAAATCTATCTTCAACAGAACAAAACTAGCCCCCTTCAGTCATGAATTACATGATGAGCACTATAAATGATTAGGAGTTGAGCTATGCAACTGATCTTCAAAATCCCAAATGTCTAGCATTGGCTTGGACTGTCCCACAGGGAAAACTTAACTAGGAAAAGACATTCACATATAACCTTTCATATAACTGGCTTCCTATGTGACCAGAAATTCCAAGTGCATTGAAACCTACATATAAGCAGATAATCCATGAACCATCTTTCCCTTGCAATTTGTCCAAGCATCAAAAGAGGATAGAAATATAAAACAATGATGTATCTTTTACTGGGTATATATCAGACAGTTGTCAGGTGTCAAAAATTATGGACATTTTTCATAGATTTTTGTCCATTTTTATATTATACATCACAGCGTACATTGCTCACTCTGATATATCTGTAAGCACGGATAATTGTCACCCTGTATTTGACAGACTGATAACAACAGAAATGGAACAGAAGAGAATACATGATCATTGAGAACCTGGAGGTTATGGATGAGAGATTGGACAAAATAGAGAAATAGGAGTCATTTCTTGAGAAGAAAAGATATAAGATAGGATGGTGTGTCTAATTAGGATACGTTATATAGATACGTTATACAGATACGTTATATTGAGACTTTAATAACTTTTGCACATGCTCTATTGAAGGTTGGATATAAATCTATATTTATAATAAAATGGCCTCAAAAAATATTGGATTTATGCTGAATAAATGATTCCCATTGAAAGAAATTTTGGTTTAGTAATAGAAAGGGAACTCTAAAAAGAAATTATATTTGTTAAGGGCATGTATATGAATATCTGATACTTTAGATAAAAAATAGATCTTTTTTATCCATTGATAATTACTTTATAATTAAGGTATAATCTTTATTGATAATGAGTTACGATTAAACTTGTAAGATTTTGATATAGTATTGATTTTGATTAATGTGGATTAATGTGGATTTTAAAAGTGAAAATTATGATGAATGTATCTTCAATGAGATTTTTATACATGGTAAAAATGGATGTGTAACTGAGATTTGAAACTTTTTGCCATGGTGAAATATGGGACTTTTTTTTTTCTTAAGGCTATATCAGTGAGGCATCGTAGTGCAAAGAGATGAAAGAAATGTAAAAATCAGTAAAAAAAAACAAACAGAGTAGATTTGGAAAAGCAGATTGATGCAGATGTTGAAATTGACTGTTTTGGTTATTTTAATATTTTGTTAAGGTTTATTTTTAAAACTAGAGATTATTTTATAATACTGTTTGATAATTATCAATATTTTTGAATTAATGACTGGAAAATAGATTTGTTTAATATTACGAAAATGTATATGTTTTAAAACTTAGATAATTTGTTATGTTTAACTTAGAGTAAGGATTGCCTGATTATATATTTATACCTATATTGAGAAAATTTTAAATTCTTTTTCTTTTTTTTTCTTTTCCCCCACTTTTCATCTCTCTACGTTTTGATTCTTTTTTTCCACTCTTTATTTTGTATATTATTCTTTTTTTTAAAAAGTAAAATATTTTTCAGCAACATCCTAAACACATTCATGATAACTTTTGGCTGTAAAACAAATACTGAAAGACATGCTGTTCTACAGGTAAGAATAGGCTCCAGTTTAAGGTGAAGATAAAACAATAAAAAAAAAATTCTAGTGCCATTTTACACTACCAAAAGAATAAACATTTATATTATATTATAATATAGATTGAACTCAAAAGGTATTCTTTCTTTTATCTTTCTTTTTCTTTTCTTTTCTTTTCTTTCTTTCTTTCTTTCTTTCTTTCTTTCTTTCTTTCTTTCTTTCTTTCTTTCTTTCTTTCTTTTTGAGCAAATCTCTGGCCCTTTTATTTAGTCAAGCTTTTATTACTTATACAGACATTCTGTAAACTGATTTGTCTCAAGAATTATAATAGTGCTATGGAGGCCTTCTTGCCAACATCGGTAGGGTGCATGTTCTTTGCAGCAAGTGAAGCTGCCAATGAATTTTGCCTCAAGTGAATTTGATACAAAAATTAAGATAATTCTGAGTAAAATCTGTATTGGAGTTCTGACAAGATTAGTTAAAACTCTTGCAAAAGGAAAATGCTCATTTCTCACAGTAGCTGAGTTTCGTCTAATGTAAAATCTGACGTACATATGGAAGACTTTTTGGCTCATTATAAAAACCTAAATGTTTTTTGAGCCAAATGAAACAAGCATTAAAAAGTAAAAGAAGAATCCACAGCTGCAGAATATATTTTAAATCCAATATGCATGTATTTTCCAGCTAACCTAGACCTTTTTGAAATACTTACAATAAATCTATTTTTTCTTTGCATTCCCTCTCCTTTTTATTACTTTGAGAGATATTTTTTCCCTTGGAGTCAGAAAGAGAATTCTGATAACTCTTTATGTGAATGTCTATGCAAAATATAAGATTTGCATCTAAAGTAGAGATTTATTGTTCATGCTGAATTGTCATCATCCTTTGAAAATCCCTCATCCTCCCCAAAACAATTCATCATAATGGTGACAAAACATTTTTCTGTACTTAACTTGGACCACAGATAAACTCTGAATTTCATGGAGTGAACTGTAAAGTTCTCCTTGGGTTTAGGTTGCTCAGTTAAATATCATTTTAAGATAATATAAAAATGAACTTTAAGAATTGCTTTAAAAAATATAGTGTAATTAATTGGATTTATTTGGATTTAATGGATATTTGCAAGGATATTTCAATAGTATTCTTCCACTATAAAATAATATCTTTAAAAATAAAGATCTAATAATGTGACATGACAAAAATTTAGATATCAATATTTAATAGGGTATGCCACAAATATATAACTGATGATAAGCAAGATCACTATGATGCTAAGTAAATAATATGGCAAGGAAGGAAGAAGCAATATAGTTAATGCTATATTATCATTTATTTGAAAGATTTACTTACTGATAATGAAGAAGTACAAAATCACATAGTGAATATGCCTCAAATTATATAGGATATACTTCATTTGCAGGTTGCTCTAAACTGCAAGGAGAAACCTATCTATCTATCTATCTATCTATCTATCTATCTATCTATCTATCTATCTATCTATCTATCTATCTATCTATCTAATTATCTATCTATTAGAATTTGTCAAACAAAAACAAGAACAAGAATAAAAGAAAAAAATACAATGACAGGGAAGATAGGCATGTTAGTGCACTTATGCAAGCCCCCTCTACTAACCACTTAAATGTGAAGTAAGGTCCATGGAAGTCAATTTGTGACTGAAACTGTGAAATTTGAAAGGGGAAATCTGAACTGATTATGAACTGATATAGGAGTTCTGTACTTAGATTTTGTTGAAATTTCAAATCACTGAGATGATTGTCTAAATTAATGATCTATGAACTCGTAGGAGCTCATAGGAAAACTTGTAGGAGCACCATTCACATTTTCAGCAAACAGCCTATATTTCTAAGTATTAATCTTTCCATATTGCAGTACTTTATGTTTGTAACTATTTTGAAAGCTCAACATTTAATATAGAAAAAATTAACTTAAATTGCTATAAATGCCTGACTGGACTTTTATAAAACAATAGCTGAGCAATAGTTAAGAGAGCCGCATTGGTGTCTGGCTAGAAACCTGTAATCATGAGTTCTAGTCATACCTTAGAGACAAAGGCAGCTGGGTTATCTTGGGCCAAGAAAACTGCAGGGACTTTTTCAGGCAGCCTACAAAAATAAGATATGATTGACCAAAAAGATATTCTCAGTGATTAAGAAATTAAAGGTTGGTTGGTTGGTTGGTTGGTTGGTTGGTTGGTTGGTTGCTTTGGTTGGTTTGTTGCTTGCTCTTAGCTGTCCTTATCTATGGTAACTTTCAAATATGATAATTCTATATGTATTATTCCAGATAGAATATCCAGATATAATGTTCAGTAGAGACAGTCTAAAAGAATAGAATTGACTCATATATCTAAAAAAAGAAGTACTTCTAATTCAATTTGAAGAGGAATAAAGAGTCCATAAATTTAACTGTATTTTTTTCAACATCTAAGAAGCTACTTAGAATATATTTGTTTAGATAAAGTCTGAATTAATTAAAAAAAATAGTACTCTGGGAAAAACTTGAAAGAGTCTCAGAACCCAAATTAAATTCAATGACACAGGTGTCTGCTCTGCATGTAAATAAAGTATTAAATGTAATAATTCCGCAGCTAGAAGAGGCAGTGGCGACACATTCAAGAATATGATCATAAAGAAGGTACCTCTTTTCAAAAATGCTATAAAATTAGCCAGGTTTTGCACATTTCAACAGTGATAAATGCCCATTTTAAAAGGGCAAACTTTGCCTACTGTGAACTGATGAAATACAAAACAAATTGGCGTATCATTAGCCCACAAATTTCACAGAAATTTCACAGAAAAACACAAGCAGTTAGAATCAACAGAACAGAACTAAACTCATAGATAAACAATATCTTAATATTTTGTTTAGTCAGCTGCTATTTATTAATCTGTGATCAGCAAAGTGATCATGTTCTATTCGGAGTAAGTTTGTATAATAGATATAAAGCAGTTAATAAAGGGCTCTCAAAGAAGGGATTTGAGAATTTACAGTTTTCCATCGGGAGTCAGTAACATTTAAAAATTCCCAGAACTCTTAATAGCTTTATAAGTTCCCAAATTCTTTATTGTGGGATGTGGTGGCAATTAAAGCAAACCAATTTTGAAAAGTATGAAATATCAATGATCATATTTTCTTCTCTTTTAGACAGGCCATATCTGCACATTAGTCAGACTCTCCCTCTAAACAGACCAGAATACGTGGGCACATTTTCTCTTTATTAGTAGTAGACAAGAAAAACGGGCAAGTCCTTTATTATACAAATCAGAAAAAAGGTAGGTATTGCAATTACTATTGTTTCTCCTAGAAAAGAACATATGCCATACAGTGGTGGGTTTCAAACAATTTCACCACCGGTTCACCGAAAATGTGAGCCTGCACGCATGCGCGCGTGGATGGCTTCCACCACAGGGTGAGGCTCGACTGAGCAGCTTTTCGGAGCCTGATCCCCTCCATTTCTGCTCTCCAGGGCAGCAGCTGCTTCTCTCCACACTGCTGGGAGAGCGTCTTGTGCAATTTAGTGGCTGTGAGTTACCGCTTTCCTCTACATCCCATCCAGAAAGCTCTGCAGCTGAGACAAACAATATTCAACATGGCTGCTGCTTCTCTGTGCTGCAGTGCTTTCCAGATGGGACTTAGAAGAAAGTGACAGCTCACAGCTGCTAAATTGCACAAGACAATTTCCCAGAAAGAGCAGCAGTGGAGAGAAGCAGCTGCTGATCCAGAGAGCACATGGATCATCTCTGCGAGTGACCAAGGCTCGGCATGGGATGGAAGAAGCAATTGCAAGCTCTACACTGCTTTCCAGATGGGACATTTTTTCCCCCAAGTTTTTTATTTTTTTACAGACATATCAGTGCCTTGACAGTGTGGCACCCGGGTGTTATGTGTTCTAATACAAATAAAACTAGTAGTATTAATCATAGTTATTACATTCAATCAACATATACTTCTAATAATGATGCACATTTATATTAAGTTGCAGTCTATCAATATTCAATTTTCCATGTTTTCTCTTGTTATTGCTTTTATTTTATTATATAAAAGTGTATACACTAATATTCCTCCTTATTCTCTTATTTCTATCTCTTATTCTAATTTTTAATCATGTCACCCTTTATTAAAAGAAGTTTTCTTTCTAGCCTACCTAATTTCTAATCATGTCACCTAACCTAAGAAAAGAGAGAGAAAAGCAAAAGCAAATCAGAACAACAAAAAAGAAAAGCCATCTATCCATCGTCTCTTGTCCGCTTCAATACTTTAACTGCTATGCAATTTTTGACTTGTCTCCTATATTCCTCTCTTGGATCTTTATCTCTGTCTGCATCTGCTTCTTGGCTGTTCAGTCTAGATATTTCTCCCACCTCTACCCTCTTCCACTGCCTAGCTTCCAAAATTTTTGCCCAGGCCCCTATCTCCCTTTCAAAAGTATCTTCCAACTCTCTTAATATATTTCCCCCGATTTAATTCATCAGTCACTGTTATTTTCATTGTTGTCTCCTCTTTGTTTTTTTCTTCCTCCATTTCTTCTCTTGCCTCCTCCCTTTCCTGGGCATCTTGGTCTTTACTCAGCAACCCTCATTTGGTATTTTCTGTTTTTTCAGTAATCTCCTTAAATCCTTTCTCCCTCCTTTTGTGTTTTGAAAAAGTAACACCATCTCCTTTGAAGTTCCATTCATTTCTTCCTTATAACAGTGGACAGTTGCCGGCGGCCATTTTGGCTGGGCGGCCGCAGAAACGGGCCTGCGGAAATGGGCCGGCTGGCGAAGCGGTCGCTCGGACATCAGCGACCAGTTGGGGGGTGCGGTAGGCTGGCCAGCGACAGTGATACCATCAGCGGCTTGGATACCAGCAGTAGCGGCACTGATACCATCAGCGGCAATTGGTAGATGGCGCCGGCCATTCTGGAGGGGCGCGGAGCGGCGCTTGCTAGGAATGGCCGGGCTGGATCGTGGACGGTTGCCGGCGGCCATTTTGGCTGGGCGGCCGCAGAAACGGGCCTGCGGAAACGTGCCGGCTGGCGAAGCGGTCGCTCGGACATCAGCGACCAGTTGGGGGGTGCGGTAGGCTGGCCAGCGGCAGTGATACCATCAGCGGCTTGGATACCAGCAGCAGCGGCACTGATACCATCAGCGGCAATTGGTAGATGGCGCCGGCCATTCTGGAGGGGCGCGGAGCGGCGCTCGCTAGGAATGGCCGGGCTGGATCGTGGTTTGCTGCTGCCGGCCGCATATGTCCATCGGCGGCTGGATGTTCTGCCGCTCTATCCTTCAGTGGCATGGCTCAGCAGCATGGTTTCTACGATTCCACCCATCTGATGGTTCCATTGGCAACATCTGGGACTGTCTGGCTGCGTTATGGCCGCATTTATCATCAGCGGCTTGCGGCTGGATTGTTTTGCTGGACTATTTTCAGCGGCACCACAGACATTGGACACAGGTAGCTTGGACATTTTGGATTTTAGATCTCTAGCTGACTTTATATATACCATCATTCGACATCTGCGGCTGAAAACTTTTTCCTGTCCCGGTATTTATTTATTTATTGATGGCATCAATTGTGGACGGCCTTGGACCTGATTATGGGCGGCACCAGTGGGTAAAACTTTGCTGTATCCATTATGGGCAGTACTGAATGGCAGAATCCATCAGCCAAACTTCCACCTTATTTATTACCCTTACCGGGCATTTGGCCCTGGTTTGTGACTGTCCTGACTTTGTCCATAGGCTACGATAACATCAAGTGGCTAGGGAACACCTTTCTTTCCCCACTGTTATTTAATCTTTTAGCATGAAATATTCGTCCGCTGACCTCTTCCGACTGCGAGGTTCCCCGCCTCGCAGGAATGGCCTCCGGTTATCGATGGCGGCCTTAACGAGGGTCTTGGGACCCGGAGAGGTGGCATGAGGAAGAAGAATCTGTGGGGTTTTTTAAACCGTTTTTTAAATAAGGGTTTCTTAAGGGGGGGGAGGGATTCGACGGGTGGGGGGGAAAACCCGTCGGGGAGGGATCCAGCCCCTGTGCTAGTTCGCGACACTATTCCATCTTGTCTGGAGGCAGGGGGGGAGGACGTTCCAGGTTTAGAGGGATGTTCGATCTGTACGGTAAGTGAGAGAGGCAGATATGGCGGGGGGGAGGGGCCGTACCGAGTTGCGGGAGCACGCGTTCGATGTTTGAAAGCGATCGCGTGCTCCGGCCCCTCTGTCCCTACCCGTTCCTCGGGTGGTCGTGATCCTCAGAGCTTGGATCTTCGGCTGATGTTATGTAATGCCCGGTCCGTGGTTAATAAGGCTCCTCTGATTTGCGACCTTATTCAGGGGGAGTCCGCGGACCTTATGGGCATTACGGAAACCTGGTTGGGCCCAGAGGGAGGGGTCCCCCTGGTTGAGATGTGCCCTCCAGGTTTCCGAGCATTTCATCAGCCGAGGGTCCAAGGTAGGGGTGGGGGGGTGGCGGTTGTTATTAAGGAAGATCTAGAGCCGAGGGAGGCCACTATTCCTCAGATTGCGGTTGTGAATCCTTTATGTGCGGTGGGGTTATAGGAATCAGTTGGGCTTGGTGATCGCGTACCTGGCTCCTTGCTGCGTGACCACAGCCCTGCCTGAGCTGTTGGAGGTACTTGCTGCTGTGGCGGTCGAGTCCCCCAGACTTATTGTCATGGGGGATTTCAACCTGCCATCAGCTGGCTCGTCATCGACGGCAGCTCGGGAGTTCTTGGCTTCCATGATGGCCTTGGACCTGATTCGAGTAAATGATGGCCCTACGCACACGGGGGGAGGCACACTGGATCTGCTTTATATCTCTGGACAGTGGTTAAATGATCTGGTATTAGATGATTTAGTAACGGAACTAATGTCATGGTCGGATCATTTCCTCCTTCGCCTAGACTTCCGACCGGCCATTCACCACGCCAGGGAGACGGAACCTATACGGTGGTCCCGTCCCAGGCGCCTGATGGACCCCGAGAGGTTCCTGACGGAGCTTGGGCCATTCCCTGAGGATCTGGCCCACGGCACGACTGAGGAACTGGTCGTGGCCTGGGAACAGGCCGCGGCCGGGCCTTGGACCGTGTCGCGCCTTTGCGGCCTCTGACCCGGCGAGATCTCGACCGCCCGTGGTTCTCCGAGGCTGAGGGAGATGAAACGCCGGAGAAGACGCCTGGAGAGCACCTGGAGGTCCAGTCGCTCCGAAACTGATCGGACACTAGTTAGGTCCTATTCTAGGACCTACCTAGTGGCAATGAGGGAAGCGAGGCGTTCCTACGCCTCCACCCTCATTGCGTCGGCAGATAACCGCCCGGCCGCCCTGTTTCGGGTCACCCGCTCTCTCCTACATCAGGAGGTGCGGATGACCCTTGCAGGACGAGCCGAGGAGTTTAGCGGTTATCTATACGATAAAATCGCTCAGCTGAGGGACGGTCTGGATCGAATTTGGGATGATCCAAGCGAGGGAGAGGAGGCACGTCTTGTTGAGTCCATTTGGGATGAGTTCGACCCTGTGGCTCCCGAGGACGTGGACAGGTTGTTGGGGAGGCTTCACGGCACGACATGTTTACTGGACCCGTGCCCTTCCTGGCTGGTACTGGCCACTCAGGAGGTGACACGAGGCTGGCTCCAGAGGATTATCAACGCTTCTTTGTTGGAAGGGGTTTTCCCTGCCGCCTTGAAAGAGGCGGTGGTGAGACCCCTCCTTAAGAAGCCTTCCCTGGACCCAGCTGTTTTGGGTAATTATCGTCCAGTCTCCAACCTTCGCTTTGTTGCGAAGGTTGTAGAGAGTGCCGTGGCGCGACAGCTTCCTCAATACCTGGATGAAGACGTCTATCTAGACCCGTTCCAGTCCGGCTTCCGACCCGGATACAGCACGGAGACAGCTTTGGTCGCTTTGGTGGATGATCTCTGGAGGGCTCGGGACAGGGGTTATTCCTCTGCCCTGGTCCTATTAGACCTCTCAGCGGCGTTCGATACCATCGACCATGGTATCTTGCTGCGCCGGTTGGGGGGATTGGGAGTGGGAGGCACCGTATATCGGTGGTTCTCCTCCTATCTCTGACCGGCCGCAGACGGTGTTGACAGGGGGGCAGAGGTCGACCGCGAGGGGCCTCACTTGTGGGGTCCCTCAGGGGTCGATTCTCTCGCCCCTTCTGTTCAACATCTACATGAAACCGTTGGGTGAGATCATCAGTGGTTTCGGGGTGAGATACCAGCAGTACGCTGATGACACTCAGCTGTACTTTTCCACCCCTGACCACCCCAATGAAGTTGTTGAAGTGCTGTCCCGGTGTTTGGAGGCCGTACGGGTCTGGATGGGGAGAAACAGGGTCAAGCTTAATCCTCCAAGACGGAGTGGCTGTGGATGCCGGCACCCGATTCAGTCAGCTGCAGCCGCTGGCTGTTGGTGGCGAGTTATTGGCCCCAAAGGATAGGGTGCGCAACTTAGGTGTCCTCCTGGACGATCGGCTGTCGCTTGAAGATCATTTGACGGCCGTCTCCAGGGGGCCTTCCACCAGGTTCGCCTGGTTCGCAGTTGCGCCTTCCTTGATCGGGATGCCTTATGCACGGTCACTCATGCGCTCGTTACCTCTCGCTTGGATTACTGTAATGCTCTCTACATGGGGCTCCCCTTGAAGTGCGCTCGGAGGCTTCAGTTAGTCCAGAATGCAGCTGCGCGGGTTATAGAGGGAGCTACACGTAGCTCCCATGTAACACCGATCCTGCGCAGGCTGCACTGGCTGCCTGTGGCTTTCCGAGTGCACTTTAAGGTGTTGGTTATGACCTTTAAAGCGCTCCATGGCTTAGGACCTGGGTACTTACGGGACCGCCTGCTGCTACCACATGCCTCCCACCGACCCGTACGCTCCCATAGAGAGGGACTTCTCAGGGTGCCGTCCGCCAAACAATGCCGGCTGGCGGCCCCCAGGGGAAGGGCCTTCTCTGTGGGGGCACCCACACTCTGGAATGAGCTTCCCCCGGGTTTACGTCAAATACCCGACCTCCGGACATTTCGTCGCGAACTAAAAACACATCTTTTTATCCGCGCGGGGCTGGCTTAAATTAGTTTTAAGGGAAATTTTATTAATTTTAAATGGGGTTTTTAGTATGGAAAATTTTAATTTCAGGCTAATTTAATAAGTTTTTAAATGGTATTTTAATTTGTATATTGTGTTGTTCTTACTTTTGCCTGTACACCGCCCTGAGTCCTTCGGGAGAAGGGCGGTATAAAAATTAAATAAAATAAATAAATAAATAAATAAATATAAAGCATCTTTTTTGTTTTTAAAAAATTCAACTTTTATCCAGCAGTCCAACGTGGGACTTCTTACAGGTAAGAAGAAGCATCCAGTCCATTCCAAAACTGTTTCAGCTCTCCTGCACCCACAATGCTCCCCCCATGGCCCTTCAGCTTAGCACAGCAGGCTGCAGGCTGAATAAATTATTTCAGCCTGGGGGGGCATAGTTTGATGCCAGGGCGAGGTATGTGGGCAGAGGCCCAGGGCAAAGCGGGAGCAGGGGAATGGTGCATTCCCCGACTAGCTGAGGCAAATGGCGAAGCTAGCCAGGCAATTCCAGGGACAGGGGCAGCTAGCAGTGCCACAATGGATGCAGCTGCAGTGGCAAAGCAAGCCGGGCAAGCTTGAGGCCAGTGACAGTAGTGGGGGAGCTAGCTAGGCCACGACTCGCAGGCTTACTTACATAGGCAGGCAGATCAGAGCTGCTCAGTTGGGCTTCAGGCACTGCGTGGGAAGGCAGGCAAGCTGCAGAGACTGTGTGGTCAATGCAAGCAAGGATCCACACAGTGTGCTATGCCAGGGAGGTAAGATGGAGTGACTGAGCAGGGCAAGGCAAGGCGGGGTCAGGTGAATGGGTAGGTGGGGTGAGCAGGTGGGCAGGGTGAATAGCAAGCAGGTGGATGGGAGTGAGTGACGGATGGTGGGCAGGGTCAGGGCCAACCAGAGATGGTATTTGCCAGTTCTCCGAATTACTCAAAATTTCCATTACCGGTTCGCTTGAACTGGTCCAAACCGGCTGAATACAACCTGTGACATCATAATAGAACAGTCAGAATAACAGACTTGGAAGAAATATTGGAGGGTCTTCTTGTTCAACCCCCTGTTCAAGCAGAAGACTCTATAAATTCTAGACAAATGGCTGTCTAATATTCTCCAGTGATGTACCAAAATTTCTGGAGGCAAGCTGTTCCACTGATTGATTGTTCTCCCTGTCAGAAAAATTCTCCGTAGTTCTAGGCTGGTGCCTAGGTAAGTTTCCATCTATTACTTTTTGTCCTGCTTTCAGATGTTTTGAAGAATAGGTTGACCCCCTCTTCTTTGTGACAGCCCCATAGATACTGGAATACTGCCATCATCTTCTTCCTAGTTCTTCTCTTCATTAGACATATCCAATTCCTGCAATTATTCATTGTATGCTTTAGTGTTCAGTTCAGTAATAGTTTTTGATACTCTTCTCTGCACACTTTCTAGACATCTTTTTTGAATCATGGTGTCAAAAACTGAATGCAATATTCCAATTGATATTGCTAAAACTTCATGTGATCATGATACTATCCCTCTGTTGACGAAGTCCAGGACTGCATTGGGGTTTTTTGACAGCTGCAGTACACTGTTGACTCACATTTAAGTAGAGGTCCTCCTCAAGTCCTAGATCACTCTCACAGTTACTACTGTTGAGCCAAGTACTTCTAGTTTTTCTCAGATCCATTGCTTATCTGTTCCAGGATTTTCCCAGGTATTGATGTTAGGCTGATTGGTCTTTAGTTTGCTGGATCCATTTTTTCCTCTTTTTTGAAGATGGGAATCACATCAGCTCTTTTCCAGTCTTTTGGTAGTTCCACAGTGTTCCAGGATCTTTGAAATATATGGTTCAATGGTTTTGAGATTATGTCTAACAGTCTTTCAAAACTCTGGGATATTATTTCCTGCCCAGGCAGGGGGTTGGACTAGAAAATCCCCAAGGTCCCTTCCAACTCTGTTACTATGTTATGTTATCTATCTGGTCCTAATTATTTGAACTGTCTAGAATGGATAGGTGTTATTTTATCATTTTCCTGTATATTTTGATTTGTATTCCTAATCGGTCTTACAGTTTGTTTTTGATAGGTTGGACTGTTTTTTCCTTTTGTGTAAAGATAGAGGTAAACAACGAATTAAGCAATTCGGCTTTGTCTCTGCTCCCTTTCACCTCTTTGCCATCTTGTACCATTAGTGGACCAATTGTTTCCTTGACTTTTTTTTTTGGTTTTTACATGTTGAAAGAAACTTATTTTTGACATTTGTGGCAAGTCTTAGTTCATTTTGAGCCTTGGCTTTCCTGACTTCATATTTTCAAATAATGGCTATATGCTGGTATTCTGCCTTGTTATGTGTTGTTCTCTTCATTTTTTTATACTTGTCCATTTTATATTTCAGTTTATCAGAAAATATTTTAAGCAATTATACTAGTTTCTTCTGGGAACTCTTTGGTATTGGACTGAGCTTTTATCATTTCATTTTTCAGAGTTTCTCAAACTTTTTGAATTTTTTTCCCCTATAATATTTCCATCCATTGATTTCTTCCGAAGCTTTCTCTAAGTTTGTTGAAATCAGCTCTCTGAATGTTTAAGACACTAATATGACCTTGCTCTATTGCTTGTGTATGCATTATGTTGAATTCCAATAGCAGATCTTTTTCAAAATTCCTATAACTTCAATTCTTTTTATCGTTTCATCTCTGTTACAATTAAGAATTAAGCCCAATATAGCTGACCATCTAGGTCCATTCTCTATCTTTTGAGAGACAAAGTTGTCTGCTAGTTTTTTCAGGAACCTGATTGATTTTCCACTAGGGACATAATTGTTTTCCCAGTTGATATCAAGGTACTTCAAGTTTCCTATTATTATTATAGTGTGATTAGACAAATACTTACCAGAAATATCCCAGATTAACCTGGGTCAAAAAATGGAAAAACCATAGAAATAATAGAGTTGTCAATTCAGGTCACTGCTTAAATTGAGCACTGGACAGATGAAGATTGGAGAATCATAGCTATTCATATTGCGATTCTGATGGAAAAATAGTTTACTTTACTTTACATGGCAATAGCACTTATATGCACAGCCAGCATATTGTCTCCAACAATGTGGATTCTCATTTTACTGATATACCGGAAGGATGGAAGGCTGAGTCAACTTTGAGTTGGTCAGGATCAAACTCCTGGCTGTGGGCAGAGTTAGCTTGCAACACCGCATTTCCTACATGCATTCCACATAAGGGATAAAGGACAAGCAGGAGGTCCAGGTGGAGCAGTGAATTCCGCTGAGCATTCTCCCCCTCCCATCACATGCATTATGATTGAAGTGTGATTATGAATGGTGGGGGGCATATGGAGGTTGATGATTATAAAAACATAGAAAAAGAAAAGGAAGATAAGCTGGCAGAGGCCAAACAACATGTTCTGGAACAGAAGAAATGTACATGTTGGTATGTACTACAGTGCTCAACCTTGAGCTGTCAATAAGGACAATGGAGAATTCCAGCAAGACAATTCTAGGAAAGGATACTGCCAAAGAAAGGAAAAGAACAGAATCAAGAGGGAATTGGGAGCACATAAAGATTGACTGAAGTGAAAGTTTAAATGCTAATAAAGAAAAATTGAGCACTGAGGAAGACTAAAAAGGAAGCATTTAAAACTAGTGGCCAATTTAAAAATGAACAAATTTGGAACTGAAACGGGATGAGGAAAGTGAACCCTGGAGGAAAATTCTACTAAGCATTCAGCATAAATGTTAAAGAAATCTATCAAAGATGTCTATTTCAAAATGCCACAGCCTGCCAAAGTAGATTATGCTGCAGCACAGGCAGCAGCAATTGGAATGAATCTACTACTACCCATTCTTCATGGTTAAAAAAACCTAGTAAATACTAGTATAACTAAGTTAGAATGCTCCATTAAAATCACCATATCATCAGGGAAACTGAATAAAATAAATACATTTCATAAGGTTTTAATCAGAAACAAAATGATAGGAAAAATTGTAGTTAAAAGTATAACGAAGAAATGAAAAGTATGTGTTTGAAATGTTGTGGAGAAAATGCATGTAGTCATGTGATATGCAGAAGAAAATATGGGGTTATTGTTTTGTTTTTTTAATAGCTTGCACAATCTATAAAGTGGCCTGCAACATTTTCCTGCCATTAATCTGTGTAGCAATTTAATAAGGAAATTGATTAAAAACAATTAAAATATATAAAGTGAACTAAACCATACAAGTTTTCAAAAAAAAAAAATCTCTCCTGAGATACCAGGGGTGATATTTTGTATGAGAGTATCAAATCTTATGCTGTTTACATTTTATTTAAAAATGGATTTGAACTGGCACCATTTAAGAGTGTCAAGGGTGCCTGGTTGCCAGGGGCACTACACTGACAATTTTAGTTTAAAAAGCAATATACTGAAAAATGGAATAGAACGCTCTTAATACCTGCAGCATTAATATCAACCAAGCTTAATCCCTACTATACATGTAGACAGTGATGGGATTCAGCCGGTTCACACCAGTTCACACCCGGCTACACCCCTTGCCCCTCCCAGCCACTTGCCTCAGATGAGGCTGATATGTTCAACAATGGCTTTGAGTGGGCTCCTGGTGCTGGTCGAGGCCGAGGGGGTAATGGCCAGAGGTGGGCTGCAGCCTGCTGCCAGTTTGGGTGAACCAGTTGTTAAGATTCTGCGCAGTTCGGTGAACCGGCAAATCGTACCACTGGCTGTTCCCCCCGCCTGCCCCTCCCACTCACTCCTTATTTTACCTTGCCCACCTCTGCCAATTCCTAGAGTCACACCCATTGCCTGCAGCATAGCTGTTGCTGCTCTCTGGTTCCCTCACTTTCCTTGACCACAGGGCCCAGCTGATCTGTCTAGTGAGCCTTCTTTGCCAATCTTGTCTCCCATGTGGCCACACTTCACCTGGCCTGAGAAGTGGGGGAGAGGGCCTGCTGCATTTGTCCAAAAGCTGTGGGTAAGGGGGACATGGCAAGGCTTGGCCATCTTTCAGGCCTGGCTCTGGGAGGGAGGCCCAAGAGAAAGTGTCTGATCTGGGCACAAAGCACCCCAGCACGACGCTATCATGTGCCATCTGCCCAGAAGCAGCGGGTTGCTCTCTCACAGGTTGGATGCAGGACTCAAGGTAGAGGGAAGGCTGAGTGGGTGGCAGCTCAGAGCCAGGCCGAAAAGGAGGCAAACTGGCCAAACCTTGCCATGTTGCCACGAGGCAGGCCTTCGGCCGAACGGGCAGGTCTGGAGTGGGTCCCCCTCCATGGTATGCCACCTTCCACATTTAATTTTGAAGCCACCCATGCAGCCTGCTGCATCCAGGCCTGGAGGCACCCCCTGATTGCTGATCCCTGCCACTGCTGTACACGCCATCCAGCCAGCCTAGACCAAGCCCACTGGGGCCCAGGCCCCCCAGGGTCCACGAGCAAAGGAACGATTGTCCTCCATCAGCTGGCCCTCACCCACCCGGTCAGGTTGTGGGAGTGCCTGGCCTCTCAACTGCCCCCCGCCCTCTGGAACAGCAGCAGCAGCATGCTCCTATTGTCCCAGAAAACACTATAAAGCCTCTGTGACCTCATGTTGTGCTACCCGGTTGCCTCAGGAATGAGGGGGAACAAAGAGGCCAGCCAGCAGGCTGAAGCATCGCTGGCTTTGCTCTCCAGCCTCCACTCTTGCAAAGTGAAATGAAATGCCTTTTCTCTTGCCATGCAGGCCTCCTGATCTGTGGTGGCTCTCTAAATGAGAAAGCTGGCTGCAAGATGAGGGGAGCTGAGAAAAGGCAGCAGAAGTTGGAGAGCAGAGGAAGTGAGTGAACCTTTGCTTACCAGCTGGCCTCTTTATTCCCCCTTGCTCCTAAGACTGGAGCAAGACTGCCATGCTCTGGAATGGCAGCGGCAGCATACACGGCTGCCTTTTCTCTTGCCGCGCAATCTTTGAGACTGCAGCTCCCTAAAGTTAATGGTGCTGTGGCATGGGGGGGGGAGGGCAGGGTACCGCCAAAGTGGTGGTGGCAATGGCCTTAGTATGCAGGAGTGAAGCGCAACTTGCCTTTGCACTGCCCATTCAGCCTTCATCCATTCATTTGTGCCAGCTGGTGGCGCCCAAGGCAGCCCTCAGTTCGGAGCTGGAAGCCATGGCTGGGGTCAGTCCTAGCTTTGCTATCCATTGCAGCTAGGAATCTCAAATAAAGCCGAGAATGAACACTTGTGTTGCAGCCAATCTGAGTGCTAGATAGGCAGGCAGCCTGCAAACTCCATTGTCTTTGAGGAATCTGACCAAAGTTTCACTCGCTGAGGCACCAGGACTCCTGTTGATGGGATGGGATCCTTCAGGCACTCAGCTTACCTATTAGCTCCAAGTCCCATCATCTGCCTCAGCGAGTGGCGCACAAAAGTTCAGCCAGGCTCCTTGAGAGACGGAGTTTGCAGGAGGCCAATCTAGGGGCTGGTTGTAGCACAAACATTCATTCTTGGCGTTGAGATTCCTAGCTGCAATGGGCAACAAAGCTAGGTTTGTCCCCTTGATCCAGCAGCTGGAAAAGCAGGTGGAGAGAAACAATCCTGTTGCCAAGATATGCGTGGGTTGGAGGGGGGCGGGGAGAAATTCAAATTTCAGCCACGCTCACAGAACCAGCTGTTAAAAAATTTGAATCCCACCACTGCTCACAGAATATAAGAAGCTCCAAGCAGCAGTCTTCTTTCTCAAATTAAGGGATTATTTTGTGACTGAGGGAAACTTGACATATAGTAGCTAAAGATGTTAGTAAAAATGAGCTTAGAACATCTGCTTGAGGAGGACCAAGCTATCCACAATTCTCTTTGCAATATCTGAAGCAATAAACTTGCATCCTCACACACTCTATTCCAAATTCCATTCCACCTGTTTTTTTTATTTAATACACTGAAAAGTCTTCTTAGAAATTGTGTTTAGAATGCAAACAAGTGTATTGTCTTGCATAGTAATATTTGCTTATAATTGTATTTTATTATTTAACACGCTCCTCTTTCTTTTAGAATTTTTTCTTATTTTTATCCCAAAGGTATTTTCTTTCAAAGGGCAACTGGACACTAAGCTAAGTTCTCTCAACTAAGAATCTCCATATCTATGCACTTTTGGATGGACACCTTTTAAATGGTGGGGGAATTTGAACAGATTTCCAGAAAAATTGTAGTAGACTCCAGGATTCAGGTACTCTGAGGGCACAGTTAAACCTCCAAGTGGCCTCAAGATTCTCAAAAAGAGTGCTAATGACCAGCATGTCATTAGCAAGAAATATAAATCCTTCCATTCTCCACTATTCAGCCAGAACTGAAAAAGCTTCTTGGATGAGAAGCAGAATGTCTTCAAGCAAAACAAGGTGTCCTTTGAAAGAAAGCACTTTTGGGACAAGCATGACCTCAATGACTAAAAATTTCTATAGACATTTTTTTAAAAAATTGTAAAGGGCCTTGAAAAAACTCGGCCAATCACTTGCTCTGCCTATCTGGCTCTTACTTTCTGAAAGAACAGTCAATGGTCAAAGAACAAAATCTTTATTACAGTCAAAGATCAGCATAAAGATAGTGAGGTACAGCCTATTAGACGCAAAGAAATATATCAATTCATTTTGTTGGAAACCTTCCCATAAGAGAACCTTTGTAATAACATTATTTAGATGATCATAAATGTACTGCAGCAACCCAGAACACCAGAAAAATAAAACAGATCTCTTATACACCATCTTCCAACAAAAAAACATCCATTCAACTGTATCACTCAACCGATTACAGCACTACCAACATAGGTTATAAAAATGAGAATACTATCACACATCAAAAATATGTCATAAATGATCAACAGACTATTATAAGTACATGATATTAACATAGCACACAAATTAACAAAGCCATCTAAAATATTTTAAGTAAACTAAAAGATCCAGTAGTCCAAGAACGAAAAACAAAGTCCATTTACAACATAAAGTAGGATTATAACAGCACATAAATTAACAAAGCCATTCAAAATATTTTAAGTAAACTAAAAGATCCAGTAGTCCAAGAACAAAAAACAAAGTCCATTTACAACTAAAGTAGGAGGATTATAACAGCCGCTGTGTCGGACAGATAAGCAGAAGACTAGCAGAGTGAAAACTCCTTAATTTCACTAGAACAGACAGAATTAATCATGGTTTCAACTGAGAAACTATGAACATTCTAGATCAAACTAAATCCAAAAATATTAGAGAATTCCTGGAAGCTTGGCACTCATCATCCACCAACAAGCACATAAACAACATGTATACCCTATTCAAAAGAAACAATAAAAAAAGCTAAATAGGAAACAAATAGATCCTTGCCAGCAGTCAATATCCAAACAAGCACGGAGTAATGCCAGATTTAACATCAAACAAACATCCAAGCAGTAAATAATAATCAAGGAACTATCAAGGTGAAAAAACACCCCTACCAACACTCACAGGGTTATATAAACAAATAGCAAACTCATCTAGCACTGAGGATGTTACCTAGTCGGACAACAAATATCTGCAAACAAACAAACAAACAGATCCGGAGCTCCCCAAGGACTCCATAGTTTCACTTTCTGCTCTGACTTTTTTTAAAAAAAACTTTAAACTATTGCACAATGTCTGCATCCTATTTTTTCCCTCATTGCCAGGGATACTGTATAATATATTAGTCAAGGAGCAGTGGTTACTGGTTTGCTGCTTCCAGCAAACAATCATTACTTACCATTGATCCTCCTTCTCACACAAATCTTGCTTTGCCTCAGATATCAAGCAGATTTTTCAGATAGTGAGTGCTATCAAGTCACATTTTATAGTGGCACAGGATAGCCCCCTCCTATCCTGTTTAGGTGATGTGGTGCCCCCTAAAGTCGGGAACGACTAGCATATATGTGCAAGGGGAAACTTTACCTTTACCTATCCTGTTTAAAAAAAATAAACAAAAGTCATGCTTTTACTGAGTCATGTGAAGACAGTAAAATCCCATGAGAGTTGGTGTTTATGCATTTCAGACTAATGCTTAATTTCATTTTTATTTTATTTTCAGGTCCAATGGGAGCTTTTAAGTCCTGTGGAATCTACCAATACCATAAGCATACTGAAGAACAAAATTCAAGTAGCAGCATCCTCTATGACGTGGTTCATCAGTCTCTCCTGTTCCCCCCACCCTCTCTCTCTCTCTGTCTCTGTCTCTCTCTCTCTCACACACACACACACACACACACATATACACACAATCATGTGACTAGGTGGGCGTGGCTAGCTGGTCATGTGACCGGGTGGCCATGGTTAGGTGCATAGGGACTATTCAGAGGGCTGAAAAAAGTCATTTCTCACTGGTCTTTGGACTTTTGCCGGTCTTCGCATTTATGACCATCCTCACATTTATGCCCGTTGCAGCATTCTTAACAACCGTGTCACTCATTTCACAACTGCTTCTCTTCACCACGGTTACAAAATAGAGTGAAAAATGTAAAATGTGAGGACAGTCGTAAGTGTGAGGACTGGTCAAAAATGCAAGGACCGGTCAAAAATAACTTTTTCAGCCCTCTGAGTAGTCCCCAGAGGGTTGAAAAAAGTGATTTCTGACAGGTCCTCGCACTTACGACTGTCCTTGCATTTTACATTTTGCGCCCTATCTTATAACCATGGTGAAAAGAAGCAGTTGTGAAATGAGTGACCCCAGGGTGAAATCTAAAAATTTTCCCTACCAGTTCTGTGGGCATGGCTTAATTGGTGGGTGTGGCTTGGTGTCAGATGACTGGGTGGGCATGGCCAATAACAATAAATAATAAAAATAATAAACAAAGTATACAAAATAATAAGAGGTAGCAAAAACCAACTTTCACACTTTACACACACACAACACAACACAACTGACTCACACACAATGTAAAATGCTTTTAAAAGTTAAAAAAAACCCAAATCTCTGATGATGGCGTGGCTCAGCAGGGGCAGGGGGCAAGGGCAGGGATTTTTACTACCGGTTCTCCGAACCACCAGCCTCCATCACTACCGGATCAGGCGAGCCGGTCCAAACCGGGAGCATTTCACCCCGAGTGACATGGTTGTTAAGAATCTATTTCAGCTGGAAAGTAAAATTAAATTTTAAAAACCCTGATAGGTTTTCTTCTCCTTAAATAACAGGTCTACAAATAATTATAAGCTTTCCCATCCTTATTTTAAAAAATACTGTATAGAATAAACAAATATTCAAGATAAGAAAGTCTATCTATCTAATAAACAAATCAAGTAAACGTCTAATTATAATATGTCAATATGTTAAAAAAAGAAAAAAAACAGTCAACAGTTAGTCCAAATATTACAGTAATCTTCAAATCCCTCTGTTAACTGTCTATTACTGTATTTAACAGGTAGAAAGTCCACAAATGGCTTCCAGTCTCTCATAAAGTAATTTAGTACATTAATCAAGAGAGTTAGTTTTGTCATTTATGCTAATTCAGCCAATTTTAAAATCCACTGTTTGACAGTTGGCATCTTTTTCCCTTTCCCATTCTTAACAAGTACAATTCTCATAGCAGTCACCATATAAAGAAATAGTGTCCCAAACTGTTTTTCAATTGGTTCATCGATAATGCCTAAAATAAAAGTTTCAGGTTTCATTAAGATTTGTATCTTAAATACTTTCTGCATTATCATTATTACGTCTTTCCAGTATGATTTAACATATTTACAAAACCACCGTATATGAAAATTTACTTTCCAATTATAATTCAAAGTAAATTTTAAACTATTGGTCCATACATTTTCCCATTTATCTTTTCAATTACTTTAAAGATAAAGCCCCAGTTCAAATTAATATAAAAATAATTAAAATTTAGAAATCCATAAAAATGTAAAAAATATAAAAAAAATTGTGATTATAAAGCAAAGAGATGATAGTAGATATTAACTGTAATGGAGCAGTTTTCATGAAATAAAAAATATGGAGTAGAGATGAGAAAAGGATGTTGATGATTTTGTTCCCATATTCATTTTCTTTTATTTTTAAAGAGCAACACCCCCTACCCAAGTAGTGTTTTGCTCATAATAGGACTAATCATCTTTTTCTTTTTTTAAAAAATGGTCAGTGGGCTACATACTTTTTCAAAAAAATAGAGCTACCTCAGGGGTGTCAAACTTGATTTCATTGAAGGCTGCATCAGGCTTGTGTCTGACCTTTGGGGACCAGGTAGATGTGGCCGGGGTGGGCAGCAGAGGTAGGTTTCAGAAGGTTCTGACCAGTTCTGGAGAACTGGTAGCAGAAATTTTGAGTAGTTCGGAGAACCGGTAACCACCACCTCTGATTGGCCCCACCCCCATTTATTTATTCTCTGCCTCCCGAATCCCAGCTGATCAGAAGGAAATGGAGATTTTGCAGTAAACTTCCCCTGGAGTGGGGAGGGAATGAAGATTTTACAGTATCATTCCCCAGCCATGCCCACCAAGCCACACCCACCAAGCCACTAGTGGGCATGGTCAGCTCAATGTCACTCGTTGAGGCTCCATTTTTAGCCATGATGATCCTCCCGGGCTCCGTTTTCAGCCACTATGGCCTCCTGCAGCCCTCTACCAGAGAAAACAGAGCTCTCCTGAGCCCTCCTGAGTTCCATTTCCACTGGCAGAGGGTTGCAGGAGGCCATCATGGCCCAAACCAGAACCCAGGAGGGCTGCGCATGGCCCTCCTGAGCTCTCTTTTCATTGGCAGAGGCACCGCGGGCTGGTCCTTCCTTGTTTCCAGGGTGGGCTCACGGGCCAGATCTAAGCACCCGGTGGGCTGGATCTGGGCCCCAGGCCTTGAGTTTGATTCCCCTGAGCAACTTATTGATTCCTCATTCAGATCCTCACAGCATCTGGGCATCAGAACAAGATTTCAACAGCATTGCTTAATTCACTCATGAATAATTAGCTATCCCCAGCATACTCGTCTCATGGCAATAGATGAGCTCATCCAGTGGCTTCATGTAAATGTTGAATAGGAGTTGAAGGAGAACTGAACCTTATGGCACAGTGGGACTGAGAATTGAATGTCTCTTCTCCAATCACCATCAACTAATATTCCATAGGAATGAGACAACCAGCACAATACAGTGCTACCTATCCCAAATAAATTATATCTAGAAGGATATAATGGTTGATAGTACTGAAAGACACCGAGAGATCAAGCAGAGCCAAGCTAGATGCAAAGTTCCCATCCTGCCCTTGTCAAAGATCATCCAAAGTGCAACCAATGCCATTTCTGTCCTGTACCTGGGTCCGAATTTTAACTAAAAAGAATCTAAACAATCCATTTTATTCAAGGTCCTCGGATGCTGTTGTGGAATCACCCATAGAAAAGACATATGTCCTAGTCCAATAAGATGACAAGATATGAATAAAGGAACTTGAAGCCTGCCCTACCTATCGAAATGGTACGTCAGTCAGATGTTCTTGGAAGAAGGTGGTCCCTCAAGGAATCTAGCCTTCTGGCATTAAAATTGATACCTAGCATCTTGAATCACATCTGGGAGACAATGCAGTAGTGGAGAAAAGTGCATAAAAGATGTTACATAATCCATTTCTGCTCATAGAAAATGATTGCTTTCCAATTCTGATGCTAGCCAAATAAAATCAATTGTAAGCAGGAACAGATCCAGCTTTTACAGACTGCATCTAAACTTTGTAAGAAGACAGAAAGAAAACCTGGAGGTTTACAACTAAAATGAATGAAATAAAATAGTATTGATCTTTCTGTAGTGGTGTAGAAAAACTGACAAAGCGGAACTATTCTTTAAGACTCCTATTGTTAAATTTCAAATTTGCACAGATTTAAGAACAAAAATTAAGTTAGCAGTTTGTATTTGTCAGAAGCACAGATTAATTGAAGGACTGCTTCTCCCCAATTACATCTACCTGGCCTGCCATAGCAGGCCCATCTATTGGGGAATTAATGGGACCAAGAAGTAGGATCTTTTTGTGTTGGCTCCCTCCTTCTGGAATATTATTATCAGCAGGCCTTGGGACCTGGAACTGACACAGCGTTAATCAAATGGCTGGTATAATTGTGTTTTCTGCTCCCATGGGAATGGAGGAAATTAGGGTTTTTTACATTATGGAATTTTAATGGTGTAAAATCCTCAGAATCACTTGATGTGAGTTGGACAGCGATACAAATGTGTTTAATAAATAAACATAGGTTGTTGTTTGAAGATATTTTAGAAGAAAACAACTATCAAATAAGAATTGTTATTGAGCTGAATGAGAAGCCATGACCAGGGAAATTTGATTCTGTAAAGTCCAATGGCATGCATGACCTGAGGAAATGATGGCAGCATCTTTCAATTGTTAATCTGCACATTAACAAATGAATGAGGCTTTGAAACTCTTAAAAATGGAAGTCTAGTGGGTAATGTGTAATCGGTTCATCACCAAAATAGATAATCAATCAATGGGATTTTTGTCTCAGTGAACCTACTACAACAGCGTACAATATGCAGCAATAATGTTTACCAGTTCAAGTCAATGGGATTTTTGTCTCAGTTAACCTACTTGAACAGCATACAATATGCAGCAATAATGTTTACCAGTTCAAGTCAAGGGAAGCGTCATTGCTGCATAAAAGATATGAGAAAACTGAGAAACAAGAGAATATCTTTTCAGATAAGCATCAGATGGAGTAATCTTGAACTACCACAAAACATCATTTACCAATCTAGTCAACAAGCCAGGGGCAATTGTTTTCTCTTTGTCTTCAGCAGAGCTAGCAACTTTGAATGGTAGAGATATTTATGTCATAAGAATAAAGGCGTTTGGAACAATTGAATTTACATTGTTTATGCTGTGATGCTGCTATGTAATATCACAGGTGACTCAATTGATGGAAAAGGCAATTGTATTAAATCCATTCAGAATGGTCAATGGCTGTAGAAAAAAATCTTTGTATAGCACTTATAAAAAAACAATGAGTTTCAATAATAGCAACAGCTGTCAACAATATCAAGAAAAGCATGGTATGCAAGTAGAGAAAAGAGTTAGGTTTAATCTGGGCAGACTGGAGAGCCAATTTGATATAAATGGTTCTAGTCCTGTCTTAGGAATGACGCCTGCTGGGTGAACATAGGTCAGTCACTCTTTCTCAGCCCTAAAGAGAGGCGATAGCAAACATTTCTCAAAAAAAACTTGCAAAGAAAACTGCAGGGGCTCATCTAAACAGTCAGCAGTCAGCCAGAAGTCAGCAATGACTTGAAGCCATGATAGATGATAGATAGATAGATAGATAGATAGATAGATAGATAGATAGATAGATAGATAGATAGATAGATAGATAGATAGATAGATAAAGATGTGGATGGAGAGAGAAAGAGGGAGAGGGAAAGGGAGAGAGAGATGCATACATACTCATAGACCAGCATTCAGTTTATATGACTGGGGTCAGAGCAGGGATGAAATGCTCTGAAGTCTGCTACCAGTTGGCTTCGCTACTGATTCGCTGCATGTGCACATGCATGGTACATGCCAAACACGCACTTTGTGTGCATGTGCACTGCAGGCGCTACCATGCAGTGCTGAAAAAGGAGGCTTAAGAAACCTTTCTAAGGTAAGTAAAACAGCGAGGGGGGGAGACAGCTGGGCCGCGTGATTTAAATTTGCTAGAAAGCAGGATTTTCTGCTTTAAATTGCGCGGCACAGCTGATCATTGGAAATATTGGTTTGTCCGAATGGGTAGCATTTTTTTAGTACCGGTTCGCCCAAATCAGAAGCTTTTATTACTACTGGTTCAGGCAAACCAGTCTGAACCGGTAGCATTTCACCCCTGGGTCAGAGAGTAAGTGTTCTATGAGTACATGCCAAGAAATATAGGTAGAAAGAATTAACCTGAAATTAGAAGACAAATACTGGGACAAAAAATAAATATTTAACCCTTTATCTATATCTATCTAAGTTTGTGATGCTAAATCATCCTTTCATCAGACATTGTCTGCAAGAGAGAAGCCACCTTCCTTGTATAAAGTTCATAGTCTTTGATTTGGATCTTCATTTAATCAAAGATATAATAAAATGCCTAAAATTACAAGTAATTTTAAGATGCATTAGTTACACCAAAGTACTAGAAAGTATTAGAGATGTTAGCCGCATTGGTGTTGCTGTTGTTGTTATATTTCTTTTAGTAGGTAATTCAAATATTTTTCAGATATTCAAAATAAAGAGTACCATTTCAAGGAAAATTCCTGAGAATCCTTTATATTTCATCTACAAAATAGCATTTTACTAATCACTACTGTAGGAATTTAGCACCCACCCCCTCCTAGAAGAATGAAATATTCTAGGAAATATTTTAAAAAGCAGAATATTATACCTTCCTGGATGAGAAATGGAGAAACATATTTTAAAGACAAAGGAGCTCCCTGCAACTTCCTGACTCCCCCCCATCTTTGTCAATGGGCCATTAAAAGCCTCAGCTAAGCTCACTCATTCTCCCCACCTTTGTCAATGGGCAATTAAGGCTTCAACCAAGCTCACTCAATCCCCCCATGATTTGCAACACAATACAACTGAAACTCACCACATGGCAAGGCTCAAGCAAGCTTGAGAGACAGCCAGCAAGGCTAGCTAAGACCCCCACCCCCTGGGAGTCTGACAACCAATCAGGATACTCTTCCTGTGCCCCAGAAAGGTCAAAGCTCAGAAAAATCATAAAACCAGGGAGCACACAGGATCTCAGGCCCTTTTCTGTTCAGGAACTCAAGCCATGTGATCCTGACCACCATTAAACCATCTTTCCAAGCAGCCTCCATGTTTCCAGTGTCTTTGTCCCCACTTGGAACTGAACCCAGATGGATATTTCTTCCAACAATTGGCACCCACAGATGGGACTCTGTTAACCTAACCAATGGACCTGGCCCAGGTAAGCCTCCTTGCTAGCAGCAGACCCATTGAGTCTGTGGGTAAGTTTTCCTGGACCTTGGCCATTTGGAACTAGGTTTTAAAGGGGTTTTGAGTGTTGAGCTCAAAGACTGCTTGGAAAGAAGGTGAGTACCTCTAAATTTTAATTTTAAGCATGGAAAAGCATGGGAAATATGTGTATGCCTGCATGTGTGTGAATGAGAGAGCCCTGCTCCCAATCACAGCTGGATCTTGCATCCTCTGTGCATTTCCTAACCGCAGAAAGACCAAAAGTCTGAGAGCATGGGGTTTTGCCAGAGCACAGGACCTTCTGTTAGGGAAGGAAGAAGTGTGTGTGGGATTCCACCTAAGGAAACAGTCTGATTCCACCTCTTTGAGCAACCTCTAGCCGCACCTCTGCCTACTGCTAGCTCCACCGAGCCGTGACCGGTAGGATAGAGAAAGCAAGGGGGGGAAGCCAAACGTGGAACTTTGTGTTTATTGGGAATGGAAGCCGAGCGAGAGGAAAGTAAGTGTGAATGAAGCAATTAAGAGAGTAGAAAAGGAGAAAAAAAAGGAAGCAGGAGATCTGCTTGGGGCCCTGGATGCCCGGAGGCTGCCAGTACTGCCTGGTATGCTAAAAAGGAAGCAGGAAGCAGTGTTGAAGAGGTGCTCGTACCTACTGGCAGGGCAGTAGGTCCTCTGGGATCACCTTTTTTGATCCAAACCGGAAGCTCCCTTAACAGGAAGGTGCCCATACTTCGACAGAAGGGAGTCGAAGTCCTTCCCAGAACTTTTTTTTCTGAAAATTGTAGGAGGATCCACCCGGCTAGGCCAAAGTGAAAAATAAAACCTCACATCGGAGAGGGAAACATGGGAAGCAGTAGCTCGAGGGTGGAGGGAAATCCCCTGGAAAACCTGCTGGGGGCCTGGAGTGCCCGGAGGCTGCCAGTTTTACCTGGTATGGAAAAGAAATTGAGGAAATTGTGTAATAAAGATGAGAATAGGAAACAAATTTGGCTAAATAAAGGTACTTAAAAGAAAAGGGAAATATATAAATAGGAATGTTTGGGTTTTTGTTTTGTTTGTTTGTTTGTTTGTCTCTTTCTCTGTCTTCTATGGAACCACGTGGTCTGTCTGTTAAGATTTGTGCCTTCCCTAATTTAACTGAGATTTATGGCGGGAATGATCAGTGTGTGTGTAAATCTCAGAGTTTTGTTTTCCTCTCTGTCCTCCTTGTTTTTATGTGTGTATGTCTGTCTTTGTGGGCCCTTGAGTAATTGTAACTGTAAAATGTATCTGATCTCTAGAGACAAGAATTTTAAATTGTTAGGAAAACAAAAACAAAAGGTTGAAGCAATAAAATAGGGAAAAGAGAGAGAGAGAGAAAAGAAAGAAAGCCTTTGCCCTATTTTCGTGTGGCCACCGGGAATAGGGTACAGAACTTTTCATTTCTGCTTTTTTCTCCTCCTCTTTATCTTAAAGTAACAACTCAAGTTTATAAGGAAACATTTTAAGTTCACTTACAAGATAAGTTTATGAGGAAACGTTTTAAGTTCACTTACAAGAGAAAAAAAAAAATTCAGTCTTGCATTTACTGTGTGTTTAAATGATTTTACCTGTTCCTGAAGCATGTGAATCCAGTTTTTTCTTTCTCATCAGTTGTTGAAACTGCATTTTGTTGAAACTGCATTATCTTTTAGTAACTGCAATATTGATGTGTTGTTTCTTTTCAAACTCTGCCTGCAAGATATCTACCCCCCTCCTTTTTTAATCCTGTTACAATGCCTTTCCTGAGAAGATTACCACAAAAGTGGGGAGGAGATTCTGTTCTAATATCTTTCAGCCCTGAAAAGATGATTCTGCAACTGTGGAAGCAGAGCACATGGTTCCAGATGCTGCCCCCAGAGGAGACCTTCCATTTGTTGGAGCCAGGAATTGAGTTTGAATCCAGCCCCCACTGAAAGTCATCACAGCAACCAGATTGGAGCAGACCTTTCCAAACCTGACTGACCAACAAGCATGCCACCCAAAAGATATGAAAGAAAGGACCCTGAGATGTATAAGTAAAGACTAAAAGACTCTTTTCAATTCCCAGAAGACAACTGGAAAGACTATGGGGGAGGTGGAAATTCATTGTAAGGTTTTTTTTCTTGTCTCATTTACATTGTAATCAGTCTAAAGTACTCATGTAAGGATTGTATTTGAGTGGCTACCACAGCAAGTTCTGAACACCTGAGATTTCTGTCTAATGGTAGGGAAATTTGTCCAGCATGTTTGTATTGTTTGTATTGCCTGAATTGTAAAAGTAGCTGCATACACAGGCATACACAGAGAGACACACCATTCAGAATTAGTCTATTCCCTTCACTTACCTCCACACAAGACTTCTAGGTTGATTTTGCTCTGTGGCACTAAAAGCCCAAGGAGTCAGATCTCCCTGCTAATTCCATGGGGGAGGGGCATCCCCCTCAGGCAATTCCTCTCTTGAAGAGATAGCAGAAAAAGTGATATCCAAAACCCAAGCCCTGACTATGACTCACAAATGATGCTGCCCAGTTGCCCAGTAAAGCAAGATATGTTGCACTGGTGGTCTCATGAGTAGAAGTCCCAGGGCTCATTGTGTGTAATTTTTTTTAAAAAGAAAAAGAAAGGAAAAAGCCTGGATTGCACACTGATTAACCTCAATTTGGACTGAAAAAATCTTGGATAGACTAAAGTAAGAGCTAGGCAGGTTCAGTAACCAACCCTTGGAAATGAGCAGCCTGTAATTTAAAGGAAAACCATGGCTGTGAAAATTTTGGGATGTGTGCTTGCTTGACCTGACTGGAAGCTCACAGAAAGTGATATCTAACAGCTGAAATTAATTGGCATAGAAAATTGGATACTGTAAAATTCTTACCAGAACTTTTTCCCCTGGCTGCTAGACCTTCACGGTTGAAAGCTTTTGGGAGCCACTGAAGGAATCTTTTTTCTGTTGTCTCTATCAATGGCTTCCTTTGCATCAGAAAAATTAAAAGCACCCACTGATTTGATCAATTTTAATTTTGCCAAGAGCATGTTTCAAAACTCACGTTTTGAAAAAAAAAAAAGTAGGGATTGTAGGAATTTAGCACCCACCCCTCCTAGAAGAATGAAATATTCTAGGAAATATTTTAAAAGCAGAATATTATACCTTCCTGGATGAGAAATGGAGAAACATATTTTAAAGACAAAGGAGCTCCTGCAACTTCCTGACTCCCCCACCTTTGTCAATGGGCCATTAAAAGCCTCAGCTAAGCTCACTCATTCTCCCCACCTTTGTCAATGGGCAATTAAGGCTTCAACCAAGCTCACTCAATCCCCCCATGATTTGCAACACAATACAACTGAAACTCACCACATGGCAAGGCTCAAGCAAGCTTGAGAGACAGCCAGCAAGGCTAGCTAAGACCCCCACCCCCTGGGAGTCTGACAACCAATCAGGATACTCTTCCTGTGCCCCAGAAAGGTCAAAGCTCAGAAAAATCATAAAACCAGGGAGCACACAGGATCTCAGGCCCTTTTCTGTTCAGGAACTCAAGCCATGTGATCCTGACCACCATTAAACCATCTTTCCAAGCAGCCTCCATGTTTCCAGTGTCTTTGTCCCCACTTGGAACTGAACCCAGATGGATATTTCTTCCAACACTACCAAATACTTCCAACCCCATTCATATGTGACCAAAACCTACTCTTGACAAAAAAAAATCAGATTGGCATTTCTGATCCAAAGTATATGATAATTTAAAGCTAAAGTCCCAATATTTTTCTTTATGTGGACCACTATGCAATACTATCATTAAAGCTCTTTGTGGAGCACCATATAAGCTAAGGGAAAAAAATAGCATCAATAAAACCTGGTGGGTTTTTTTTTAATGGTCCAAAATCTTGTGAAATAACCAGTTCTCTCAAGTTTTTTAAATAACTTTACTGAAATAATCAAGATTTCAAGAAAAACTTTTAGCAATCTCATAAGGTTTGTGCTATTCAGAATATGTATTTCTATATCTGAGAGTAAGTGACTATGTAGATAAATGGATGGATGATGGATGGATGGATAGATGGATGGACAAATCTTTATGTATGTATGTATGTATGTATGTATGTATGTATGTATGTGTGTGTGTGTGTGTATATATATATATATGTGTGTGTGTGTGTGTGTGTTTTCTGAGGTTTTGCCCTGCCTTTCTTATAAGCAATATAGATGGTTCCTTGGGCACTTTTCCTTTAGACATTCCATACAATTTCTCACTTCCCATCTATGGAAATAGATATATTTTTAATTATTATTCTAAAAAAAATAATTTTAGATATAACCACTAAAAATCAACCTGTTAATTTAAAAAAAAATCATTATTGAAAAATCAAAGAAAGAAGCCTATGGCTTATGAATTCAAACCATGCATGTAATTCTGTGGGACATACATACAGAAAGTCCTTTAGTGCCTCTTTGGCACTTTATAGGTGACCACATAAATCTTATAAACATCAAGTTTAAATATCCCATAGAGTCATCCCATTTCAAATGAAAGGAAGTTTAATGTTTTATTAATATCTTATATTCCTCAGTTTAGAACTATATTTCTATATTTTCTCACTTCCAGAATGATAATAAATTATAGAAAATTACAAGGCTTGCCCATTAAATTTAAACATCATTTACTTAGGAACAGCTGTGGAGGATACAAAATGAATAGGATTAAATTCTATACATATTTTATATCTGAAAGAAAAAAAATCACAATTAATCAATCTGAAAGTTTTGAAGATCAGAACAGTTCAAAATACTTTAGATAACAATATTTCACAGTAAAAATAAAATATCTAAAATATACCAGTAATGAAGATTCAAATTACTTTACTTAGCACACAACAATTTATAACAAATCTATAGTTTTATAATAGCAGAAATTAGAGTTAGGAGATAAATATTCAGGTAGAGTTCTTTTTGCAGTTTACCTGACATTTTTTTCTTTTTGTTTCTTTTTACAAATATCTTCAAAAATTAAAGTGATAGATAGAAACTGATATTGCAGACCAGGTTTCACTTTTTATTTGCTGATTGTGTTCTAATTTTCTATTAATTTACTTTCTTATTTATCATCATGCACTAGGATAAAATGGAGTTTAGAGTAACATCACCCGCAAGAAACTTTATCAACAGCACAGAAGTATATATATATATATAAATAATTTTAAAGCTTTGCAAATTTGTCCGTTTTGTTTTTCAGATGCATAGATCTGAAATAGATCTTCAGAGTCCTTCTCTTGCTTTCAATTTGTTCATTTTAGCGTAGCACTTTCTTGGTTACTTGAATTTATCTCTGATTCCCCCTCCTTGTGGAAAATGCTATCCCATAACTCAGCATAATTAAGCAACTGGACAAGAAAAGAAGATTATCTCAGCATGACAACTGGTTACCTCTAGATCTGTGAGGGCGAACCTATGGCACGTATGCCAGGCATGGCACACAGAGCCCATTCTGTGGGCATGCATGGCGTCGCCCCATCCCAACTCCAATCACGTTTCCCCATCATGTTTCACTCAATCAATTCCAACTTGTCACAAAGTTGGAATTGATTGAATGAACTTTTTCACTTGTGCGCTTCACAAGGGAGAGATGGGGTCCCATCCTCTTCCTGAAGCCCATTAAATGTGGAGCCTGCGTCATGTCGGCTTGGCCTTTCCTGCAGAGCTGCCTGTGTTGGGATGCCCCTCCTCCCTGCCAGCCAGCTGAGTGTGGGCGCACTGCTCCTGGACTCGTCAGACTTGAGACATCATTCCCACCACCCAGCACCAGTTCAGGGGTTCCTCCCCCCCATGGGGTGGGGAGAGAGAGAAACAAAGGGAGGTAGAGAGAGAAAGAGGGAGAGAGAGAAAGAGAGAGAAAGAGAAACAGAAGGAGAGGGAGAGGGAAAGTGAGAGAGAGAGAGGAAAAGAGAAATTATATTACAAACATTTTTGTTTTTTATTATTCATAAACAATAAAAAGCAGAAAAAGTCACCCCAAAGGAGTCTTTGAGGGTTGTACGCTGAGAGGCATGGATTTCCTCTGCCTTCCACATTCTTACTCCATGCTGAAGTAAACCAAATGGGCCAGGATCTCCCCGCTAAGCGGCCCCGCCAAGCGGCCCCGCCAAGCTCACTTGCAAACTCCTCTGAGCGCAGCTCCAAACGTTCAGCTCACGCGTCCCTTCCGGCTAGTGCCAGCACTGAACCAGTGGTGGCTAAGATGCATGCCCTGCCTGCTCTGCTCTTACTGGCCAGAGGTGGGGCTCTATGCCATCGCCTCCCAGCCAGAGTGCCACGTTTGTTTTCTTGCTGGTTGCTTCCAAGAAGGGAGCTGCATTCAGGCTCAGGTCTCCCTGGCAGGATCCAGGTGGGAGTTGCCTTATTTTGTGTGGATCTCTAATGCTTGACTTTGCCTGCCTGTCAGCCTCCCCTCCCCCTCCACAGCCCAAGTGGTTGGATTCACATGAAACGTGAAGCTGGGCAGGAGAACACAGATAGATAGATAGATAGATAGATAGATAGATAGATAGATAGATAGATAGATAGATAGATAGATAGATAGATAGATAGATAGATAGATAGATAGATAGATAGATAGATAGATTAGACACAGAAAGACAGGGAGGGAAAGACAGAGAGGGAGAAACAGAGTGAGGCAGACAGAGGGGGAGAGAGAGAGGAAAAGAGAAATTATATTACAAACATTTTTGTTTTTTATTATTCATAAACAATAAAAAGCAGAAAAAGTCACCCCAAAGGAGTCTTTGAGGGTTGTATGCTGAGAGGCATGGATTTCCTCTGCCTTCCACATTCTTACTCCATGCTGAAGTAAACCAAATGGGCCAGGATCTCCCCGCTAAGCGGCCCCACCAAGCTCACTTGCAAACTCCTCTGAGCGCAGCTCCAAACGTTCAGCTCACGCGTCCCTTCCGGCTAGTGCCAGCACTGAACCAGTGGTGGCTAAGATGCATGCCCTGCCTGCTCTGCTCTTACTGGCCAGAGGTGGGGCTCTATGCCATCGCCTCCCAGCCAGAGTGCCACGTTTGTTTTCTTGCTGGTTGCTTCCAAGAAGGGAGCTGCATTCAGGCTCAGGTCTCCCTGGCAGGATCCAGGTGGGAGTTGCCTTATTTTGTGTGGATCTCTAATGCTTGACTTTGCCTGCCTGTCAGCCTCCCCTCCCCCTCCACAGCCCAAGTGGTTGGATTCACATGAAACGTGAAGCTGGGCAGGAGAACACAGATAGATAGATAGATAGATAGATAGATAGATAGATAGATAGATAGATAGATAGATAGATAGATAGATAGATAGATAGATAGATAGATTAGACACAGGAAGACAGGGAGGGAAAGACAGAGAGGGAGAAACAGAGTGAGGCAGACAGAGGGGGAGAGAGAGAGGGAAAGAGAGAAAGACAGAGAAAGGGAAGGAAAGAGAGAGAGAAAGAGAGACAGAGACAGAGGGAGTGAAAGAGAGAGAGAGAAAAAAGTGGGAGCAGGAAAGAGGGGGAGGGACGGAAAGAAAGGGAGGAGGGAAAGAGAAATGATATTACATTTTTTTTCTTTTTTATTGTTGCTAAATGTAATATTTCAAAAGCAGAAAAAAATGAAGGGGCATAAAAGTGCATTTATCACATTTTTCTTAGAACAATTAGCTGAACTCTCCATTGTTTATCATTATTTTAGGTAGTAAAACCTCATTATACAGGTTAAATTGCTGTGTAGGCACTGCAATAAATAAGTGAGTTTTGGGTTGCAGTTTAGGCACTCAGTCTAAAAGGTTCGCCATCGTTGCTCTAGATACAATACTGGAAGAAATGAATTGTTGGTATAAGATGAAACTTTGTTTCTATAGTGAGGCAGAAAGTCATTTTGTCTTCTGCAAAACTGTCTTCAGACCAGTAGCCAAAAAAGAAGCTGGCTTCCAAGATCTCCTAAATCATGTGTTTTATCGGGGTTTAACTTCCTGTTGCTGATAGTCTTAGGGATCTGGAGTTTATCATAGCAAATATCACTATGAAAACAAAACTATGATTCATTCTGCATTGGGAAATGTCACCATCCTCCAATGCAAACAAGAATAAAGGGTATTGGTAGAAATTCTTTCTTTGGTGATCTTGTAAAGCAAAATTAGTGTTGCTAAGCTGTCAGCAATTCTTAGTGCCCATATTTCTCACTATTCTTTGATGTCAGGCTTCATCATGCACTCAAGCTATGATTCCTTAGTGTAAGTTATCCACAAAAAAAGCTAAGACTGCTTTCAAGCCATGATCAGGTGAAAAGTCTGGTTGATGTCCAGGCAAATAATCAAATATAATGGGAACTTTCCTTTCAGTTTTCAGGAAAAGATCCAAGTTGCTATAAATCAACCAAAATGATAAAAGAATAAAATTTGGCATATAGAAAATATTTGTAAGTTTTTTCAAAATCTTATTTTTTATTAAACAGATAAAGTTTTCTCTTTTTGTTCAGATAAATAAATAAATGGAATTTTAGTTTAGATATTTGAAGTCCCTATATGAAATATTAGATCTGGCTTGAATACTGCACTATTATAAAAATCCATCATTTAATGTTAATTTTATAAAGTCAATGCTAGCAGTGGATAATAAAGATGATATCTAGCATTGTTTCCTACCGGTTATCTCTTATAATCCAACACATGGGATATATGGAAGATTGGCAGAAAAATTATTCAGCTGCACAGACTATCTCCTATCCAAGATTTGATTAATTTGTATCTTTGATGACCAGAATGGGTTTCTGTTTTTTATTTTTGGACCATTTTATCCCACAAGCATCTTTCTACAATACATTGGCTTTCTTTCGGATGCCTCTTTTTTATCAGGATTAGGTAGTCTGTTCAGTACAAATATTGCTGGTAGGATTGTTGCCTTGGATAAACAGCAGGTTGTACTCTTTTTATTGCATACTGTATTTCTATATCAGTGTTTCTCAACTTCGGCAATTTGAAGATGTGAGGACATCAACTTACAGAATTCTCCTTCCCATCTTCAATCTGCCATGGTTGAGAGACATGCTCTCTATATTGAAAATGCTAACTCATCCTTCTACTACATGATCCATTATATATAGACTGGTAAGTAAATCTTATCTGGAATTAATAGGTGGCCTTATATGTTCTATTGCATCCAATGATAGAAAGCTAAGTGTGGCTCAACCTAGATGAAACACACAAACCTTCATTTTCTTATATCCAGTATCCCCTTCCAACATCCACCATTTGAGGCAGATATTCCTTTTTCCCAACAATAAGAAAAATCCAGATTGATAGTGATATGAAATCACAGCAGGCACCATTACAATATATATTCCAACGCTTAATGTCTTTTTCAGTTTATTCCCTATTTTTGTCATACATTATTGAGATATAGATCACAAGCAAAAACAAAAACAGTGATACTTGTATCTTGTCCAGAAAGGTAGATTGTCATAAGACTCAATCTCATGCTAAGAAATCATAACTAAACACAATATATCGTCTTAGAAAAGACTTGATCCAGTTTAAATCTATTTTAATAGAATGGTCTTCAAAAGCACTATAAATGGTAACAGTAAAGGTTCCCCTCGCATGTATGTGCTAGTCATTCCCGACTCTAGGGGGGCTCATCTCCATTTCAAAGCCAAAGAGCCAGCGCTGTCCGAAGAGTCTCGTGGTTATGTGGCCGGCATGACTAAATGCTAAAGGCTCATGGAATGCTGTTATATTTCCATCAAAGGTGGTCCCTATTTTCCTACTTGCATTTTTACGTGCTTTCGAACTGCTAGGTTGGCAGAAGCTGGGACAAGTAATGGGATCTCACCCCGTTACGCGGCACTCGGGATTCGAACTGCTGAACTGCCAACCTTTCGATCGACAAGCTCACCGTCTTATCCACTGAGCCACCACGTGTCGTCCCCCCAAAAAAAGCACTATAAGACAATACAATTAATTGAACAGAACTCAAAAACTCCACAAAACTTCAGAAGTTTTCATAAACACACATACATACACACACACATCTACAAACAATTATGATTATATTACAGATGGACAAGTGTTCTCAAATGTTTTCTGGGCCCTCTAGTGGGTTGCCAAACTGACTCTGAGACCAGTGTTGCTTATTTTCATGTTGAGGTACGGAAAGCTTCAAGATAAAAAAGGAGTACAACAGGGAAGTCATCTGTCTCCCTTATTATTTATTCTATCCATAGAAATATTAATGTCACAAAACAGAGAGAAAACTCAAAAATAAAAGGATTAAAAATTAAATCACAGGAATACAAAGTCCAAGCATTTGCCGATGATCTGGTATTCATTATTGAGGAGCCCCTAGAATCCGGACAATTATTATTCGAAGACATAAACCAATTTGGTAAAGTGGCAGGGCTCAAAATAAACAAGGACAAAACTAAAATGTTGACCAAAAACCTAACAAATAAACAAATTGAGAAATTAGAAAAGAAAGTGGAGATTTCAAGAGTCAAAAAAAAATATTTAGGAATACAGATATCGGCAAAATGCACCACAATATAAAAAGATAACTACAACACACTGCTACAAAAAATTCAAAAGGATTTAGAAACTTGGTCCAAATTGCAAATATCGTTGATTGGTAAAATTTCAGGCAATAAAGATGAACATACTCCCCAGATTGCTATATCTGTTTCAAACTATACCAACTACACCGAACTATCCGAAGCAATTTGCAGAAAAGGAGGAGGAGGGCACATGGCTTTGTGAATTGCTTTGGGCAATCGAGGAGGAAAAAGAGTGTTGCCTCCATGCATTGCATTTTCCGACATTTTCCTCCTCAATTCCCCAAAGCAATTCGGAAAGCCACATGCCCTTCTCCTCCTTTTCTCCAGTCTCACTTTCTCTTTCCTCCTGGCCAGATCCACCTCCCGGGCCAGGAGCAGAAATTGACTGCTCTCAGCCTGGGTCATCTGGAAAAGGGCAGGCCAGGCGGTGAGCCACCTAGCCTTACACCTCTCATGCAGAAGTGCCTGCTTTGCAAGAGCATCACCTCCATGCATCGCGGAGCCGCACATCCTCATGAAAATGCAGCAGCAGGGGTTTTTGGCCGGTTCCAAGCAGCACTGTAAGGTGAGAAAGCAGATCTACTTAATGCATTTTTTGCATCTGTCTTTACACAAAAGGAAAAAACAATCCAACCTATCAAAAACAGCACCACAAAAAACAGATTAGGAACACAAGTTAAAATAGGGAAAAAAATGGTAAATGAACATCTGTCTACCCTAGATGAGGTTCAAATCACCAGGACCAGATGGATTACACCCCAGGGTTCTAAAGGAACTGGCAGACGAGATCTCAGAACCACTGAACTATATCTTTCAAAGATCCTGGAACACAGAGGAACTGTCAGAGGACTGGAAAAGAGCTGGTGTAGTTCCTATCTTCAAAAAAGGAAAAAAAAACAGATCCAGGAAACTACAGACCTATCAGTCTGACCTCAACACCAGGGAAGATTCTGGAAAAGATAATCAAGCAACGAATCACCGAACACCTAGAAGCAAATAAACTAATAACCAAAAGCCAACATGGGTTTGTCAAAAACAGATCATGCCAGACTAATCTTATTGCATTCTTTGACAAAGTGACAAAATTAGTGGACCAGAGGAATGCTCTTGATATAATTTACTTGGACTTCAGTAAAGCATTTGATAAAGTAGACAATAACTTACTACTAGATAAAGTAGAAAAATGTGGGTTAGGCAGCACCACCACCAGATGGATTCGTAACTGGCTGACCAACTGCACTCTACGTGTAGTCCTCAATGGAACTACATCAACATGAAGGGAAGTATGCAGAGTACCCCAAGGCTCTGTTTTAGGCCCAGTACTCTTCAACATCTTCATGAATGACTTGGACGAGGGGAGAGATGGGGAACTCATCAAATTTGCAGATGACACCAAGCTGGCAGGAATAGCCAACACTCCAGAAGATAAGCTCAAGGTACAGAAAGATCTTGACAGACTAGAACATTGGGCGATATCTAACAAAATGAAATTCAACAGTGAAAAAAGTAAGGTTCTACATTTAGGCCAAAAAACCAAAATGCATAGATACTGTATATGTGGTACCTTGCTCAATAGTAGTAACTGTGAGGGATCTTAGAGTCCTAGTGGACAACCATTTAGATATGAGCCAGCAGTGTGCAGCAACTGCCAAAAAGCCAATACAGTTCTGGGCTGCATAAACAGAGGGATAGAATCAAGATCACGTGAAGTGTTAATACACTTGGTAAAGCCACACTTGGAACATTGCATCCAGTTTTGGTCGCCACAATGTAAAAAAGATGTTGAGACTCTAGAAAGAGTGCAGAGAAGAGCAACAAAGATGATTAGGGGACCGGAGGCTAAAACATATGAAGAACGGTTGCAGGAACTTGGTATGCCTAGTTTAATGAAAAGAAGGAGGCTAAAACACATGAAGAATAGTTGCGGGAACTCGGTATGCCTAGTTTAATGAAAAGAAGGACTAGGGGAGACATGATAGCAGTGTTCCAATATCTCAGGGGTTGCCACAAAGAAGAGGGAGTCAAACTATTCTCCAAAGCACCTGAGGGTAGAACAAGAAGCAATGGGTGGAAACTAATCAAGGAGAGATGCAACTTAGAACTAAGGAGAAATTTCCTGACAGTTAGACAATTAATCAGTGGAACAACTTGCCTGCAGAAGTTGTGAATGCTCCAACACTGGAAATTTTTAAGAAAATGTTGGATAACCATTTGTCTGAAGTGGTGTAGGGTTTCCTGCCTGGGCAGGGGGTTGGACTAGAAGACTCCAAGGTCCCTTCCAACTCTCCTATTATTAAAATGTGATGCACAGAGGCTGACAACCTCCGAAGGGTGGGGGGGCGGGTGGATGGGGCTACATTTAGTGTATAAGATGCATCCAGATTTTCACCCTCTTTTTGGGGCCAAAAAATACACTGAAAAATACGGTAGGTTAAAACTAGGAGGTGTAAGTTACTGAATAGTGTTAACTGAATAGTGTTAATGACGGTTCTGTAAATAGATACCAATGTAAATATAAGCACATAGAGAAACGATTGAATAAGAACAGAGAATATATATCTATGTCGATACAGCAAGCTGTAAAATAATATATAATGTAATGTTATGTCTGTTATGACTTTTTATGTGTTTTTGTTGTTTTGTTGTTTTTTTCTTTATTTTGTTTTTAAAAGTTAAAAGTCTAATAAAAATTATTTTCAAAAAAAAAGAAAAGAAAAGAAAATATTTGATCCACAGTTTAAATCTATTTTAATAGATTGGTCTTCAAAAGCACTATAAGACAATACAATTATTTGAAAAGAACTCAAAACTCCCCACAAAACTTCAGAACTTTTCATACACAGACAAAATAAAATCTAAAAACTGTTATGATTACAGATGGGCAAGTGTTCTCAAATGTTTTCTGGGCCCTCTAATAGGTTGCCAAACTGACTCTGAGATCAGTGTTGCTTATTTTCATGTCAAGGAGGTTGGAGTTTTGCTAGGTCAGTCTCTCAAGTCTTAATAATACTTCAAAGCTGTGTTGAGTTAGTTCACTGGTTTTATATCCTTCATAACATATAATATAGAAAGGAGAAATGTCTCTAGCAGTCTGTAGAAGCTCCTACCAATCAGTAAGAACTAATTATCTTCATGACTAAACTAGTCTCTAAACATTTATTTTATTTCCGGGGAGAGAAAAAATATGGGCAGAATGGCAGGATATAAATCATATAACTCAATAATAAATAAAGACATAAAGCCTTGCTATCTAACAGTCTTAGAATCTGGAGGAATGAGAAATTATTTAAATCCCAAATGAGCGTGTTTTCAAGGCAAGCCTCCCCAAAGTGACTCAATTCTACATTCATAAGAAGTAAATTTACTTTCTCATTCATCACTGTAGCTGAATCCAAACTGAGCAGTATTTCAGATATGACAGAAATGCAGATTTGGCTACCATGACCATAACCTTTTCCAGTAATTTTTAAAAGTCCTGAAGATTTAGATTACGAGGGCTAGATAGACTCTATCTAAAAACTTAAAACAATGGTGATGCATTGAAACAGCAGAGTATACTTAGTTTTAAGTTAATAAAATGTAATTAGAAGTAAGCACTATCAATTTGAATAGGTTTATTTTTAGGTAATTATTTATAAAACTGCAGTCAAAACCATGAGCTATAGAATTACATAGCCTCTCAAAGTAGATTAATTTCTATAATTTTACATATCAAACAAAAAACTTTCTAATCAATATTCTACTCAGATGGATGTCACTTAATGTGAAATACTCAAAAAAAAACAAAACAGGAGGGGGAAATGAGTGATGTTTTTAGGAAATATACATCAATTTGTTTTTTTAAAGCATCTTCCATAACTTTTGTAACATTTTACATGAACTTTCAGGTTTTTTTACAATTCACTTTTGAAAGGAAAAAAGAACATGTAAGTAGGATGTTGCTACTAAGAGAAAGAATGTGCATCACAGATATTTTCTATCAGGAGCAATTACTTCTAATGGTATGCAGCTGCTACACCATCAATGTCTGTGCCAGCTCTTACCCATAAGTATAATTCCTGAATCCTTACCTCTTTCATTATCGCATGTTTGGCAAACTGGGCTTGGTGATTTCTTATACATATATTCAGATGGTTATTTTTGTAGTGCTAGAACTCCATTAAGGAAGCCATTTCCATCCATATGAATTAATTAGTAGTCAAAGATATCAAAAATAAAAATATCAATAAGTAGCTCTATTTTTTTAAAAAAGAATGTAATTCACTGACCATTATTTTTAAAGAAAGAGGTGATTAGTCCTATTATGAGCAAAACATTACTGGGATAGGGGGTATAGCTCTTTAAAAATAAAATGAATACAAGAACAAAGTCATCAACATCCTTTTTCATCTCTACTCCATACTTTTTATTTCATGTAGTAAATTATTCAGTGCAAAAGCAGCAGAAACTAAAGCTTTCCATAAAATCAATGGACAAGATTCATCTTAAAGTTAGATGCAAAAGAGAATTATTGCATGCCAATCTTCCATTCCATTAAACTGATTTGAATTGGGAACGTTTGACAGGGCGAAACCAAACCACTTTTTTGTGTGGTTTTCTAAAACAGCACTTAAAATCAACTTTGAATGCTTCAAACATGGGGAAATAATACGGATCAACTTAACCTCTTTGCTGCTATATGCTATGTGTTGTCAGTATTTTTACCTTTTACAAGGTAAAAATATTGTAGCCTGAGTCTTCTTGCACTCAAGTAGATATTTATTAATTCTGTTTCTATCTGCTGCAATGAAAAAACTTCCAACAGTTCCAGTATCATCTAGTTACATAAAATACCCACAGCCAATAAAATCAGGAATAAAAAATAGAAAAAAGGTCCTGATAAACTTGCCATATGGCAATTTCCCATGCAGTGATGAATCATAAAAAATCAAACAATAAATACTGGTATTAATAATTCAAAAGTTATTCTGAAATTACAATAATTACCATGGGTTTCTAAAATTCCATGAAGCCATGTTCACTTCTTTCAACAGTCATTCGTTACAGCAGTTCAAATAGAACCCATTCTCCCAGAATTTGTGCATATTCAAATGTATTAATTGCTACAGTTTAGTAAACATTTTACCAAGATAATAAATCCATCTGTTTGCTCTAAATTTGTAGCCATTTATGTATAACTTGTAACTATTTATTCCATTTTCCTTGTCAAACATAACTGCCTTCATCTTTGATTCATTCATTTCCAGTGTATCATTCCAAATGTAATCTTTTAAACATTCACTGCAGGTCAACATCATAGCTTAAACTGCCTACAAAATTACATATTCATTCCTGCTAATGCTTCTAATTCGGGTCACCACACATCTGTTCATCACATATTACTGCCTTATTTCATGTCATTATTAAACTACAACTTAATCCCATGTATGCTCAAATTCCATCACATACTGCTGCTCTAATTTCATCACACTCTCAGCAACCAATCTTCAATAGGTAAAACATCCAATATAGTCTATTCACTGTATTGGTTCTTTCTATAAATCTAGACACTATTTTTGACACCTTCCTACTTTTCTCAAGAAGTGGGTAAAAAGCAAAAAGCTGTTCTCTGCATTCATTCTCCAGCATTTAATACTTCCTTGATGGTCTGTGAGCTTGGTTGTTGTTGTTTTTTGCAGACTTTTCATTACCTAAACAATATAACATCATCAGTTCTACTAAGGAACTGATTCTAGTAGCTTTGCCCTTGCCTAAAAAAACAACAAAATGACTCCCACCAACACTGACAGGGAAAGCCACTAAAATACGTATATTGAAAGCAGCACCACGCTCTTACCAGCACTCATGATGTTACCTAATTTGGGTAATGAAACATCTGTAAGAAAACAGCTAAGCTGTTATTGACTAGAGTATCAATAACTCCTCAGTTCAACTCTTGCAAATATTATAAATCTACCAATTTCTCTACCCAATATTGACCTGTCAACAACAATATCTTTATTTTTGTGAGAGGATAGGAAGACTTGTAAATCGATTACAAATATTTTTCTTTATAGATACTTCCTAAATTTTTTATATTCTAATCTCTTACACCCTTTCAGCTGGCTTTATGCAAATAGTTTACATTGCATATTTAATAAATTACTTTCTATAGTTTTTGCATTTCTGTTATGTTTCCCTTTGTATCAGGAAATGAAAATAATATTCTTCCAACTTTTATTCACAGATGCAGCCTTGACATATGCACTTCAGCATTCCATATGCAGAACATATTTATATTTTAATATTTTTCCAAGATATATTATCAACCATTGCAGCCATATCATTTTGCAATTTTATTGTGGTACTTATGACTTCATTGAAATCCTTTTTTAATACATTAACATTGAACATTTGGTTCAAATCTACTCTTTGATAAATCATTGTCATTCCCATACACATCATTAAAATTCTCCTTCCAGCATTTCCTTCCTTCAATTTCATCCCAAATAATATAATCACTTTTATTTTTTTATTCCAATAATTATGTGCTCCAGGCTCACAGTTAATCTACTTTTCACCTGTTTCCAGAACAATAGTTTTATTTCCATCAAAACCACTGTGTTTTACCTTTTCTTTTTTAATCTTAACAGTTCCTTGTTCTGTTTGGCTACGTTATTTATTGCAAACTTTTTTTGTACATAATATCTTCCTCTCATTCTCATTTGTTGTTGCAATGATTCTTTCACATTTATTTTCATTCTTCTACAGTCTCTTTCACTTCATTGTTTGACTAAGCATCCTTTGTCCACACTTCTCATTAGTGAAACTTACTTAGGTTGCACTTTGCAGCATAAATCTATTTCAAGGAGCTTTAATATCATTTTTCCTTTTCCTAATTTTTCTATCAATCACTTGGGAAAATCTTAGTTTACATTCATACATTGCATATCTTTTATGACAATTTTCTTCATAAAATCCAGCTTTGATATTTAAAAAAAAGTGTTTTGTTTCACATTCAAAACTTCACAACCCCGCTGTTTTTTCATTAATTCTCTCAATTTGTCATCATAAAAATGAAAACAGTCATTCTTTCACATTTATATTCATTCCTTTGCTATTTAAGTATTTTCATGTGGGAAGGACCTAAGATGGGAAAGAAGCAGCACTCTATGCAAAGAAAAGTATTTCTTTTCTGGGAAAGTATTTCTTTATCACCATATATTTTAATATTTTTCCAAGATATATTATCAACCATTGCAGCCATATCATTTTGCAATTTTATTGTGGTACTTATGACTTCATTGAAATCCTTTTTTAATACATTAACATTGAACATTTGGTTCAAATCTACTCTTTGATAAATCATTGTCATTCCCATACACATCATTAAAATTCTCCTTCCAGCATTTCCTTCCTTCAATTTCATCCCAAATAATATAATCACTTTTATTTTTTTATTCCAATAATTATGTGCTCCAGGCTCACAGTTAATCTACTTTTCACCTGTTTCCAGAACAATAGTTTTATTTCCATCAAAACCACTGTGTTTTACCTTTTCTTTTTTAATCTTAACAGTTCCTTGTTCTGTTTGGCTACGTTATTTATTGCAAACTTTTTTTGTACATAATATCTTCCTCTCATTCTCATTTGTTGTTGCAATGATTCTTTCACATTTATTTTCATTCTTCTACAGTCTCTTTCACTTCATTGTTTGACTAAGCATCCTTTGTCCACACTTCTCATTAGTGAAACTTACTTAGGTTGCACTTTGCAGCATAAATCTATTTCAAGGAGCTTTAATATCATTTTTCCTTTTCCTAATTTTTCTATCAATCACTTGGGAAAATCTTAGTTTTACATTCATACATTGCATATCTTTTATGACAATTTTCTTCATAAAATCCAGCTTTGATATTTAAAAAAAAAAGTGTTTTGTTTCACATTCAAAACTTCACAACCCCGCTGTTTTTTTTCATTAATTCTCTCAATTTGTCATCATAAAAAATGAAAACAGTCATTCTTTCACATTTATATTCATTCCTTTGCTATTTAAGTATTTTCATGTGGGGAAGGACCTAAGATGGGAAAGAAGCAGCACTCTATGCAAAGAAAAAGTATTTCTTTTCTGGGAAGGTATTTCTTTATCACCATATTTTTAATTTATTGTTTTAAATGCCACTTTTGTGTTGCCTTATTGAAAGCCTCAACATTTAGAAAAAAGCTGAGAAAACTCCAGACATTAGGAATCATCATGGGAAAAAGAACAGAGATATCATACATATTTTGCTACACAAGCCACATTCAAACCCACACAACAGTCGAAATTTGACAGTCATCTGATGAACAGGCAGTCAATTTCTATAAGTATTCCCACTTCCTCAAATCCCTCCATTTACAATGCTTCAGAGTGGGATTTACAAGCAAATATTGAAAGTCAACTGTTTATAGACCTTTCCTCTTCAGTGGGAGAGAACTCTTCCCTCCTCCAAACACATTGCAGCAATCTGCTCTACCGTTATTACAGGCTGAGGGTTTGAATTCTAACCTGATAAACTTAACAAACGAAAATATAATTGTCATTCTAACCAAAGTCTGCTGACAGTGCCAAAGGTTCTCTTTAACTTTGACCTGTTTACAATTAAAATCAAATGGTTTCCTTAAAAGAAATCCATATAAAATATATTGCGAACCAATCAAATGACATACATGCTAAAGCATAAACCTCATGCATAGAGTGCTACAAAAACAGCCAAGAAGAAAGCCATGGGCAACTCTACCCCTACTCCAAGGAACAGCGAGAGCAAAATAGAAAAAGATGAGAATCTTTTTCCAGAGCTCATATAACCAAGGGAGAGAGAGAGAGAGAAATTCAAATTGCAAATATTATCTACAACCTAAGCAAATTATGGTACAAATATTAAATAATTGAGCAAATAAAGGACAATGGGTGGGGGGGGAGTGCAATTACCTTTAAGCAAAAAGCATCTGATTGATTTATAGCAGGCTTCTATCCAGCAGAGGCCAAGAATAAATTTTATCTACATTTAAGCAGCAATTAATTTTTTTTAAAACAAAATCTTTTTTTGCATTCTTTTTCAATTTTTCTAAGATGTGTATTCTGCTCAAAGGAACACAGGCCACTCCTAAACAACCTGTTTCTGCTGAAAGAGTAGAGTAGAGTAGAGTAGAATAGAATAGAATAGAATAGAATAGAATAGAATAGAATAGAATAGAATAGAATAGAATAGAATTTTTTATTCGCCGAGTGTGATTGGACACACAAGGAATTTGTCTTGGTGTATATGCTTTCAGTGTACATAAAAGAAAAGATGCGTTCATCAAGAATCATAAGGTACAACACTTATGGTTGTACCTTATGATAGGGTACAAATAGGGTACAAATAAGCAATCAGGAAACAATATCGATATAAATTGTAAGGATGCAAGCAACAAAGTTGCAATCATACAGTCATAAGTGGAAGGAGATGGGTGATGGGAATGATGAGAAGATTAATAGTAGTGTTAGACTTAGTAAATAGTTTGACACTGTTGAGGGAATTATTTGTTTAGCAGAGTGATGGCCTTCGGGAAAAACTGTTCTTATGTGCAGTGCTCTATAGCGTTGTTTTGAGGGTAGGAGTTGAAATAGTTTATGTCCAGGATGTGAAGGGTCTGTAAATATTTTCACAGCCCTCTTTTTGACTCATGCAGTATACAGGTCCTGAATGAAAGGTAGATTGGTAGCAAATGTTTTTTCTGCAGTTCTAATTATCGTCTGAAGTCTATGTCTGTCTTGTTGGGTTGCAGAACCATAGCAGATAGTTATAGAGGTGCAGATTACAGACTCAATAATTCCTCTGTAGAACTGGATCAGCATCTCCTTGGGCAGTTTGAGCTTTCTGAGTTGGCACAGAAAGAACATTCTTTTTTGATGACGTTTTTGATGTTAGCTGTCCATTTTAGACCTTGCGATATGGTAGAACCTAGAAATTTGAAGGTCTCTCCTGTTGATACTGTGTTGTCTAGTATTGTCACCTTAAAGAATGAGTGGAATTCTCAGGGACACTACCAGTTCTGCTTCTGAGAGATGACTATCTAGGCAAAAAGTCTGCTCTACCTATAGCAAGACAGTGCATTGATGACCTTCTGGGGGTGGGGGAAATCTAATTAACTGACAATTTGAGAGAAACTCTAATAGCAACATGTAAAGTAGCCACATCTCTAATTAATTTGGTTTTACCAACTATCCAAAGCATCTGCCATTATTTTGAAAAAATATCTATTGGCATCGACCTCACTCCTTCCTCCGCGTATTAAATCTATATCATCGGATAATCAATATAGAATCCCCTGGAATAGATCCAGATTCTTCTACCCCTTTCAAAATAGCACAACATTCAGAAACTTCAAGGAATAAAAATCTGGATACTACTGAGAGACAAGAAAGTTTTGATTGCCTAAAAGGATACCTGAGCCTAAAAGGATACCTGGTGTGGGCTGCACCAAGAACATGATATGAATATTTGCAGCTTAATATATCCAATAATTGTCAACACTTCAGCTTTCCTGGCAGAGGAATCACAAGAAATGATAATTACAGGACTGAAGGAGGAAGAAAAGCATCATCTGAGGTGGAGTCAACCACTCCAACAACCTATATCGGGGTGTCAAATTTGTGTATTTCATGTTGTCATCACATGATGTATTGTGACTTCTTTCCCCTTCACTAAAACGGGATGGGCATGGCCAGCATGTGACACACCTGATTCGTGGGATACCCCTAACCTATACTGACATGAAACAACAATCAGTTAATGTTCACCATGTTAAGTGCAAATCACTTTTTGATGCAAACCACCAAAAAAACCTGTCTAACAGGATAAGCAGCATAAGAATAGCAAAGGCCGGCCAAATTATAATCAGTGTGTCTTCCTAGATACTGAAGGATCTGTGAACCTCAATTCTTCTCTAGAATGATCAAATGAGCCATATTGTTGTACCCAAAATAGCTTAAGAATCACACATTTGTTCTTTGACATATGTTTCTTTTTTTTTTTTAATTCAAAAAGTTTTACAAAAAAAAAATTTTTCCCCTTTCCCCCCAACCCCTCTCCCTTCACAAACCCTCTCCCCCCTTCCCCCCCTGGCTTCCCGGAACAAACACAAGGTATAGTTAAAAATAAAACAAACATATGCTAAAAAAAAATTTCCCCAAAACTATTATACCAATTCTCCCTCTCTAGCTCTGACTTCCTCCTTACATAACCAAAATCCTTCAAAAAATTAACAATAAACAGTAATAAAATATATAAATCAGTAGAACAAATTAATCCTAAAATATTTAAAACCAGCTAAAGCATAAAAATCCAATCCAGTTCAGAGAATATCTCCCTTATAGCTTCTATAACCATATAACCATATAATTTCCCCAAGTCTTTCTTACATAAGATCTTTCAAGAATATTCTATTTAAAATTCAATACAACAGATTATAAAATTTATAAAATTTCAATAGAAAATTACAATATTATTTAATTAATTACAATATCTATTCAACTTTAGTCCTTCCTCATCAAAATCCAGTATATCCAAATATCTAGTCTCTTATAATCACAAATTGTCTTTCGGGACACTAATATTTTGTCTATTAATATTTTAAAAAAACCTTGTTTCAAAATAATACTTTTGTCTCTTGCCATTTTTTTTGGTGCATTAATCTCTGTCTTTCCTTCGTTGCTCCTTTTAAAAAGTCAATCACAATATTTCCTAGTAATTCCTTATGTCCAGAAATCCAAAATTACTGCCGTATATTCCATCAGTCCAAAAAGAGAACTCTTGGGAAACATTAAGCTTGTGAGTCTTTTCCATTTGAGGGACAATCTCCTGTAGCACAAATTCAGGCAGCTCATCCAAACTATTTAAAGAAAACTTCTTTAGATCACCTTGTTTCTTCACGATCAAATCTTCATATTTATCCACTTTTATTTGTATGTCCTCCATTCCATTTTCCGAATAATTGCACTGGTTAATTTGCTCCAAACTCTCATCCAAAACGTCCCCATTTTTTATCAATTCGTATTTTTGAATAATTAAATACATACTTTCTGTGTAGTCCTGTATAAAGTCACGAATCCATTCTTCTGAAAGAACCTCCATAACAAAATTCCTGCTGAGAATCCCCTTGTAAAATACTTAAACAGCGTAATATAATCCAACAGTCCACAGTCAAACACAATAAGATAAAATCTCCATTCAGTTTCGATTCAACAGCAAAGCTCCCTTTGATGTATCGCTCTGCTTTCAGTTTCTCTAAAACGAAAGGGGGGGGCAAAAATTCCTCTTTTTTTAAAAAAAAAAAAGGGTAGAAGTCAGAAAATCAAAAATACTTGCAAACCAATAATTGTTCCTCACACTCGTTCCGCCTGCTTTTCGTATCCACAAAAAGAAATCAATTGCTAGCAGAAGTGGACACCTTCCTCTTTTCCTGCTTTTTCAGGAGCGCAGAGAATACTGGAGGTTGAGGGAGGGGTAAATAAGGGAATTCGACCGTTCAGGACTTTGTATTACAAAAACAAAGCCCCTAGGGGAATCTACCCAATTCCTCCCCCTTGCTCTGTCTCTCTCTTTCAACCAGAGAGAGAAATGAAGCCGGGATCAGTTGTTAAATCCGGCTTTTACCATATTCAATGCGGAGTGCTATAAATTAGCACCCAGCGAGAAAGGTGGCGCCACCCAGAAGCCGACATATGTTTCTTTTGATTGCGTTCTTCTAGTTTACCCTCTTATACACCGCATGTTTATGTTAATAAGCTTTCTTATCAAAAGAGGTGTGTCTTTTACTGTTATAATAAAATAGAGATTACCAAAGTTTATATGTCTATGTGCTTTAGCTAGCATCCTTCTAGCATATCCTTCTAACTTGTAATTTTCTTGGTCCTAGGCAGTAGTGTTCCACAATTAGTTACACTAATCACTGCTGCAACTTTCAGTATCAGCAATTCCATTAACAAACATTACTAATTCCAATCTGAGTCCTTCTTTTCCTACCTTTGCTTCTTTTCAAAGCCTTGATTGAAAAGAAAAATCCAATATCCTAGTCTATGGGATCAAATCGTTACAACAACTAATAATTGTGGATAAATATTACAAGTAAACACAACATATATATCCTATCACAACAATTAACACAAGAATCATACGAAATACTTTTGAACCTTGCAAAACTGGATAGCCAGCTGGTAAACTGTTCTACCACTCATCTCAAGCAATGGTAGCACAGTGGTTAGAGTGCAGTACTGCAGGCTACTTCTGCTGACAGTGGGCTGCCTGCAATTTGGCAGATTGAATGTCACAGCCTCAAGTTTGACCCATCCTTCCATCCTTCCGAGGTGGGTAAAACGAGGACCCAGATTGGTGGGGGCAATATCCTGACTCTTTAAACTGTTCAGAGAGTGCTTTAAAAGCACTGTGAAGTGGTATATAAGTCTATTGCTATTCCTATCTTCCTCCTTGACAAAACATTCATATTCTAACCATTCTTGCCTTGCATACTCTGATAAAGTGGGGACTCCCTGTGAAAAAAAGGAACCAGGAATATAGCTTACATTTACTTTTATAGTTAACCCAATAAAGAACTTCAGAGCAGAAGGTGATTGGTTGAGAAATAGTCATCTGTCCAGTTACAATACAAAAATTGAAGCATCCAATAATACCCATGTTTCCCTGAAAATAAGACTGGGTCTTATTTCCTTTTAGGCTTGAAAATAAGCACTCAGGCTTATTTTGAGGGAGCTCTTTTTTTTTTTTTAGGTGCAGGAGGCTGGGAGCATGGTCACCTCATGGCTGCTGGGCTCCTTAACCATGGCCCATAGAACAGCTGAGCCAGCGAGGGCCAGTGAGGCAGACAGCAATGTGGCCTATCAGAATCAGCTCCCCTCCCTTCCTCTACCCAGCTACTGCTGCTTGAGAAAAGAACAATTCTGAAAGATTGTGGGAAGCATTTGCTTACAGTAGAAACCGCATCCTGTCCTTTCAACCAATCAAATGTCTGTGTGTGTGTGAGAGAGAGAGAGAGAGGGGGAGGGAGGGAGTTGGAGAGGAAGAGAGAGAATGGAGGGGAATAACAAGAATTGCAGGCAACGCTGTTTGAAAGGGTTTCCTCCACCATTTCTCTTTCTCTCTCTTTCTCACACATGCACATGCAAACACACACACACACACACAAACAGACATTGGATGAGAAACAGCAGAGGGCAACTGGGTAAGGGGACTGATCCTCTCTTGCCTCCAGCTTGGCGCATGCTTAGGGTGGCACCCCTAGGACTGGCTTCTGTGCGGGCGACCCTCACTCAACCAACATGAGAAATGGGTTGTGCAGTGCCTTGTCTCCTACATGAAGCCAGCTGGGCTCGGTGGCCAAGATCAGCAGGCCAGACTCAATGAGCTGGACATGCCATGGACACACCACCACCGCCCGGGAGGAGAAAAGCACATTGAAACTCAAACATTGGGCCTCACCAGATTCAGAAGCCAGGGATCCTGCAGGCATCCCAGCCCAAATCCTTAAGCTGTTCGCAATTTGAGCAAGCAGCACCTCATACCAGCGCAGCCTCTTGGAGCGTATTGTTACACTCATCACAGTTGCAATTTTCTGTGTCAGCAATTCCTTTAATAAACTTTCCTAATTCCAACCTGAATCCTTCAATATTATTCATTCATAGACCTCAATGAATTGCCAATTACCGCCTCTGATAACAAACAAGGAAGCTCTATACTAGAATCACTATCCTTACTCTCTTGGAAGATTGCTGGTTGAGAAATCAGAAGTAGAGACCCTCCCTTTATAAGCTATATCTTCAAATTCAACATCCTTATATTCCAAGAGACATGGTCAACAAATTATCTCTTTATTGAGAGATATAAATAATCTCTTAATCAGTTCCTAGTGCTGGACAAGTGAGCATATATATCTCAACTATGTCATTTGAGAACCTTTAGAACAGACTCATTGGATCTGCAAATTGTGAATAGGACCATTATTATTAATTATCTGGCAGAATTCTCACATTGGACAAACACAAGACCCTATCAGTTTGACTACACAGCCAAATTTATGTTCAGCAGTTCTCCAATTCCATATTGATAACCATTACAAGAGTGTCACTGATCCAATGTTCTGATTTTGAAACTCTTTGCTGTCTCTTTTTCAAATATACATCCTATTCCATCTGAAGATATCGCCAAAATTTTTAAAAATGGACAAGCTAATCAGGATAAATTAACCCAAAGTGCTCTCTGCGAGAACTGAATTCTGTGTTCAGTTCTGGATGACAAGTCCAATGATCAGACTTTGTCATCTTACATTCAACTAGTTCAGCTTCTTCAATTAATTCTCTCTACCCATTCATATATCTCTAACAGGAATCAGAGCTCTTTTAACCAACCCTGGTTTGATAGTGATTGCATGCAGCAAAGAGACAATTAATTTCCTGCCTTAAGGAAGATATAAAGAATTCTCTCTTCTACTCAACCAATCACCTTCTCCTATTGAAGAGGAAATATAAACAAATATTACAGACAAAGAAGAGGTGGATGGAACCTGATACAGTCTTGGAGCCAACTATGTCTACCACTTGCTTCAAGAATTCAGTTCTATTCTGGAAAGATATAACTTTCCAATCTGCTTTCCCTTATCTAGGAATTTAATCCTTTATTCCTGCTTTAGTTTGGGAAGACCATTTTAAATTGCTGTAGACACAGGAGCAATTCTCCCCCTCCCCACCAAAAAAAAAAAAGAACTAGATTATGAAGGTCATCTACTCCCCTCCTGGCTTTGTGTCAGGCTATAAAATTATAAAACTGATTAAGCACTTGAAACCAAACAAATCTCCTGGATATGATTTTATTTCAATAGAGGCTATCCAACATAATTTAGATTGGTGGGTATCTGTTCTGGCTGTCCTATTCACTTATATTGATTATTATACTAAGGTTCCTAATGATTGAGGCCTAACTTTGGTGATCCCAATCTACAAAAAAGGAGGCAGAGAACTAGCTGCCAATTTCTGTCCCATTAGCCTTTTCAGTGTCAGCATACTTATTATTTGTGAAACAAGTTTCTGGATTGGCTTGTAACTGAGAATATTTTGGCTGACAAGCAGACAGCCTTCAGAAAAGGCTGGTCAATCAATAACCATGCTTAAACCTTCCAACTTCTACTTGAAAAAATATTCTTTTGTAACATGCTCATCAGTCTACATAGTGTCCATTGATCTGAGATGTACTTTTGACCTTGGCAATCATAAAGCTCATGCTGGCTATGTTATTTTAAATGCACAAAAACAGTGCTGGCTTTGCAAACCTTTTATTTCTTCAAAGGAGCTCAACGTACACTTGCAGTGATTAAAATTTTCTTACCTAAGATCTGAGACCAGCTCCTTTTTGGAGCTCATTTGGGTCCCTCAGGTCATTCCTTCCTTTGGAAAGAGTTCAGCCCAAGTTTTTGAAACAGCTTTGCTGCATTTTGAACACAGTTCTGCAAGGATTCACATCTTCCCATACTAGCTTAAACTCTCCTCCTTTCTTAATTTTGATTGACAGTTTCCAATATTCCAGGAGTTAGGCAGTACATGCCAGATTATTATTTTATGGCTATTCATAGGCAGCATCACCTTCATGGGCTAATAATACATATTAGCTGATCTCAAACAGCATGCTATTGATCTAAAGCTGAAACCAGACTTTACAGATCTACCCAGAAATATCTTCTTGAACCATTCTGCACATCTTCTCCAACCAACTAAGTCAGGGGTATCAAATTCACAGTCCACAGGCCAAATGCATCATGCGCTGGCCATGCCCATCCCCAGTTTAGCTAAGGGGAGGAAAGTCACGATACGTCGCATGACAACATGACAATGCGAGTTTGACACCCCTGAACTAAGTATATCAGTCACACAACAATCTTCAAAATCCAGAATGTCCTTAACCAAATTCAATAACCTCCCAGCAGCTGTTACTTAACAAAGATACCACAATTACCCTCTCTGTGCAGGTGCTCACTGAAACTATTATTTCTGCTTCTTACTAAATACTCTGGTCATTTGAATTTGTTTTATCTCAAGCTGCTATAATTGGATCTATTTGATTTTACTTTCTTGATCACAACCAAATACTGTTTTATAGTTTGCACAACATGCCATGGTATTAACTTTAACCCTTTTTAGATATTTTAGAATTACATTTTTCTTTTATTTTAATTAATTGTAACTCTTGTGTTTTATTTTCTTGTCCATGACTGAATAAAGATAGGATTGATTTGAACTGAATTGAATACATTAACCGTTTTATACTTCAAGCAATATTCATAATACAATTTTTTTCTCAGCAGACTCTTTCTTCATTTTTACCTTTCTTATTCATTCTCAAAATGGCAACATTATTATTTTTTTCTTACTGTGTCACCACACTCCCATTTGTCCATTAATGTCAAAGTAATATTTATCCCTTGGGTCATATTTACTGAAAACAAAGGACAGTTTTTCCCCAAACCTACAGCTAGTTTTTCCGCTATTATTAATCACAAGAACATAACATGCAGCCATTCCCAGTTTATAGACTGCTATTTTCACATGCACCTATAGCAACCTAAGTGACATTAACTCATTCTTCCTATTGTAAGTATGTGGGCAATGAGGTAAGATAAAATAAGATGGGATAGGTAGATAAAATAAGATGGGATAGGATGGGATAGGATGGGATAAGATGGGATGAGGTGGGAAGGGAAGGGAAGGGAAGGGAAGAGAAGAGAAGAGAAGAGAAGAGAAGAGAAGAGAAGAGAAGAGAAGAGAAGAGAAGAGAAGAGAAGAGAAGAGAAGCTTTATTGTCATTTTTTTTAGTGGGCATTCTTGCACACATTAAAATATTAATCTTTTCTTTGATACTTACATCTACATGTATTTATCAACTCCAGTCCATGAGATTAGACTACTTTCATTATCTATTTTTCCATTTATCTTAGCTTCAAATTTAAAGAGCATATCCAGAGTTTGTTATGATTTTGTTTTTATTTCATTTGTTATTTTTTTTATTATTTATTTCCCTTATATTCTAAGTTTCAATCTTCCCTATATCATGGTCATAACCACGTGGGCCATCTCCTTTGCATTATAATATTTAGTAAGAGAAGGAAAGGTAGCCTAGATTACCACCTTTAGTAATATTTATTATAGATGTTGCATTCCCTTTCTAGTGGTAAAGTCTGTTCAGGCACATTTTGACCAATATACTACAAACACAACAAAAGTCTAGTTTTATTCATGGTCTTCTATGCAAACTAGAATCACTAATCAAGAGATTACCATGCATAATTTTGCTCATATCCTATCAACAAGAAAGCAGTATCCTTGGGACACTGAAAACACATTTCTCCAATTCAAACATTCTTACTACCCAATAAGTAACAGAAGTTGTTTGCATTAACATTAAATTGCAACAAATATCTGCTTTCCATCCAAATAATGTTTTATTTTTTTAAAAAAAGAATAGTCAGTTCTTATTTTCATAAGAAACACATCTTTTCAACAAACAAAGCATTGATAATATTTTCTTCTTTATGATTTCTCAAATCAATTTAATTTTTCCCTCTAGATTTATGTGTGTGCATCTATACATGTGTCAGGGGTGAAATGCTACTGGTTCTCACCGGTTCGGGTGAACTGGTAGTAATAAAAACTATTGATTCGGGTGAACCAGTAGTAAAAAAAAAAAGCTACTGGTTCGTCTAAACTGATATTTCCTACGACCAGCTGTGCTGCATGATTTATATTTGCTAGAAAACAGGAAATCCTAAATCTAAATTGCATGGCCCAGCTGTCGTCCCCCCCCCTCCCTGTTCTACTTATTTTCTTAAGCCTACTTTTTCTGCACACAGCATCATTTGGTGCACATTGTACATGCATGTGCACACAGCATGCATTCGACATGCAATGCTACTCTCAACCAGACTTTACCTTAATTCTTTTCCTAATATTACTTTTACTCTTTTTCTAATTTTAGAAGGTACATGGAGTAGGCCAGGGAAGTGCAAGAAGTTTCCATTTTCAGTATTAGAAATTGTTCATGAAATGCAAAAAAAAAATTAATACAACTTTCTGAAAGCAAAAGCTGAAGAATGTGAGGATGAATAAAGAGAAGAAAGAGGCAAAAGAGTTGAAGAAAAAAGAATGAATGAGTCTTCTTGTAAAAACTAACAAGTACTGCTGTAATAAATACTTTGAACCCATTTATTTTTAACTTTGGAATCCTGGCCATTTGTGGAAAAAGCTAACATGATATATAGAGTGCTTCAGTTTGGGTTGGGAGGGATTGTACATTACAGTTTAAAGCTTTTTGGCCTTGGGACTGTTTAGATACTTGCTGAGTAGATTAGCCTCTGAAGTGCACCTAGAGAAAGATAACTAGTGTGTAAGTTTTATTCTTGCTAAAATCAATGTTGGCCTTTATCTTGAGAAGGAAAACAAAAGGAAAATGTTAAAAAAAGTCTAAGGGCTAACAGGCCTCACTGTCTCTGTTTTCTCCACACCTGCTGGAGTATATTCGATATATATATTTCTGCCATAGGTTACTTCATGGCCATTTAAATTATTACATATTTTAGAAGGTGCTACATCATCTGCAGTAGTTTATCAAATCCAAGCCTGGTTTTAATTATGGAGAATTAAGACGTTAGTGGATGAGGAATGCCAGTCTTTGTTATAAATTCATGTGAAACAAAGAAAGAAGATCTTTATAGCAAGAGATTTTCCTGGTTCATGTTGAATCGGGAAGACTGCAACTATCAAATTATTGCTGATCTACATCTCCTACAATTAAGCCTGGAGGGTCAATGCTGAAAGTCACAAATTCTCCATTTCTTACCTTGTCATAATTGTGTACATTGCAGGACCATTCATATATTTCTATTATAAAAGAATGGACAAGAGTGAAATATGAATAAAAAAATATTAATGTACTTTTTCGGTTGACAAATCAATTAGACTATAGAGCCAAGCACCCTCATTGCAATAAACTATATGAGATTTAAAAGATTTTTTTATATGTCCTCTATATGTATTTGTTTTAATAATAAAGAGCACAAGAGGTTTATTCCAGCTGAGTTTTGATAGCTTCCAGAATGCCAGGTTATTTTTACTTAAATGTTGAAAGTTTTGTGTAAGAAGCCTTTCTTATTGCCTGACATTTGTTATGGAAATGTCTAGCCATAGTCTGTAAGGAAAGTAGTATTTACCCAATTATGGGTAAATGTTTCAGATTAGAGGTAAACAAACTGGAACTGATCTGAATAAAGCCACCTCACTTCTTGCCGTTTTAAAAATGATGAACCTGTACCATAGCCACAACTTTTAACTAGTGTTGAATATGCTCATATATTATGCAGAAGGAAAAATGTTACAACATTTAAATCTAAATGAGAGATAGCTGTAAAGCTGGAATGAAAGAGAAAAAATGTACTCTACAGCTAGCTTGATTTGAAAAATTCCACCTGATAAATTCCAAACATGAACATAAAGGCTGTATCGTGCACAGACAACCAGAACCAGGATTCCTTGCTGTTCCATTAATTTCTATTAACTTGGAGAAAATGTGGAAACTAAGTTGCAAAAATGGCATAGTAATTTGATTTCCCATTGCTGGAGTCACCAACCTTAAAGGTTGCATTAACTTCATCGAAGTTTAAATCTCTGAACAGAAAATAAAGTGTTTGTGTGCTTTCTGATATAATAAATGGGAAAGGGGGCTTGGAGCCCATGACAAAGCAGGTCACCACACACAAATGTTTTCCTGTTCCATATTTCCTCCAGATTTTTTCTTAATGTCTTCCAAAAGTAAATCAGTGAAGATAAATGTAAATCAGTAAAAAGGCAGGCATATGATAGGAGGGAATGTTCCATATTGGAAATACTGGTTCCTGCAAAAATAGCTAGTATTATGTTAAGCATATTTGAAATTCTGTTATCCATTTTACTCCAAAGGCTGATTATATGAAGGCTTAAGATTAGTCATTAATGCATATTTAGTTCAAGTTTAATTAAATTTTTAGAATCTTTGATGAAATAGAGAACACAGGAATCTATTCTTTAATTGTGAGATCAAGATTCCTGCTAAAAATTAGGAGTTTAGCAGTCAAGGAATCTAGTGAGAAAAATCTCATTTTATGAAGTGTCACAATTAACTGTAAGCACAATTATAGTCACTTAACAGCCCATTAAGATTGAGTACTTCAGCTTCTACCTTTTGCAGCCCATGAGTCTGTTGTAAATAGTTATTTCTGGTACCTCTAAAGAGGGATTCTGAATAAGCAATAGCTGAAGTGTGTATGGTATATATCTGCTGACATTGAAATTTATCTATTCATCTTTTGGCATTATATCCAGCTAATTGTATCCCAAACAAATGTTATGGTGTTCTAGTTCCAAACAAGTAGGCCTCTTCTATGATAATCCACCAGTTTTTATATATCTTTTTATATATATAAAAAGGTATATAATTTATATATGTTTATATATCACCCCTGCTCAGAGCAGGGGTGAAATGCTCCTAGTTTGGACCAGATTGGATGATCCGGTAGTGATGGGGGCGGGTAGTTTGGAGAACCGGTAGCAAAAATCCCTGCCCCCCCCCGCCCACGCCTCGCTGTTCCTCTTCTCTGTCCCTGAAGCTCTCGGTGGTGATATAGCTGCAAACAGCCTTAAATGACTGCCACGGTGCTTCAAAGGGCTGCACTACAGCTGATCAGCGCTGTAGGCAGCTAGTAGACCGGCGCCTCTATTATTAAAGAAGGTAGACCAGTGCTCTCCCAAGATTTGTAAACTTTACTATTTATTATTATTGGCCATGCCCATTCAGTCACCTGACCACCAAGCCACACCCATCAATTAAGCCACACCCACAGAACCGGTAGGGAAAATTTTAAGATTTCACCCCTGGCTCAGAGTCACCTGAACTGCAAGATTGGCAGCAAATACATTAATAATAATAATAATAATAATAATAATAATAATAATAATAATAATAATAATAATAATAATAATAATAATAATAATAATAATATTTTAATTCGTATACCGCCCTTCTCCCGAAGGACTCAGGGTGGTTTACAGCCAAGATAAAATACAATGGAAACACATACAATACTAAAAACAGACGTTAAAAAACTTATTAAATTTGGCCCAATTTTAAAATACAATCAAACCCTATAAAATTAATAAAATTTAAAACCCATAAAATCAACTACAAAATTAAAATTCAAGCCAGTTCTGCGAGACGGAATAGATAAGTCTTTTTTTTTTTTTAAATATACTTTATTGAATTTTTTTACATTAAAAGCATAAAAAAAGGAAAAAGAAAAGCTTATATCATTTAACAGCTATTTGTGGTGTTTTTCATCTGACAATAATCCGTGCAATAATGACAAACATTAAATTCTACATATTTGTATTCTTATTTTATCTATTGATTATGCTTAGTAACTAAATATTCCTATCTCCTTTCCATCCATCTATACCACCGTTCCCATATACCATAAAATACTGATGTCTCTTTACCCTTCAGACTCAGAGTTAATTTGTCCATTTCTGCGCAATTCATAATCTTTTGTATAATAAGTCTCTCTGAGGGCACACATGGCTGTTTCCAACATTGAGCAAAGGCCATCCTAGCAGCAGTTAATATATGTAGTATTAAATATTTTATATTCTTCAAGTATTTTTTTTAAAAAATTCCCAATAAAAAAAGTTCGGGTTCTAGATCCAATTGTTCATTCATAATTTCTTGTAGCCACTTTTTAATTTTTAACCAATATTTATGTGATTCGGGGCAGGACCACCACATATGGTAATATGTTCCATCTTTATTTTTACATTTCCAGCATATGGGAGACATTTTGGGATACATTTTTGCTAGTCTCGAAGGGGGCAGGTGCCACCTGTAGAACATTTTATATGTATTTTCTTTGTATGCTGCTGATTTTGTTAATTTATAATTTCAGTTCCATATTTTCTCCCAATCTGATAAATTTATATTATGTCCAATATTTTGGCCCCATGCAATCATATATCCTTTCACTACTTCTTCTTCCAATTCTACTTCTAGCAAGTATTTATAAATTTGGGTAATATTTTTTTTGTCTGGCCCTAGTAAAATTTTATCTAATTGCTGTGGTTTAAGATATATTCCATATTCTTTTATATCTTGTTTGTATCGATTTTGTAACTGAAGATAGGCCCACCAGTCAACCCGTAGTCCTTGTTCTTGGAGGTCCTGTAGTGTTTTTAATTTTCCATGAATATCTAATAGATCTTTATATTTTAGCATTTTATTCAAATCTAAATTATTTGGGTGAATCATCGCTTCCATTGTGGATAGCCAAATTGGGATTTTTATATAGTGTTTCTTTTTAACTTTAATCCAATTGTTTATTAGGGAATCTCTAATCAAATGTCTGTGGAAATACTTTTGTTTCATATGGCCTGTTTCCCGCAGGAAGGCATGCCATCCTCTCTGTAGGTTGTGGCCTTCTATAGCTAGTATTCTTTTATTCTTTAAATTGATCCAGTCTTTTAACCAAACTAGTGTTGCTGCTCTATAATATAATTCCCAATTTGGTAATCCAAATCCTCCTCTGCTCTTCATATCTTGTAGATATTTCATTTTTATTCTAGGTTTTTTCCCCTGCCAAATAAATTTTCCAATTGTTTTATTAAGGTCATTAAAAAAGATCTTTTCTAATTTGACTGGAACAGTCTGAAACAAATATAGGAATTTTGGTAGTATGGACATCTTTACAGCTGCTATTCTTCCTAATAGTGACAGCTGCATCTTCTTCCACAATTCTAAATCTTTTTTTGTTTCTTGTAATAATTTGTTGTAATTATTCTCCTTTATTGCTTTGCAATGCACTGTCAACCATATCCCTAAGTATTTGATTTTTCTTGTTGTTTGAAGTCCAAGTGATCTTTCCGGTTCTATTGTTTGTGGTTCTGTTAAATTTTTCGGTAGAAGTTTTGTTTTCTGTCTATTAATTTTCAGCCCTGCTACAGTTCTATATCTTTCTAATTCCTTAATTAGTGCTTGTCCTCTCTCTAGTGGTTCTTCAATGATAAAAGCCAAATCATCTGCAAACGCTTGCAGTTTATATTTTTCACTTCTAATTTTTAATCCTTTTATTTCTGGATTTTGTCTAATTCGTTCTAGTAATACCTCTAATGAAAGTATAAAGAGCAGGGGGGATAGGGGGCAGCCTTGTCGAACTCCTTTTTCTATATTTAAAGTTTGGATATTTTCTCCATTGATTATAATTTTTGCTTTTTGTATCGAATATATTGCTGTTAATAATATTCTCAAATTTGGTGCCAAAGTTCATATCATACACTTGTTGAATCATAAATTGCCAATTGAAATTGTCAAATGCTTTTTGGGCATCCAAGAAAACAAGGGCTACCTGTTTCTCTGGGTGAGCTTCATAGTATTCTAAACTATCCATTATTATTCTTAAATTGTTTCTAATTTGTCTGTCTGGAAGGAATCCATTTTGGTCTGAGTGTATATAATCATTCAAAATTTTCTTTAGTCTGTTGGCGATAATAGTAGCAAATATTTTATAATCTACATTTAACAGAGAGATTGGTCTATAATTTTGTATCAGCCTAGGATCCGTATCCTTCTTCGGGATTAGCAAAATTAGTGTTTCCCTCCATGTATCCGGCATTTTAGCTGATGTTAATACCTCATTAAATAAATCAACCATTATTGGTCCTATTTGTTCTTCTATTGTCTTATAGAATTCTGCTGGAAAACCATCAGGGCCTGGTGTTTTACTACTTTTCTGGGATCTAATTGCTTGATTTAATTCCATCATAGTTATATCCTTAGTCAGCATTTCTTTCAGTTCATCTTTTATTTCTCGAGTTCTTTTTTCCCTTAGATAGTTCCTAATCTGCTCCTCAACTATTTTTCTTTCTTATAGAGATCTTCAAAATATTTATGTGCAATCTCTTTTTCTTTTCTATTGTATATTGGTTTCTCCATTTTCATCTTGTAATTGGTAAATGATTCTTTTCTCTCTCTCTTTTTTGAGTTTATAAGAGAGCCATCTTCCTGGTTTATTTGCTTGTTCAAAATGTATTTGTTTGGTTGCTTTCAGATTTCTGACCAGTTCTTCTTGCTCAACTAAATTGAGTTTGTGTTTATAGAGAATCAGTTGTTCTTGTAGTTGAGAGTTTAATGGGTTATTCTGTAAATTATAGTCTCTAATTTTTTGATTGTTTGAAGTAGATTATTTTGTTGGGCATATTTTTCTTTGTTCTTTTTTGCAGTAAAGGATATTATAACTCCCCGAACCACAGCTTTCATAGTATCCAATAAGTTTTGGGTCGATGTATATTGATTATTATTTTCTTTAAAGTAAAAATTTAGTTCTTCCTTAATTTTCTTAGTAAATTCCTCATCTTTCAATAATTGAGTATTTAGTGTCCATCTTCTCCTTGGTTTTTTTTTCCTCTTCCAGCTAATTTTAAGCGGGTTGTGGTCTGCCCATGAATTCAATAAGATTTCTACTTCTGCCACTTCTTCTACTAGGTCTCCACTCATCCATGCCATATCAATGCGTGACCAAGATTTATGGGGGTTCGAATAAAAGGTAAATTGTCTTTTTTCTGAGTTTAGTATTCTCCATATATCTATTAAATTTAGTTCTTTAGTCATTTCTACAAATATTTTTGGCAGTTCTCTTTTTTTTTTTTTCATTTTCTTATTCTCCCCATTATAATCTTTTTGATAATTTGATATCGCATTAAAATCGCCTATGATACAAATGTTTTCCTTTTCTAATTCAATAATTTTGTCATGTAGGGCTTTGTAAAATTCATTTTGATTATCATTGGGGGCATAAATTACCACTAATAGGATTTTTTAAAAATTTATCTGTATTTCTATTGCCAAAATTCTTCCTTTAGGGTCTTCAAATATTAAATTTGCCTCTATCTCTTCCTTAATGTACACTGCTATTCCTTTCTTTTTCTCCTGATCTGCAGAAGCCGTAAACAGCATCCCTAATTTGGGGCAATTTAAATATTTTTCATCAGTTTTTAGAATATTTGTTTCCTGTAAGCATATGATATCTACATTTTGTTTTATTAAATTTGCAAAAATCCTTTTCCTTTTTGTCACTGAATTTAGTCCATTTATGTTGATGGATAAGAGTTTCACCTCCTTTTCCATAGCCCTAATTATCTTTCACTTTTTGTCTTCTAATTGCTCTTATATCCCTTTCTGTTTGTTGTTGATTAGTATTTATTTCTTCTTGTTCTTCGTGTTTATTTTTTAGTTGGTCTTGTCTTCTTTGGGGATTTAGCTCTAAATCTTCTTTGCTGCTTTGGTCTTCTGACCCCACCAGTTGTTCAAAAAAATCCTGAGCTTTTTCAAGTGTATCTATTTTAATTGTCCTTTCCTCTCAAGTAACCAACATCCCTTCTGGAATCAGCCATCGAAATAAAATGTTTCGTTTATTCAACTCCTTAGCCAGAAATTTATAATCTTTTCTCTGCTCTCTTACTCTTCTCGGGATTTGCTTGAGAATCTGAATTTCTTTACCTTTATGTGTTATTATTTCTTCTCTGGATATTTTGTATATAATATCTCTCACTTTCCTTCTTGTAAATCGAATGTGGACCTCTTTTGGGAGTTTGTTTCTTCTCGCATAACTCGTGCTGACCCTGTAAACGTCATCCATCTCCTTTAACATTTCCTCCTTGTCTCTATCTAATACTTCAGCTAAGATTTCTGCCATCACTGGTTCCAAATCTTCATCTTTTTCTTGCACTACATTTTGAAATCTTAAATATGACGCAGCCTTATCCATCTCTACGAAGGTCAGGGAATTTCCCATTTCTTTGCTCACCATTTTTATTTGTTGGTCCATCTTTTCTAGTTCCTTCTCTGTTTGTTCCGTTCTTTTCTCTACTTCCTTTATTGTATGTTCATTCTTCTCTAATGCTTGTTGGATTGATCCTATTTTTTCATCGAGTTTTGATATGTCTGATCTCATTTCCAGTTTTAATGTCCCCATTTCCTCTTTCAGTTCGTTAATATCCGCTCTTGTCTCTGAATGGTTCTTTACCATTATTTCCTGGAGTTTTGCCATTGATTCTTGTAACATAGATAGTGAGATTTGAATATTTATATTGGAGGCAGTATTTTGTTCCTCGGCTTTCAGTATTCCCTCTGTTGTTTTTTGTGTTATTGCTGAAGGTGTTGTTGTTGAGGGTGTTAGAGGTAGTGTAGTTTTCTTTCCTGCCTTAGTTAGTGTGATGTTTGTGGAAGTCATCTCTTCTAGTATCTCTTTCTGCTTTTTAAGAATATTGTACACGTTGTCCCAAATTGGCATTAAACACCTTCAAATTCTTTACTTTGAAAGTTCGTTATTAGTATAATTTAGTCCTTACTATAAACTTTTATGTTATTATATTATTTGTATAGATCTCAATATTCACATCAATATTCAGAAATCATAGAATGCATAATTAATTAGAGGGTTGAGGTGTCTTACTATAGATATCTATATGAAACTCTTTTTTTTTCCAAATCTGACTATAACTAATTATAACAGTAACTTATAGTTTGAGTTATAAATATAAATCTTAACAAGTATATATAAATATTGATTATATTAATCAAAATATGTGGTAATCTATAAATCTGAGTTATAAATCGGTATATATATAATTATATATATAGGTTGAAAGAATACAAAAAAGAAAGAGCAGAAACAAACATGAAAGAAGTATCAATGTATAACACTTTCAGTCAGTTAATATATAATGTTTAAATTAGAATATTTAGCTATAATCAATTCTTTGGCTGGGTTAGTTAGCCTTCTAACAAGTAAATTAATAGTTTAAGTGGATTAAATAATGATAGTGATTTCCAAAAAGCGTTCAAATCATTATATCCAGTAGAAGAAGAGAAAAGTAAGAAAAAAAATCAGTTGGCAAATTCAGTAAACAAAAGTAGGCAAAAAGTAAAGGAGTCACCAATTCCTCAGTTTCTTATTAATGTATTGGTCTCTCAAAATCAACTCAGTCTTCCTTATTATGCTGATAAGTTGCTAAGTAATGCTCTTTGCTATGGTTGCTCTCCACTTCCGTTACTTCAGCTGCTTCTAATGAAAAAAAAAAAACAGCCTCGTAACTAGTGTTCAGTTCTCTGTTTTTCAAAGTTCAAAGTTTAAAGTCTGAAATTCAATGTTCAAATGTTCAAAAGATATCCCGGAGTACTAGCTTCTCCTATTTTGTTTGTTAAACATCCTGCCTTTTTCAGGCTATCAATCGCTCCCAGTCACTCTCCGTTCTTTCTCACCAGCTTCTTAGCTGCCTTCTCGGGTTACGATCAATCAATCTTCACAATGAAATGCGAACCTCTTTTTTTGTTAATCTTCTGTTACACAAATTCTTTAGCACTGACCTTTCCTTGCTCCTCACCACAAGCTGTCAATAATCTTGCTTCCCACTTTGTTGGCTGTCAGACTACAGAGCCGGCATTAAAAAATGCCAGCTTTTTGCTTTCTGGGCTCCACGGGGTTTTTCTCTGTCACGTTGATGATTGCCTGTCACCAAACTGCTCCTCGAATCTCCCCACTTCAACACGCTTCCCTACAGGCTTCGTGTACCCTTTTGGGTTTTGCTCCAGCACCAAAAAAGAGGGATGAAGAACAGAGCTAGCTCCTCAAAGCCTCTCTTTGTCCGAGCCTCACCAACCGGAAGTTCGGCATAGATAAGTCTTAAGTTCGCGGCGAAAGGTCCAAAGGTCTGGTAGTTGTCGAAGTCCAGGGGGAAGTTCGTTCCACAGGGTAGGAGCCCCCACAGAGAAGACACTTCCCCTGGGGGCCGCCAGTCAACATTGCTTGCTGACAGCACCCGAAGGAGTCCCTCTCTGTGAGAACGCACAGGTCGATGGGAGGTACAAGATGGCAGTAGATGGTCCCGTAAGTATCCCGGTCCTAAGCCATGGAGCGCATTAAAGGTGGTAACCAATACCTTGAAGCGCACCCGGAAGACAACAGGCAGCCAGTGCAGTCTGCGCAGGATGGGTGTTACATGGGAGCTCCGAACTGCTCCCTCTATCACCCGCGCAGCTGCATTCTGGACTAACTGGAGCCTCCGGGTGCTCTTCAAGGGGAGCCCCATGTAGAGAGCATTAGATGAATGAATGAATGAATGAATGAATGAATGAATGAATGAATGAATGAATGTACGAATGAACAAACAGGCAACACTATATGCATTAAAATACTCTCTTTAAGTTGTTTTCCCCTTAATTATTTTTATGGAGATCTTTAGTAGATCACAGACCAACAAATAAAGCACAAAACTCACAGTTAATTAAGATAAAGGGAAAAAGCTTATTCTAAAATATCTAAAAAGTGGTGTAGTTAATACTATGCAGTATTGTCAAGACTATAGAACAGTATTTAGCTGTGATCAAAAAACATAAAATAATATTGATCCAATAGTAACATCTAAAAAAATACAGAATAACAGAGTTAGAAAGAACCTTGGATGTCTTCTAGTTTAATGCCCTGTTCAGGCAGGAGACCCTGGCCTATACCATCCCAGACAAATGGCTGTCCATTTATCTCTTGTCCAGGATATCTCTTTTTTTAAATCCAGTGATGTAGCACAATGTCTGGAGGCAAGTCATTCCACTATTTAAATGTTCTCACTATCAGGATATTTCTCCTAGTTTTAAGATAATCTCTCTTTGATAAGTTTCTAACAGTTACTTCTTGTCCTGCCCCCAGGTCTCTACAAAAACCCCTCTTCTCTGTGACAGTCCCATAGATATTGGAAGATTGCTATCATGTCAGTTATAATTCCTCTCTTCGTTACTAGATATACCCAGTTCCTATAACCAATCATCATATATTTTACCTTCCAATCGCATAATTATTTTGTTGCTTTTCTCTACATTTTTCTTAGAGTCTTAACAATTTTATTGTATCATGTTGATCCAAATTGGATGCAGTATTCCAAATGTGGTTTTACCAAAGCAGTATAAAATGGTCCTAACACTTCACATGACCTTGATCTTATCCCTCAGTTGATGCATCTTAGACCTCATTACTTTTTCTGGCAACCGCTGCACACAAGTAGTTCATATTTAAATGGTTGATATCCTAGAGCTCTCTCACAGTTACTGCTGTTGATCTGGGCACCACCTATTCTATACCTCTAAATTTGATATATTTTTTGCCTATGTGTAAAACTTTTCTCACCAATAAATTGCATTGTGTTGAATATTGCCCTGCCTCTAACACTTTATTTGCTTATTAAAGATAATAAATTGTCCATAATCAACAGAGACCATCATTAATGAAGAGCAGGAAACATTACATTCTTTATTAGATTTTGAACAATAACTCTTAATATCCCCATAACTCTCAAATATTGTCTGATTCTAGATACATAATGTGAAATGGACCTATGTAGGAAGCATCCATATCAAATGTTTAACAGCTCTCATTACTTTTTGCTTATCTAAAACGTAGCCCCTGTACTTAGCTTATTGTCCTAATTTTGTCAATACATTTTAAACATTCTTTCTCCACACTTGCAGAGAACAAATTGGAAACAAATAGTTTGCTCAACACATCTGCAGTCCCTCCTAATATTCTAATGTGATGTATGAAGACAAACCACCTCTGGATTGCAAGGTCTTTAAGGTCGCTTTTAAGCGGTATGACATGATTGAAGAACAGGACAATGTTTAACAGTTGGCATGATAATATGAAGGGGCAAGAGTTATTTTCATACATCATGAAAGTACATCAGCTTTTTGTCAGCTTTTATCCTTTAAATGTAATTGAGTGACAATTCTCACTTGTCCATGCCAACTAGAATTGTATATATTATGATCTCCAACATCTAATATTGAGATGATTGCCCTTGATTGTTCTACCTTTGCTGTTAATATATTATTTTGGTAGTGTTCAGTATCTGCATTCAACCTCAAACTGGATCAGAAATTCACACATATTGGATTTTTTTAATCCAATCATGGCATTAAATTGAAGCAAATATGTAATTCAGAAATCCAGGCATAATCTTTTGTGAAATTAATTCATATTTACTTATCTCACAAGATACTTTCTGCCTTATAAATATGCTCAGTTTCAGAACACACAATTTCATAACATATGGAAAGTTAGATTTATTATAGAATGTGTGTTTGGTTGATTTCTCATTCTGCCAACGCATTTCATGCATAGCCACAGCTGTTGGTTCTCCTATTTCATATGACATAGCAGAAGGTAAAAAAAGACTCATCACATCAGTATTCTTTTAGTAATAGCTTCTTTCCTAAAATGTCCATTTTGCCCATAGCAGGAAACAGATTAAGCAACAAGCAACATAATGTAAGATTTTAATATACAAGCACCTGGGCAATGTCATTACATGGCCAGAGACCATATAATTTAATGTTTGTTGAAATACAACATTTGTTGGAATTTTTCTCCTTTCACATTTTTCCAAGGAACTGCTTCAGAAATTGTTGCTAGCTATACCTGTATGTGGATGTGGGGTATGGTATATGTATTTATATGTATGTATGTATGTATGTATGTATGTATGTATGTATGTATACACACACACACACACACACACACACACTGTACACACACACACACGAGTACACATGTGTAGACACACAAACACACACATATATATTTATGTTTCTTTGTGTAGATTTATATACCACTTCACAGTGTTTTACAGCCTTCTCTAAGCAGTTTACTGAGTCAGCATATTTCCCCCAACAATCTGGGTCCTCATTTTACCCACCTCGGAAGGATGGAAGGCTGAGTCAAAATTGAACCTGGTTAGATTTGAACTGTCAAATTCAAATGGCAGCAGAAGTAGTTTATAGGACTGCATTCTAACCACTACATCGCCATGGCTCTATATGTATGTGGGTGGGTGAGTGGGTGCGCATATGTATATGTATATACATACACACATACACACACATACATATGTGCATATACATATGTACATATATGTACATATACACACACATATGGCAAACAGCCATAAGAATTTCTGATCCAGTCACATGCACTTAGAAAACCACATGGCTGCTTTAACAACTTGATAAGAGGCACTTTATTTTTTATTCCAAAGGATCTTTTCCAAAGGGAAAATAGATCATTCCCAATGATCTATTATATGAATGCACTGGAGAACTGTTCAGACTAAGAGTCATCCAAATGCCAAGGACACAAAATTCTACTTCTTTTTACTCTATTAGACAACCTATGACTCACTGGATCATCATTTCAAAGATATTTCTTTACAATATTCCTCAATGTCTTCAACAGTGACAGAGCTTCTAATATACATTCAGTGGAAAAGTTCTTAAAATTTAAGGAATTCTATTTCAGAGATGTATCTGCTTTGAAAGTACAGTATGTGCAGCAGAGTCAAATATCAGGAGTTGATTATAGAAAATAACACATTTGGAAGGAACCTTGGAAGTCTTCTAGTCCAATCGCCTAGTCAAGCAGAAAACTGTATATCATTTCAGACAAATGGTTGTCCAGTGTCTTCTTATAAACCTCCATCATGAGAGTAACCACAATTTCTGGAGGCATTCCGCTGATTAATTGTTCTAACAATCAGCAAATTTCTTCTTAGCTCTAGGTTGCTTTCTCAGGAAAGTAGGACTAGTGACTTCAAAGCTAAGGAACTTTTACTGAAAGAAACTGGCTGCAGCAAAATCAGAATCTGGTGTTCCCACAGAAAATACAAAGCTATTATTTCCAATTCCCAATCCCTTCCTCCATGACCAGTGCTCTGGCCATCCAATGTGATGCCGGTATGATTTTTTGATTAAGTCTGAGGTGTGAAACTCGTAACATTCCTTTCTCAGGGCAAACAGTCTTGAAGATCCTGGTACAAACAGGTTTGATGATCTGGTCTTCTTCCATTGTCATTTTCCCCTCCCATTCCCCCCACTACCTTCCCATTTCCCACCATTTGATACACAGGTGTGGGTGGTCACAAGTGCTTCCCCCCTACCTTCCCTTTTTATGGCTGGAACTCAGCAAGGTGCCAGTCTGACGATGGAGATCCTGACATAAAGTATCTTGATTCTTTCTTATATATTGAAGGACCAAGAAGAAATTTATTTCATCTACAGCTGAAAAATAGTAGTACACCATTAATTTATTTCCCAAACCCAGAGAAATGCTAGTTCTTACCCACGGGCCAGAAATCTCTATAAGAAAAGAAAGAAACAGAAGGTTTGCAGCTTAAATTTTAAGCATTTTCTAACCTTGAATTGTTTTGTCAAGTGATAGTCTTCTTTGCAATAAACAACCAATTAATAGCAAGATTAATCATGCCATTTTCAGATTCCCCAACTTTCATAAATAACAGAATTCATATACAGAATTCATGTATGCAATAAATTCAGGTAAGATTTAATTTTCTCACTAGTATTATTATCTAGCTCTTCCCTGTTGAAAAGTCACATTTACATGGCCCTGAATAACAATGGTGGATGGAGGCAGATGAGAATTCCCTAAGAAACCACTTATTAATTCTTGCCAAGTGCAAAATGAATTTGATTGGAACAGACAAGTATAATTCTTGTCTATAATATACTTCTATAATTCAGATGGGATTGCAGGAATTTTATAAACCCCCTATTAAAGAAACTGGATGCTTGTTTAAGTAAATATTTAAATATAAATTAAAAACTGATTACAACTTATAAGAATGTATATAACATCCCTTACAACTGTTGTCTACATATCTTCTTTAATAATTAGTTTGTGAATGATTTGCTTAGTCAATTATTTTGACAAAAGTATTTTTTAAATTATTATTTTCAGTTGTCAAAAAAGCCTAGCTTTATTAGTGAATAGATACTTTTATCATTTTTGAAGATTGTATAAATATATATGTGATATAATCTTTCTTTTCATTAATTTCCTGATATTTTTTAATTAAAATAAACTTCGGTTGTGTTTTTAATCAAAACATGTGTGATAAAATACCTGATGTTTTTCAAGTGATATACTGTATGTTATTAAATGTAATATATGTAATTAATTTAATGATTGAAATGGCCATTATTTAGAACAGTTTTTCCTAATATAAAAAGGTAAAGGTTCCCCTCACACATACGTACTAGTTGTTGCCGACTCTAGGGGGCAGTGCTCATCTCCGTTTCAGCGCTGTCCAAAGATGTCTCCGTGGTCATGTGGCTGGCATGACTCAACACCAAAGGCGCACGGAACGCTGTTACCTTCCTACCAAAGGTGGTCCCTATTTTTTCTACATGCATTTTTACGTGCTCTCAAAACTGCTAGGTTGGCAGAAGCTGGGACAAGTAACGGGAGCTCACCCTGTTACACAGCAGCACTAGGGATTTGAACCGCTGAGCTGCCGACCTTTCTATCGACAAGTTCAACTTCCTAGCCCCTGAGCCACCGCGTCCCTTATAGTGGGATGCAGTGGCTTTTCCCAATATAGTGCCCACCAGATATGTATGTCAAAGAATCCTATCATCCTTTGCCAACATGTCAAAGTGGTACTGAGAGAAGTGTTGTTGCTAAACATGTCAGGATCATTGGGTTGGGTGAAATTGGCTTATATGAGTGCTTCTCCAAGCCTTCAGCTTCCTAAAATAGGGTAAGCAATTTCTTTTGGGCGAAAGTGACAAGAATTTTGCCAAGTTTCCAATACAGATATTCCTCATTTAAGAACTGGTTGCTTAGCAACCTTTCAAAATTATTAAGGACCCTGGAAAACTAATTGCAGTTTGAAATTGTGAGTGCTGCTTCCTCCAATATAGTTACATGATTGCATTTTGGCACTTGGCAATCAACCTGTATTTATGGCCATTTGCAGCCTCCTGTGATTATGTGACAATTTACATTTTTTACCAAAAAATGGTGTTCACTTGCTTAATGATTACAATGTTCACTTAACAACTACAGTCTTCAATTTATGATTGCTATTTTCATTTACTGACTACTGCAAAAATGTAAAATTGGGTCAGTCATATGATGACCCGCTTAATGATCAGCATGACTTACAACCATAATTCTGGGCTCAATTATGGTAGTAAGTTGAGGATTATGTCCCAATTTTCGAGAAAAGACATTTTCCCAGAAAGAAGAGTATTTGCAACTTGCTTTCCTGGCATGGGTGGGAAGGGAAAAGAAATAATGGACTTCTCTAAATGGGCACCTTGTTAATTGCACTCCAGATATTATTTTTTATAAGATTTCAGGAGTGATTTTCCATTGTCTGCTTCTTGGGACTGAGAGTATGTGAATGGCCCAAGTCACATTCATTATTGGTAAGGAAACAAATTTTATTTTCACTGAAATTTTTTATCAGCTGATTAGGGAAAAAAGACCTAATTTGTTCCCAAACCTTTTACCGCAATTTGATCAATACATTTCGCCCATTAAAGTACAATGATTAGACTCAGTGTGATTCTGAAGTATTTTTTTTTAGTGTTGTTATTCCACATAAAATAGCTGTGAATAATTTATTCCAAGCTTACACAATTTGTGATCTATTGTGCTATCTTCAAGCCATCAGCCACAAATGCCAACCCTTCAGGGGCTCAATAAGCTGACTGCCTAAAACTCCAAAAACAGGATGCTATTAAGTTTCTTGGCAATCCACAAGACACTGCTGGTAAGGATTGCTTTTGGCTTAATGGGTCACGTATTGTGCAAACATGGTCTCCTACAACCACCCACTGAGCCATTGACCCTGATGAGGCAATTGGAGGAGCAATATTTTTACAAAGAAAGAAATGTGTAGGAGAGATTATGAACTATTTTTTTCAACCTGTTGTCAGTCCTCTGTCTCGAAGGATGCAGGAAAAATGCCACTTTTCTTTAGCACATACAAAAATGACTGGGAATGCTAAATGCATGTTTCAGTCTATTCAAAGTAACAATATTTCGTCTCCTTAATTTTAAAAAAATCTTTAAGTATTTGAAATCTGCAAAGAACTCTTGTTCTCAAAGCAAAATATTTGCTATCTGCTGTTACTTGCATGGGGGTTTATGCAGCTCTCCATATGACATTAAGTACGATCACAGATGTTCAAAGCACTTACATAGGATTTGATCAGGGTTAAACAAACATTTTCATGCATTAAAAAGAGTCTTCCTTACTAGTTGTGCCATGTTTAATGAAGTACCTCTGGCTTTTTTAAAAACAAAAAATCCAAATGCCCAATGAATATAAAAGAAATCTATAATTATCTGCTTTGTGAATTCTGCTTTAGAAGCAGCTCTTTAGAATAGAATAGAATAGAATAGAATAGAATAGAATAGAATAGAATAGAATAGAATAGAATAGAATAGAATAGAATTTTTTATTGGCCAAGTGTGATTGGACACACAAGGAATTTGTCTTGGTGCATATGCTCTCAGTGTACATAAAAGAAAAGATACATTCATCAAGGTACATTTACAACACAATTTAGTCTTTGAAATGCCATTTTTTACACTTTTTCTGTGGATTTCTTTACTTTTGTGGGTCCATAGGATAGGACACACTACCTCAACTAAGAGGAACATGTTCTCATGGGAGCCTTTGCAATAGTTATGATCTCGTTCATACAGCATGCTAAGCCTTATCTGACATGGATTGTTGAATAAACCATAAGTGACCATTTATAAATTTCACAAACCCACCATGTGGTGTGATTGACTTTTGCCTACATTGTATGGTAATATATTATGGCTTATGACAATGTGAAATGTAAGTCCAGATTAGAAACCATGGATTTGTTCTTGATTTATCAACCACTTTCTCCTAAATTTAACAAGAGAAAGAAACGTGAAAAACACATTTATCAAAATGAGGGCAAGGAGAAGGTTATATACATAATTCCTACTGTTTGTTCTTTAACAAAGACATTTACATTACGTTGCATGGCTGAGAATCACTAAGACAATAAGAATAAAGATTGCAGTATTTGCGGCCAGGTCACTTGGTCCTTTTCCACTGTATGGTAGTTATCTACCAATCAACTAAGTACTTAATTTAACCCTTCTTTCACCAATAATCCCACTGAACATTAACTCCCCCATGGTGTTTGCAAACTGTTTTCCAAATTAAAAATCTGCATCAGTGGGGGAAGAGCAAAACAAAAAACAAAACATGACGTGTGATGCATGAAACAATGAAGTAAGGGTTCAATTTCTCAGTTGCACCCCCAACTTTACTATTTTTTTAAAAAAAATGTATTTTAAATAATTTATTAAAAGGAAGAAAAAGAGCAAACAAGCAAGCAAAGGAAGGAAAAAAGGAAAAGATTAATTGGCACAGAAAATATATCTATAACTGGACAAAGGAATTACCAAGTTTGTACAAGTGTGTCTCAATCATTTTCACTGTTTAATTTCATCCTTGCAGATATATCTCTGATCTTCATGGAAAAATGGCCAATTCTCTTATGAGAATTATAGGAGAGGAGGGAGAAGAGGCGAAAGTGAGACCTCTCCTCTATGTTCCTTAATTCTAGGTGCCAGACCAGAAAAGCTGAACTTCAGAGCAAAAAGGCTGCAAGGATGTTCCTTTTACCCAAGATAATGTGACTGATAGGTGGGGAAACTATCAATTGCAAAAAAATCAGCAGATTACCCATGATATGTGTTTGGAGAGGATTTCTACTGAATAGAAAATGTGCATAATGTAATGTACACAATGGAATACGTTTTTACTATTGTCCCCAAAAGTATAAAAAATTGTCCAAGCTACATTTTCATGAGGTTCCTAAAAAAATGGTATAATGGAGAAAGTGGACAAAATTCTCTTAGAAAATATGTTGACAAGGAAATATGAACAGACTCTCTTTGCAATAGATAATGTTTAAATTCTTTATGTTAGATTCGGGCAATAACGAGGCAGGAGACCAGATGAGTAACAGCAGCTCTTTAGTTTATAGTGAACCCAGCAACCAACAACGGAAAAACCCCTCTTTATATACAGTTCAGTCGGAGGCTTCAGCCAATCAGCAACGTGCTATTTCCCGCTCTAATTTCCCTCCAAAACTCTTAAAGATACATTACACTCCTTCCCTCCCAGAAAACATTTTACCCCTATTTACATCAAATTAGCATCTTATTTCTCTACGTAGTCACGGAAGTAGACTGGGCGTCTCCTAACTCTTTCGGACCTGCGCAATTCATTCTCTGGGAATGAGTCGAGCTGGCCGGAGGGACTGTTTGTTCCTCTCAGCTCCTCCTCTAGGCCATCCGGCCCTGGATTATTTGCAGAGTCGTCCCTGCTTTCTTCAGGAGGGACCGGTTGGTGTCGCTGGACCTCATCGAACTCAGATAAGTCCCGCGTTTTTCCCGGGTTTGAGTTAGCTGTGTATTCAAACATTGGATAGTCAGGGCCTGTTTCGTCTGTTTCTGGATTTTTGGTTGTTCTTTTCCTTAATTGGTCTATGTGGCGCTTCCAAACCCGGCCATCCTCTATCTCTACCAGATACGATTTGGGCCCGGTTGTTTCAAGGATTGTCCCCTTTACCCAATTTGGGCCTTCACCGTAATTGTGTGCCCATACTGGACTTTCCACTGTCATTTCTCTTGTTTTACCGTTTGTCCCTTTGTACCCGTCTGGGGTGTAGTTTGGGTTTAACCGGTCTAACGGGCACCTAAGCTTCCTCCCCATCTGCTGGGCTGCGGCCAGTTGCTACACAGGGGGTTCTGTGTTGTACTGCTAGGAAGGTGTCAATTTTTAATTGCCAATTGCCTGGCCTGATTCTGGACAATGCTTCCTTTGCACTCCGAACGAAACGTTCTGCAAGGCCATTCGTCGCAGGGTGGAAAGGCGGCGAGAGGACATGCCGGATGCCCTCTTCCGCCAAGTACCCCTCAAATAGGGTCGCTGTGAATTGTGGACCGTTGTCGGAAACTAGGGTGTCGGGTAACCCGTGGGTTACAAATAGGCGAAGGACTGAGATTACAGCCTCGGCTGTCATGGATCTCATAAGAATGATTTCCAGCCATTTGGAATAGGCATCGACTACCACTAGGAATGTTTGCCCATGGAAGGGGCCGGCAAAATCGATGTGGATCCTAGACCATGGGCCCTGGGGTTTCTCCCACTCTCGAGTTGGGGCCGTTGGTGGTAGTGGTCTGGACTCCTGGCAGGCTTGGCATTTTCCTACCCTGTCACTAATCTCCGTGTCCATTAAGGGCCACCACACATAGCTCCTTGCTAAACCCTTCATTCTCATGATCCCAGGGTGGCCCTCGTGCAGGAGTTCCAAAACTTTTTTCCACAATTTCTCCGGGATCACCACTCTATCCCCCCAGAGCAAACACCCTCCTTGAGCCGACAACTCCCCGCGTTTCTTTACATATTCCTTAAACCGCTCGTCCAGCGCAGCGGGCCATCCTCTTTGCACCCAACCAATTACAGTTCTTATTGTAATGTCCTTGTAAGAAGCCCGAGCCACCTCCTTGGAAGTGACTGGACCAGAGTCCAAAGAGTCAATTAGCAGAACGGGTGTGCCCGGAGTGGGGTCTTCGATAGTCTCTGGTAATGGGCATCTGCTCAAAGCGTCCGCATGCCCTAACTCCTTTCCTGGCCGATGCAGTAATTTGTAAGAATACGCAGCCAGAAAGATAGTCCATCGGGTCAGTCTAGGCGAAAGTGCTACGGGCGTTGGGCGATCGCCTGCCAGCAGACCTAGTAGGGGTCTATGGTCTGTGACGATTTCGAAGTCACGACCAAATACATATTCATGGAACTTCTTTACCCCAGAGACTATAGCCAAGGCTTCTCTATCTAGTTGGCTATAGTTTCTTTCAGCCGATGACATTGTTCGGGAGTAAAATGCTATAGGGGCTTCTGTGCCATTTGGTAACCTGTGGCTGAGCACAGCCCCCACCCCGTAGGGAGATGCATCACAAACTAACACCAATGGCAGCGTGCCATTGTATTGAATCAGTAGGCTATCGCTAGACAGAAGGTTTTTTACTGCTTCGAATGCCCTAGCTTCCGCCTTTCCCCAAGACCACACAGCTGTCTTTGTTAGTAATTTGTGTAGCGGTTCGGCTATGGTCGCCTTATTTTTCAAAAATACCGTGTAAAAGTTGACCAGACCTAAGAATGCCTGTAACTCCGTTTTGTTTTGGGGAGCTGGGGCCTTCCTGATTGCCCTAACCTTGCTCTCAGTGGAGTGGATTCCTTCCCTGTCTATCCGATAGCCCAGGAATTCCACGGATCCTACCCCGATCTGGCATTTATTCAGTTTGACTTTGAGACTGGCGGACCGGAAAATGCCCAAAACTTTTCTCAGCCGTACCCCTAAGTCTTCTAGATTGTCGGCGGATACCAGTACGTCATCAAAGTACGGTACCACCCCGGGGAGTCCCTGCAATAGCCGCTCCATTAGGTTCTGAAATAACCCTGGAGCCACACTAACCCCAAACTGTAACCGGGTGCATTTAAAAACACCCCTGTGCATTACGATTGTTTGTGCTTCGGCCGTGCTGCTATCTACGGGTAACTGCTGATAGGCTTGGGCCAAGTTTAGCTTGGCGAAAACCTGGCCTTGCCCCAAAGAGTGCAGTAAGTGTTGTACTACTGGGATGGGGTAGGCACTCTTCTGCAACGCTTTATTAAGCGTTGCCTTGTAGTCAGCACAAATCCGGACCGACCCGTCCGGTTTGATTGGGGTGACTATGGGTGTCTCCCACTTCGCATGGTCAACTGGCACTAGTATTCCCTGGCTTACTAGTTTGTCCAGCTCCCGGTCAATTTTGGGCTTTAGGGCGAACGGAACCCTCCTAGCCTTTAACCGGATAGGGCAACCTGTGGGTCAAGGTTAAAGGAGATCGGGGTCCCCTCGTACTTGCCCAAACAGTCTTTGAAGACGTCACCGAACTCCTTCATTAGTTCGTCTTTTAGGTCGACATCGTTTCGGAAGACTCCGGTCACGCCCATGCCCAATGCCCGGAACCAGTCCAGTCCCAACAAGCTCGGCAAGGTTCCGTCGACCACGGTGATGGGCAGGGTCTTCTCGTGCTGTCCATACTTGACTTGGACAGACGTTACCCCTCGGACGGGGATGCGATTTCCTTGGTAATCTTGTACCCTTAGTTTCTGTGGTTGCAGCTTGCGCTTCGCGATGGCGGGCAAGTCTTTCACGAGAGTGTCCCAGGACATGATCGTGATCGATGAACCGGTGTCCACTTCCATTCGGCACGGCACCCGTTTAATGTGTGTTTTAGTAAAAATCTTTTTTTCAAGGCGCGTGGCTGCTTGACCCACTCTCACGGCAGTCTGATTAAGCTTCGCGCCTTTTTTGAATCGACCAATCACGGGCCGCCCGCTGCTCCCCGCTCTGATTGGTCGGTTTGAATTTTGGCGGGAAGTCAATTATTGTGCCCATTAACTCTTCCGTTAAAAACATTCCTAAGAGAGTCATCACTTTTTAGTCTTTCTGTAAAAACAATTGTTAGCATTGATTTGTTGTCTGAGGCTAAGATATTATGTTTAAAAGCTGATGATTAATGTACTAGATTTTTCTGGAAAACTCTGTAGGATGCCAATGGACAATTTATCTTACATTATCATTTGGAATAGCTTTTCTCAACCTTTTTCATCTAACATCATGTATGAAATGATATCCATGTATTATGGGAGTTGCAGTCCAGCATATCTATGGGTTCACATAGATACAGGACAGGTAGAAGTGAAATTACCTCTACATTACATCCAACTAAGGGGAAAATTAGAATCACAACTAAAAATAATAATAATTTGGATGAGAAAATGTAAGAGGAAAAGATCCATTATTTTTTCCAGACAAAGGCTAATTTTCATTTTACTCAGTGATAACTTTTCTTCTGACTTTTGCATGATTATATCATAGGGATAAGCTTCATACTTATTAATTACTCTGCATTGTCAATATATCTGCAGAATCTCCTGCAGTGTTTTCATTGTTTAGATATTTTCACCAAGGACAGTAATGCAATAAATTAAGGAAGAAGTCTGCCTTGTTTCTACGAAGCTCCATGAAAATTCATTGGGCTCATATAATAATATTGTATTTGACAACTTGTTTGAAATAGTATAACAAAAATCTAAAAATGCCCTCTTCCCTGCTTAGCATTACAAATAACTACCAGGCAAAGAATTTTAAATCTTCCTCTTTCCAAACAACCTCACCCTACCCCATACACACACCAAAAAAAGCCCAATTAAAATCAACAATAGCCCAATATTAGAATTCTATTTCAGTGTAAATTCAATTTTTCTTCTAAAAAGGGAAAGGTTGATTCACGAATAAAACACATTGGTTTTTTTTAGTTTTGATTCATTTTACAATTGGCCAAAATCACATAGTAATAATCTGTAATAGATTTCTTGCAGCCCTTCATATTAGGGTGAGAATATGTCATCATTGGATTTTGTATACCCCTCATTTCATTGCAGGTGGGGATGAAACAGAAAGGAAGAGAAAATAATTTGGCTATTTCTCCAATGTCTATTACAATTTCATTTGTCTGCTTCTAGGGCTTAACAGAATTCTAATTGTTGTTTGAGATGAACTTATTTTAAATAATACAATCTTTTGAAAGTTCTATCTTAAGGATACACTTTCCAGCACACTTAAAGGCCAAGAATTCCCAGATATCTGCCAGAAAATTGTTCTTTATTGAAGCAAGGATAGTGACCACATTCTTGAACAGGAAACAAAATTGGAAACCTTCCAGTTGCTGCTCAGCTGCAGCTTCCAGGAGCCCCAAGGCAAATGGAATAGGTAGTTGGGAATTGATCTTTAGCATTCTCCGAAGACTATAATTTTCTACCAATATTCTATGGCAAAAATAAACCGGAAGAAAGAATTTGGTTAAAGACAGATTTTGCTTTGCTCTGTTTTTGACTAGTTATCAGAAAAGAAACTTTTATGACCATGGATATTCTTATTCCTCTAGGTCATGGTTGTCCCAAAGGTGCTTTTTCAAGATGCAACTGGGCTTCCTGGTTTTTCTTTGAAGACATTTTGCTTCTTATCCAAGAAGCTTCTTCAACTCTGATTGGAAGAGGGAAATGGAAGGATTTATATTATTTATACTATTTAGACAAGACAATGGTGAATCCAACCTATACATCGACTACCGTGCTGATTGCATAAAAAATAAAACCTACAATCAAAAAAAATCCCTCTGGAAAAGAAACAAAAAAGGCTATGTTACAAATTTCAAAAACCGCTACAGAAATATATGCAACCAAATAAAAACTGAATGCACAAATTACCACACCAAGCAAGAAGAGAACTTTCTGCGCACAAATTCCAATCGTGTCTTTTATAATTTTGTTAACAATAAACTTAAAGACTCAAGATCCATCCCACCACTAAAAGATTCTAACAACAAAGAATGCAATGACGAAACAGTTAAAGCAAACCCCTTCAACAATTTTCTTTGGCTCAGTTTTTGTTAACTCCAATAACACATATCCAACATTCCACAAATGCACGAGCAATGATTATGATGATTTAACTCATATAGATTTCACAGAAGACAACATTGGAAAAGCTCTTCATTTTTTTATTCAAAAATGTTTACAAAAAAATTTTTTTCCCCTTTCCCCCCAACCCCTCTCCCTTCACAAACCCCCTCCCCCCTCTCCCCCTGACTTCCCGGAACAAGCACAAGGTATAGTTAAAAATAAAACAAACATATAGTAAAAAAAAAAAATTTCCCCAAAACTATTATACCAATTTTCCCTCTCTAGCTCTGACTTCCTCCTTACATAACCAAAATCCTTCAAAAAATTAACAATAAACAGTAATAAAATATATAGATCAATAGAACAAATTAATCCTAAAGTATTTAAAACCAGCTAAAGCATAAAAATCCAATCCAATTCAGAGAATATCTCCCTTATAGCTTCTATAACCATATAATTTCCCCCCCAAGTCTTTCTTACATAAGATCTTTCGAGAATATTCTATTTAAAATTCAATACAACAGATTATAAAATTTCAATACAGGGAAATTACAATATCTATTCAACTTTAGTCCTTCCTCGTCAAAATCCAGTATAAATCCAAATATCTAGTCTTTTATGATAGTTATAAAACATATAATCAACCCATTTCTTCCAGATCTTTCTCACGTATTGCCTTTCAGGAACGCTAATATCTTTTTCTGTTAATATTTAAAAAAAAAAATTCTTTCAAGGATGATACTTTTGTCTCTTGCCATTTTTTTTGATGCATTAGTCTCTGTCTTTCCTTCATTACTCCTTTTGAAAAGTCAGTCACAATATTTCCTAATAGTTCCTTATGTCCAAGAATCCACGAGTTACTGCCGTATATTCCCTCAATCCAAAAAGAGAACTCTTGGAAAGCATTAACCCTGTGAATTTTTCCATTTCGGGAGACAGCCTCCTGTAGCACAAATTCAGGCATTTCATCCAAACTTTTAAAAAAAGGCTTCTTTACATCAACTTGTTTATTCAGGATCCTATCTTCATATTTATCCACTTTTGTTATCTCCTCCATTCCATATTCCAAGTCCTGATTACATTGGTTAATTTCCTCCAAACTCTCATCCAAAACGCCTCCATTTTTTTCCAATTCGTATTTTTGAGTAGTTAAATACATTCTTTCTGTATAATCCTGTATAAAGTCACGAATCCATTCTTCTGAAAAAACCTTCATGGCAAAGTTCTTGCTGAAAATCCCCTTATAAAATACTTAAACAAACCAAAATAATCCAACAATCCACAGTCCAGTACAATAAAATAAAATCTCCATTCAGTTTCACTTTCTCAACAAGTAAACGCCATTTTATTTCATTGTGTTGATTGTAGATGAGAGAAAAATTTTTTTTAAAAAAAATAGAAGTCAGATTTAATACTTGCAATTTAAATGACTGATCTCCTGTGTTTATTCCGTCTGCTTATAAATATCCATAACAATCACTTGAAGCAGAAGTGGTCACTCTCTTCTCTGTCTGCATGAAGCAGAGACACGCTGGAGCTGGAGCTTTTTTTAGAAGGATTTCCAGGGAACTTTCCCTTTCGAGTTCCCCAAACGGGGCCTCTAGAGAGAGCTCTACCTTTCCTTCTTCTTGCTCTTTCCCTTCCCCTTACCGGGGAAGGTACTTTCAGCCGCAGTTTTCACCGGCTTTTACAGAATCCCAGCGCGGGCGCCCTTAGGGTGTCCTTCGGAGAGAGCGGAGCCACCAGAAGTGGAAAACAACATTGGAAAAGCTCTTCATGACTTAAAACCATTGCTATCTATTGGTCCCGATGGAATATGTGCATACTTCTTAAAAAAACTTTCCATTAATATAGCAGAACCCCTAAGTATTATCTTGGATAAAGCTTTCACTACCAGTTCTCTTCCCAAACTTTGGTCACTAGCCATAGTCATCCCTATCTTCAAAAAAGGAGACCCCAGCTTAGTCGAAAATTACAGACCGATCTCTCTTTGCTGCGTCACCTGCAAAGTCATGGAATCAATCATCAACCAATCCATTACCTCACACTTAGAAACTAACAACTTACTCTCCAATAAACAATTTGGCTTCAGGAAAAAATTATCATGTAACTTACAACTTCTCCACTGTAAAAACATATGGACTACAAATCTTGATTAAGGCAAATCAATAGATGCAATCTACATAGACTTCTGCAAAGCATTTGACTCAGTAGTACACAATAAATTTCTCCTAAAACTAATATCCTATGGCATCTCAGGACCCCTTCACAAATGGATATATGCTTTTCTGTCTAACAGACAACAAGTGGTCAAAATTGGCAATGCTTTATCAAATCCTGTTCCTGTCAAGAGTAGCGTTCCTCAAGGCAGCGTCCTTGGACCAACACTCTTTATACTATACATTAATGATCTTTGTGACCATATCTCAAGTAATTGTGTTCTCTTTGCTGATGATGTCAAACTATTTAATACCATAGACAATATTTCTATCATTCAAAACGACCTTGATCATCTAACCACTTGGTCTAAAAATTGCCCGCTCCAAATTTCAACCAGCAAATGCTCAGTCTTACATATAGGGAAAAAGAACCCAAACACTAAGTACATACTAGATGGACATTACCTTACAGACGACCCCCATCCCGTTAAAGACCTTGGAGTTTTCATGTCAAATGATCTAAGTGCCAAAGCCCACTGCAACTACATAGCAAAAAAAGCTCTAAGAGTTGTAAACCTAATTTTGCGTAGCTTCTTTTCCAAAAACACTACACTACTAACCAGAACATATAAAACATTTGCTAGACCAATTCTAGAATACAGCTCGCCTGTTTGGAACCCTCACCACATCTCTGACATCAATACAATTGAACGTGTCCAGAAATATTTTACAAGAAGAGTTCTCCATTCCTCTGAAAACAATAAATTACCCTATCCCACCAGACTTGAAATCCTAGGCTTAGAAAACTTGGAACTCCGTCGCCTTCGACAAGACCTAAGTTTAACTCACAGAATCATCTATTGTAATGTCCTTCCTGTTAAAGACTACTTCAGCTTTAATTGCAATAATACTAGAGCAACTAATAGTTTTAAACTTAATGTCAACCGCTTTAATCTAGATTGCAGAAAATATGACTTCTGTAACAGAATCATCAGTGCTTGGAATACTTTACCTGACTCTGTGGTCTCTTCTCATAATCCTAAAAGCTTTAACCAAAAACTTTCTACTATTGACCTCACCCCATTCCTAAGAGGACCATAAGGGGCGTGCATAAGTGCACAAACGTGCCTACCGTTCCTGTCCTATTGTTTTTCTTTTCTTATATATATATATGCTTATACCTCCTTATATTTACTCATATATGTGTTTATATACTATATAATCTTTTTTGTATGATACCTACATATATTGTTGTGATAAAATAAATAAATAAATAAATAAATAAATAAATAAATAAATAAATAAATAAATTTGCAGATAGCTGGTCATTTTCATTCTTTTAGCGAGTTGTTAAAGCCACCTAGAGATTTATCAGTGTCATCAGGGTCGCCTGAGCAGTGCAAATAGTTATAGAGCTTTCTTGATACTGTTGAAAGGACTGTGTTGTAGACTGAAGATAGATGGTGTTGTATCCCCACCCCCTTTGTTGAGAGACAGCTGTTCAATTTTGACATAGATGGCCTCTTTAAGCCCTCTTTCAAACCAGCAGTTCCTCTCTGTCCAAAATATGGACTTTGCTGTTTTTGAAAGAGTGACCTTTGTTTTTTAAATGCAGATGAACTGCTGAATCTAGTTTGTTCTCCTATGTAGTGCCATGAGTTTATGAACAAACCAACCACTTCATAAAAAGTCCAGTTGCTTCTTGGAAAAGCACCTTTAGAAAACTTTTATGAATTGAGGAATATATTTTTGCACTCTCTCCTTCCACTCATCCAAATCATGCTGGTTTTCTCCTTCTGCTCCTGATTATATGTGATATGTGGGGTTATGTTATATTTTATGATCTTCTTAGGCCGTCCTAATGCTGCTTGGTGGATGCAACAGGGACTAAAAATGTTACCTAAAATATTTTTATTAAAATTTCTGCAGTTCAAATTGCAGGAAAAATATATGAAACAGCCAAGCTGTTTATTGGAGAATGTTCTTCAACTTTTCTGATTTTCTCTCTGATTTTCTCACCTCGCCACTAAATAATCTACTTCAAAATTAAGTAATATAAATTATTTTTTAATAATATTTTAATACTCCAGCTTATGAACATGTTGATAATTCAATTTTTCTATTGTTATTTCATACAATTCTTTTGCTGTTTTTAATAATGAGGTATTTGAATGGAAAGGAAGGATATAAATCTAGCAAACAAGCATCACTGTGAATGTCACACATTCTCCAGCAACTGATAAAAAGAATGTAGTGTAGAAAAATTTAAGAGTCACAACAAGATAACCAGGATCCATGAGGTAACTGCATTTTTGCTTGTTCATTACAGATAAGGTAGCACTCAGCAGCATTTATAAAATCTGAACTCTGGATTTACTGAAAGAAGCTTGAAGCTAGCCAAGACTAGACAGTGACTTCAGATTATATGAGCTCAGTGGTGAAGAATCAGAGCAGGCATCCATCAACTAAACCTGGCTGGTAATATGACACCACTCCCAGCATAGCAATCAAGGAGACTGGCCTTTTCCTTATGTCAGATGAAGATATTCTTTCTTCTTCTTGCTTTCTTTTAGATGGCAGTCAACCATTCAGCTTCTGTTTCACCTTTGCTACAACACCAGCTATTACCCCGAATATCAGTTTAACTTTAAGGATAACATTCAAAGGTCCAGAGATACTTTAGAAATGCTGCCTTTCCTCAGTACTGGATTATATTTGAAATGCTTATATCTTCAGATCAGCAATCAGGTTGTGAATTGAGACTGGTTACCAATTAGCTTTTCAATCTTTTCATCATTAGAATCACTGGGAACTATTTTTCTATTTACAAAAAAGCAGAAGCAAACTTGCCTTTTATATGAGAAGAAATCAGTGCTTCCTTTAGTCCGGGTAGCGATAATAGTAACTGACAGCTGCTGTTATTTTAAGTAGTTTTTTCTTCACCTTAGCTGGAGCTTTTGTGGATTGAAAGACATTTTGTAGCCAAGCATGTCCTTTACCATAGAATTAAGGCTATATTATTGACATTTTAAATGAATGCAGAATGTACACACATTTTGTTTTGTTGGTTTCTGCAGGAAAATGCTGACAGTTTTAACCAAATACATTGCATGGTTGCTTTTAGACTAAAGTGAGGGTAGCAACTTTTCCCTATTCAAAGATACATTTAATTCTGGTCTCATGCCCATTTGTCAAGCATATGAGTATTTAATCTGTTCCAAAAGTCTCTGTGCAGCCTGATTTGTAGGAACAGAAATATTTGTGTCCACCCTAAGCTTTTCTACCATGACAGTTATGCCAATAATTATTCCACTTCAGAAGCAAGTAATGTCAGAAGCAAATAAGATCAACAAAATTGTCATTTATACAGTATTTCTTGCCATCCCTTCTCCGGCTTTTCAAGTCAGTTTTTTAAAAAGGGAAGATCAGGAACATCTACAAAACTCTGGTTTCCATGAACAAACAGAATATTCCATGACTTAGTAATAGAATGAGCTTTTAATATGAGAGTCCCATAAAAACAAATCTCTCCAGTACCTGTGTGTGCGTGACACAGATAACCAAGTTAGCTAGCTTTATGGTTTTTGTAAAATAATTGGCAGCAGTGAAGAGCAAACCTAACAATTATGCCCTAAGCAACCAGTATATCATGGAATGGAAAATAAATGACTACATAAAAAGAAAACCAAAGTTTATGTTGAGGCCACTGCAGGAAGTTATTTACCCAGTCGCCAGAAGTATGAGGTTTTTAATTATTTAATGGATGATTGGGGATAGCACAATTTCCCTAGTCTTATGGCCTCCAGACATGTTGAATTATAGCTTCTAAAATTCCCCTCCAGCAATTATACACATCTAAAGGACATCAGGTTGAGGAAAGATGTGCTAAAAATATTAAAGGACACAGTACACATGAAATACACATAATACCTACATAACAGATATTAAAATTGCAGTTACAATTGTTTTTCTCCCTCTTGAAACCAAAGTACAAAATAGTCAGCATTACATTTACTCAATATTGATACTGAATTTAAAAAGATTAAGAATGTGCTTAATTTTATTCCTTATTATTTTAGGGGACCAGAAAGAATTTATCTTTAGTTCGATAGACCATCAATGGCTTTTCTGAGGATTCACTCAGCTAGCAAGAGGCATTTTGACTAGGCTACAATATACACAAAATGTATTTAATACTAGTAAAATTCTCATGCCTGCAAATTTTAACTGGGAAAAAAATGCACCATAGAGCAAAATGTTTTCAATCAAGGTACATCAAATGGGCTAATTTATAGAATGCCAAGATCCATTACGCCATGGAAATGGAAGTTTGCACAGTTTTTACCATTTACCATTTACCACAGTTTTTACCACAATTTTACCATTTACCATTTCAATGCTGCTGCACCGTTATGTTGCAAGATATTCCCTGGTACCTTCTCACAAGTCAGTGGAAAAGCCTGGGAAGCTTGCAGAGGGAAATCTGCATGACTGTTACTGATTATAGGAATGCGGTGACAGTTTTGGATTTGCAACTTACTTCCAGGGAAATTAGCAGGAAGAAGGTGAACGGGGAACCTTGCAAGCTGCTCAGATAAGTTTTCATCAATCTGCATCCTCCCTGCAAATCCCTTTGTGCTTGGCCGTCACTAATCAGGCAGATCAAGTGTTCCTGTCTGCTTGTGTCCTTTGTTAAATGGAAAAACATCAATACCAGTCTTGCTATGCATCTTTCTTCTTTAATAAAATGATGTTTTCTTTGTTTATTTTAAAACCAAAACAGTTGCAATCCACCCATGGTTTCTTTGTTTAGGTAAGAAAATACATCTCAAAGGATGTCACCATGGGTCAGAGATTATTTATTTATTTTTTAATTATTTATTTATTTATTTTGTCACAACAGTATATATAAGCATAAGCATAAAAATAGCTATATAATATTTAAGCATATATATAAGCATAAGTATGTAATAACTATATTAATTGGATATAATGAAAGGAAACAATAGGACAGGAATGGTAGGCATGTTTGTGCTCTTATGTATGCCCCTTATTATATTTATTATTACTATTATTATTATTATTATTATTATTATTATTATTATTATTATTATTATTATTACTATTACTATTACTATTATTATTATTATTATTACTATTACTATTACTATTATTATTATTATTATTATTATTATTATTATTATTATTATTATTATTATTATACCTAATACTCCTGCCTCCCATTTCCCCCCGCCCCCAACAAAAACCCTCTGAGGTTTGATTGAATGGTTAGTCCAAAGTCCCCTGGCTGACTTTCTTAACTTAGAGAGGTTACATCTCATAAGTTCCTGGTTTGTAGGGCAGCACCTTAACCTTTAGGCCAAACTGACTCTCTAATTTATTCATGATTTCTTTGAAGCACTTCTAATATTGTAAGCTACATAGGATCATGTGTCATTTTTCATCCAAAATATTGACCTGGAACTTTGCATGGTACACAAAGCCAATCTATCAGACTCTATTAATGTCATATGATAAGGGATCTACTTCTGAAGATAATTTGGGTACTATAAAGGTTCTATTGTAACTTTATAAAACGCTAAACAGCTTCAGATGGAAATACATGCTAGACTAGCCTGCTTTCTGCAGACCTTGGAGCAGACTCTACTTTCATTCAGCTTGTGGACAATACCAAGGAAACTATGAACTGAACTAAGAGCTAGAGTTTTGAAACCATCAATAACAGGTTTCAGTCATTAAAAGTGAATTTGGCAGTTTAATTCTTTCAATTGCTTAAGATACAGTTCTTTACTCATGCAGTTAAAGTGTGTTAAGATAGTTTGAAATGTCCTTGTGAATAGATTAAGGTCCCTATATATACTTGATCTAAATCTTATTTAGGATTTTAATAGCATTGTATATTAGTGTTTGTATTGTGTTTCCATTTTTATCAGCAAGCATTTTGTAATTTATAACGAAGAGCACTAGGTAAGGGTAATTAATCAGTTGGTTATATATCAGCACTTAATATCACATAAAATCCTGTGCATGAACACAAAATGCCCCAGCAGCATCTCTGAATTTTTTGCATTGTCCTCCTTATAACAGTCAAATCAGGTAAGTTACTACACCACCTATGACCTTTTGAATCATCCCTTCAAAGATATTTCCTTACCTAAAAGAATGACCATAGGTTAATTGATACTGTTTTGGTTTTAAAATTTAAAAAGAAATATTCTATTAAGAAAAAAGATCTGTATAAAGACAAATATAGAAGCTTTTTGCTTAACAAAAGATATTTTGATAATAACATTTGTGACTGATGTGTCATTCTTTAAAAATAAACTAACTTTTTTTCCTTGACATAAAATGACATAAAGGTAACCATGCTGGAATACCGGCTTCTCCAAATAAATCAGCACATTTTTAATGGTTTGTCCTTGCACTTTTCATATAATGAGAGCAAAGCATCACTGTATTAGGAACTGTGTCCATTGAAGAGGGACGTCTTCTTAATAAATTAAGAACAATTCTCAGAATCACGACAGTGTCATTAATTGATTACATATATAATGGATTTTACAAATGAGCGTATTTATACATTGACATGACAACTGAACATTTTCAATAGTTGTGCATTATAAGCTACTACCCACTGAGAAGTTATAATTCAATTCTGTCCATTTCTTGTTCCATTTCTGAAGACCTGTAGATAGGATATGAATCACATCTTGTATGTTCATTGAGTGAATTGGGTACCTCTTAATCTATGTACCATTTTTCCAACACATTGAGTTTGTGCTGTAATATGGATCATGGATCATAGGCTGATTTTTAAAAAATGATACTGTTGTATTTCTGGTAAGTTTGGATTGCATGTCATTATAATGAAAAATTAAGAATTATCATAGTTCAATACATTTGTTTACATCATGGTATCTTGATACTGTTCCATCATATATTTTGGTTCAGGAATAAATGTTAAAAAGAGGATGATATGCCTTTCAGGAGTGCATAATACCTAACATGTCACTGGAAGGCAAAATCACAAAACTGTGTCTCACTTATTTTGGCCATGTCATGTAGGGAAATTCACTGGAAAAAGCAATTATGTTTGGAAGCATTAGTGGTAAAAGGAAACAAGGTCACCAAAGAACACGGTGGCTGGATATCATCAAAGCTAACACCAGCCAGAGCATAGAAAAACTGAAAGAGGTTGTGCAAAATTGGAAGATGTGGAGAGATCTGGCCCATAGAATTGCCAAGGGTCAAACAAGATTGAATGGATAATCATCATCATCATCATGCCCTCCAATATCTCTAAAACCATCACCATTCCATGCATACATCAGGCATCTGTATGTTGTTAATATCAAGACTGCTAGATGCATTCAGAATAACTCATCGTTTTGCCTTCAGTCTTAGCAGCCGTGTCAACTTTGTATTATTGGAATACTGTAAATATCCTCCTCTGGGAAAGTTATTCAATTCATATTTTATTATTTGATATGCATAGTAATACATTGCTATTAGTTTCTTGTTGTTCATCATTTGGAGCTGAAGATATTTGTTCAGTTTCAGTGTTGTTTGGTATAATGACAGTGACTTCATTGGCAATTTGTGCAAATGCTGGGCAGCTAGTCAGGATCAATGAAAATGGAAGCTTCTGGCATGACTTGAACTTGTTATTTTGCAAATCAAAGTGGTGCGATATATGGGTTTCACTATTGTACTAGTTTCACCAATGTAGTGTGTGTGTGTGTGTGTATGTGTGTGTGTGTGTGTGTGTGCGTGCGTGCGCGCGCGCATTTGTTTGTTTATTTGTTTTAATTGTGTGCCACTCATGATGGCATTCAGTGTGACATAGTTGAATCTCATCTAGAGAGTCTTCTCTAGATAAGATTCAACATTATCACACTGAATGCCATCATTATGGAGTATATCCATTCTCAATTTCATGCTGTATTGAGGTTCCATGAGTTAAATTTGAAAAAATTTGGTTGCTGGTGAGGTCAGGTATTAAATATCTGATGGATTTGCTCTTAAACATTCACAAAAGAATTCCATCAATTAATCGTTGGAAGGACTCCTTTGGCACCAAAGTGTATCATTTGGAAGATGTTGTATTGTCTGATGTTTTTCCAGAACTTGATTGCAATAGGTTCATCACTGTTATATAAACTGAGAGTTACTTCATTTGGTAGAAGCTGAAAATTGGCTATCCTGACCTTTCATTTTATATCACAGAAATCAATAGTTTCAGGAACATGAACATATTGTATTATTTAGTGTTTTCCACATATTCTCAAGTTGACCTTTCCTTTCTTCCTCCATCTTTTCTTGTCTCTTCATTCTATACCTTTCCTTTTGATTGTGGACACTCTAGCCCTTTCATCTTCATTTCTTCACTTGTCCTCCTCTTTGCCAACAATATTTATCATTTTTATTCATATTAAATCATGCATATATGCAATTACATTATAAGTATAACCTTCCTTTTCCATCTCTTCTCTCATTTTGAGTCTGAAGTCCATATAATCATGAATTGACAAATCAGCATATATCATCCATGGTTATTGGCTATCATTTTCCTTCTAAAATGGGTTTTTGAAGTGACTTCCAGGAAGGCATTTTAGAAAATAACCATGTTTCATATGTTTATATTTATATCTCAGTATGGCACACTTCACAAAATGCCTCTTAAATGCTGCATTAACTTTTGGCTTCTTATACTATAAATAAAGATGCCACCCAAATCTCAATAGAATAGAATAGAATAGAATTTTTTATTGGCCAAGTGTGATTGGACACACAAGGAATTTGTGTGTCCATAAATACATGACCTTCTTATTTCAATAGTCTTTTACTTTTAAAAATTACTCAGTTATTTATCCAGACTAAACAACATGCTTCAAATTATAATTTCAGACAGGGCAAATCCCCTCTCCTTCTTTCCTTAGCAACTTGAAGCAATTTATATTATTATTATTTTATTTTTTGCCTTGCCACATAAAATTTGAAATATCCTTTCCCCATTTGTCTGAAATGGTGTAGGATTTCCTGCCTGGGCAGGGGGTTGGACTAGAAGACCTCCAAGGTCCCTTCCAACTCTGATATTATTATTATTAATAATAAAGGTAAATCAGTTGCCATAATCTGTATAATTTGAAATAAAAACAACATCCATAGTAAAATATTTGTTTTTATAACATAAATTCTACCTAACATAGACTACTTTAATTCATACCATCTCACTAGGCCCTTTTGATTTCATTTCACAACTTTTTCATAATTATTCTAAAATAATATACAATTTTGAGTAGTCAATGATACTTCTAAATATTTAACTTTCTTTTCATATCATATTATTTATTAAGTAATATCTTGGTAAAATCCACACTGATCCTCATACACAAAGTTCTGTAAAATCTGTTATAGTCTCCTAGCTAAAATAATGGAAAAGAATTTATCATTGTTCAAGAGAGAAATAATTGATAGCTCTTAGTAGAGGATAAGTCTTGATGCTCTTTTGAACCAATGCTATATTTGCCTCTTTCCAGAAATCTGCCATAGGAAAGCCTTGCATAATTGAATTCATCAAGTTCTTTAATGCAAATAAGAGTATATCTTCAAAACACTCATTAAGTCATTAAGCCTAGGTGCCTTCCTTATTTTTAGTTTTTCAGATATTTCAAAAGTTGATATCGAATTGTTCACAAATTGTTTTGAGTTCCAGAACAAGGTAGCAATATAGATACCTGTTTATGTGCCAGAGAACAAGCACATAGAGTACTAAAATATCTTTCTTAATGCACCTTAAAGTTGGTATGTCTTTGAGAGACACCACATGTTCAGTTAATTCTTTTCTGATATACAGAAGGAAGAAAGAGAACAATTTTGAGAAATGAAGATCAAGTGGTTACAGCAGCAGGAGCCAATAGCACTCAAACAGCCTCAGCTTCCCCAAATTTTGTTATTTCAAGAGTCAATCCCAGATTCTGGATACCTTCTGTAATTTAGTCCATTTGAGGTATCTTGTTTTCACAAAATGTTGTTCTATGATGCACTATTTCACTCAGCTAAAGTTCATGACAATGAGAGTTTTAGTAGTATATAGACATTGCTGAGTGTGATTGAGTTACAGCTTAGTTTACCGTAACTTCATCCATTGTACAAATTTGACTACAATATGCTACATGCTAAATCTATAAAATCATTAATCCTTTACTTATACAAAAGGAAGATAACCTTGAAATTAAGACACCTTACCCTTTTCCAAAAAGGAAACATTACAAGGCATTACAAGGAAACAAGTTAAGGCAAACTCTTATTTCACTATATTTTGAGTTAACCAAATCTTCTTTTATATTAGATAGAACATTAATTCCAAGAAAAATCTGTTATAAAATACTAACCTTAAAAAGATCCTATAAACATTTCCATTTTAAAAACAATAAACATACAGTCATGGGGGACGGGGGACACCACAGAACTTTCTAGAATTCTATACTCAGATTATGAAATGAGACTAATTTTCAGCTCTGCATAATTTCCTCGTTGGAACAGCATCATTAAGCATTGAGGCTCGACAATTCAGTTCAAAAGTCTGGTTATGACCCCAAATGACATTGGACCATCTTTTGTGATAGGAATTTGCCTGCCTCAATGGGAGAGGCCATTTGCTATGCTCCATCAACATATGAGACGTCTTTCATAGAGACAAATAGCTTAGACCACACTTAAGCAATTCTACATTGCAGTCTAAACTGCTTATCTCCTGTGTTGCTCCCATCTGTTCCTGAAGTTAACTTATCAAATTCAGTTCCAGTGCAGTGGTTTGGCAATGAGCCAGTTGGCATTTCTTCAAGAATATGGCTACTGCAGGCCATTCCTATACTGTTTGGCAAGGAATGAATCTACCAGTGCCTGCTCATCCATTTAGGGACTGTTCCCTCTTCACTAATCTTCATTCTTTTCCTTTGTTTTCCCAATGTATTTGCCACACTGTGAATTCTTCACTATTTCTTCCTATATTTTTCCTTTGATACTTCAACAGACCTTTCTCACCCCCTTTATGTACCATCTTTGCTCTGATGCTAAAGTGATCAAAACAAAAAGACAAATTTGTTCCTTCATTCCTACATTTTACTTTGCTTGTATTCTAAAAATAGAATCCCATGCATCTTCTTGATGGACATGAACCACAATTTGTTGCACAGTGCCTGCTGGCCAAAAACTTTGTAGCAAGGAAAAACTGATGGTTTTGAATCTTCTGATTCATGGGAATAGAGTTTAAGGAAACTTAGTAACATTATTCTAGTATGCTTACATTGCAACTTAAAGGTTTTTTTTAAGGAGCTGGAGGGGGCGGGTGGAATCATTGCAGCACAAAGTGAGAAAGAGAGCTATTTTATCCAGATTGGGCAGAAATCGAAACATTGTCCATTAGGAAATCTAAGGTAGAACAAAAGTATACTGTCAAAAGAGAACATTGTGGCCAAGAAAATGTAATAGACTATACAGGTCATTGTTAAATCAACTGAAAGAAGAGAAAAGGAAGTTGCTGGCCAAGTGAGAACATAACAGCCCAGCATGAAATATCCAAGACAATAATCAGCTACTGGAGAAATGAAGGAATGCTAATTAGAGGTGGAAACTCTGCTTGATTGAAATGAAGTATGGTAGACAAAGTAGTGAAAAAGGTTTAAGATGGCTGTTGAAGTCAAACTTCAAAACACAAATGAGGATACATTTGTGCTGGACTGGGAGAAGATGGAAGTAGTAGGCTTCAACACCAACTGCACCCAATAAGCATAGAATAACAGAGTTAGGGACCTTGGAAGTCTTCTAGTCCAACCCTCTGCTTAGGTAGGAAACCCTACACCATTTCAGACAATGGTTATCCAATTATCTTCTTAAAAACTTCCAGTGTTGGAGCATTCACAACTTCTGGAGGCAAGTTGTTCCACTGATTAATTGTTCTAACTGTCAGGAAATTTCTCCTTAGTTCTTAATTGCTTCTCTTCTTGATTAATTTCCACCCATTGCTTCTTGTTCTATCCTCAGGTATTTTGGAGAATAGTTTGTCTCCTTCTTCTCAGGCAAACCCTGAGATATCAGAGTACTCTATCATGTCAGTGGATATGTCCAGTCCTATTTTTCATAAGACTAGACATATCCAGTTCGAGCAGCTGTTCTTTATATGTTTTATCCTCGAGTCCCCTAATCATCTTTGTTGCTCTTCTCTGCACTCTTTCTAGAGTCTCCACATCTTTTTGACATCATGGCAACCAAAATTGGATGCAGTATTCCAAGTGTGGCCTTACCAAGGCATTATAAAGTGGTATTAACACTTCACATGATCTTGATTCTATCCCTCTGTTTATGCAACCTAGAACTGTGTTCGCTTTTTTGGCAGCTCCTGCACATTACTGGCTCATATTTAAGTGATTGCCCACTAGGACTCCCAGATCCCTCTCATAGTCACCACTGTTGAGCAGAATACCACATATACTGTACCTGTGAATTTTGTTTTTCTTACCTAAATGTAGAACTTTACTTTTTTCACCATTGAATTTCATTTTGTTAGATAGCGCCTAATGTTCAAGTCTGTCAAGATCCTTATGTAAGCCTATCTTCTGGAGTGCTGCTATTCCTGCTAGCTTGGTGTCATCTGCAAATTTGATGAGTTCCCCATCTATCCCTTTGTCCAAATCATTGATGACTATGTTGAAGAGTACTGGGCCTAAAACAGAGCCCTGGGGTACCCCACTGCATACCTCCCTCCATGTAGATGCAATAAATGTTTGGACTCACTTCCCAAAGATTTTTCATTGAAAATTGGTGGCCATATTTATTTATTTATTTATTTATTTATTTATTTATCACATTTATATACCGCCCTATCTCCCGAAGGACTCAGGGTGGTTCACAGGCAAATAAAAAACATATAAATACAATTAAAATAACAATTAAAAAACTTATTCTAAAAGGCCGAATTATTAAAAACAATATAAATAATAAAACCCATTTAAAACCAATAAATTTAAAATCTAATCCAGTCCTGCGCAGATGAATAAGTGTGTTTTAAACTTACTTAAACAAACCTTTGATCTATTGAAATGACCATCTTATTTTGCTGCGTGTTTTCTCTTTGCTTTGTTGTTGTTATTAATTTTAATTGAATCTGATTTCAAAATATAATTCATGTAGAGATAATATAAACAGATGAGAGAGAGAGAGAAAGGTCTATGCTTACAAATAGAAATAAATATAAATACACTGTAATTTTTAATGTGCTATTTCTGTGTTAATGAGTTATTAATGTTAATGAGTTATTAATGTTATTAATATTAATACTAATTAAATTAATATTAATTAATTTAATTAATAAAGCAATATATCAATGTATCAATAAAAATACGATGGCAAGGATAAAAAAAATAAATTTAAATTTAAAATGTAAACAACAAAATATATAATTTTGCCTATGATATTTGGAAGATTGATTCTTTCAGTTCACTAGCTTCTTTTTCTATTTAATACAAGGATGGCACATTTGTCCAGTTCAAACTCCATTGCAAAATTTTGGTTGTACATACGGACAGTATTGAGAAGCAATTCTATTTCAGATGGCGTTTTTCAATACATCTTCAGTTCATCCATGTATGATGTCTCCTGGGGATGACGGCTCCTCCACTTCTTCCTCAGAGGCCTCAAGGGAGAATGAGGTCATTTCTGGCATGTCAGGAATTACTGACCCTGAACTGCCACACTTGGAATATTGCATTTAGTTTTGATTGCCACGATGTAAAAAAGATGTTGAGACTCTAGAAAGAGTGAAGAGAAGAGCAACAAAGATGATTAGGGGACTAGAGGCTAAAACATATGAAGAACGGTTGCAAGAACTCAGTATGCCTAGTTTAATGAAAAGAAGGACTAGGGGAGACATGATAGCAGTGTTCCAATATCTCAGAGGTTGCCACAAAGAAGAGGGAGTCGGGCTGTTCTCCAAAGCACCTGAGGGTAAAACAAGAAGCAATGGGTGGAAACTGATCAAAGAAAGAAGCAACTTAGAACTAAGGAGAAATTTCCTGACAGTTAGAACAATTAATCAGTGGAACGACTTGCCTGCTCCAACACTGTAAATGCTCCAACACTGTAAATTTTTAAGAAAATGTTGGATAACCATTTGTCTGAAATGGTGTAGGGTTTCCTGCCTAAGCAGGGGTTGTACTAGAGCACCTCCAAGGTCCCTTCCAATTCTGTTGTTATTATTATTAAGATTAATAATAATATTATTAATATTAATATTATTATGCCTGCTGTAGTGAATGCCAGAGTACGCAGGGCAGAGAGGCAGAGATCTGCCAGATTGCTGGGGGAAAGTCCCTGCCCCTCTTGATGGGCTGCACCAGGAGCTATTTAGCATGGCAGGCAGAGGGAGGCATTGCTGGAAGCAAGTGTGTGGCCAGATGTTTGTTTGTGAGATGTTGCAGTGGAATTAGTGTAAGTTGCAGGGAAACTCTGTGTTCATGTTTTGGACCCTGTTTGAGCAGTTGGTTATCTGTTTGATGGAATAATTGGCCATTGCCTGGAAGTTTAGAAGTTTAGTCTGGTGCTTGTTTGTGGGTAGTTTCACTTGGAAATGGCTCTCTGAACTCCTGTCCTTGGCTGTTACTGTGAATTCTACTTGTAAACCCTGAAATTTTGACCATTGCACTGGCTTATTTATTTATTTATTTATTTATTTATTTATTTTTATTTATTTATTTGATTTGATTTTTATACCGCCCTTCTCCCGAAGGACTCAGGGCGGTGTACAGGCAAGATAAAACCAGCAATATAAATATACAGGTTAAAATACCATTTAAAAAACTTATTTAAAATTAGCCTGAAATTAAAATTACCGTAAACTAAAAACCCCGTTTAAAAATTAATAAAAATTAATAAAAACCTTAATAGAAGGTTCCAAACTTCAGATTGGATTTTGGTTTCTCTTTTGAAAATACCCAGGCAAAGCCTGTATTTCTGAGACTGTTTTGAGTTTGCCATATTTTTATCATCTTTGTTATCTACTTAGTCTCAAGCCAATTGACTGTTTTAATTTAGCATCTGTGAGAGAGCTGGCACCTGAAACAGAACTGCTGGGAGGAAGACAAAACAAAGCTGTCTCTAAACCAACATGGGGGTGTGGGTGAATGGGGCAGCACACTATGTAAAGTAAGTGGGATAACCTGACAGATGTTTTTAATTCTTTGATAGCCACGGCCTGACTTGCTCAATATTGTTAACAGAGGAATCAGTGCAATGACAAATAGTGGGGATAGTGAGTCTCCTTGAAATATTCCTTTCTTGATATTAATTTCTTCCAGTCTCTCACTATTGAGCAACAACCGTGTCTTCCATTGTTCCATCAATCTTTCCACAAAGCTTCTAATCTTTTTACTGATTCTTGCTATTTATAGGCACTTGATTATTCATCATGTGGCAGGAAGTCAAATGCCTTTTTGTAATCAATCCATGCTACATTCAAGTTGGTCTTTCTTCTCTTGCAGATTTCCAAAATTTCTATCTACTCAGGTGGAAAGAATTTCTTTTCAGTTAGATCTGTTGGACTGCATTAGCTATCACAGCCATTAGCATTATTCTTATTATAATTCATCACACAATTGACCAGATGTTTAGACTGGTGTTGGAAGAAATATTCTTCTATGTTCAGTTCCAGGTGGGGAAAAAGTCAGTGGAAACATGGTGGCTATTTGGAAATATGGTTTAATGGTGGACAGGATCACATGGCTTGAGTTCCTGAACAAAAAAGGGAAGAGATGCAAAGAGTCCCTGGGTTTTATACCCTCTCTGGCTTTGAACTTCCTGGGGCACAGGAAGAGTATCCTGATTGGTTGCTGTCAGGTCAAAGCTAGCCTTGCTGGCTGATGTAATCTTCCCAGGTGCCATGTGGGGAGTTTCTGTTGCTGGATGAGTCCTTTGTGTTGCAGATGGGATGCTAAGGCCTTAATGGCCCATTGACAAAGGTGGGGGGAGAATGAGTTTCTGCTTTCCTTTTAGGGAGAAATATTCTGCCTTTTTAGTATATCCTAAAATATTTATTTTTCTAGAAGAGAGATGGGTTTTAACTTCCAACTCTGGATTTAGCATTTTTATTAAACTATTAAATCATTGCCAAGATCTGGGATAAGCAGATGTTGATATTTGATGATGTTAAAGATATTACAAGATGTAAGCTGTTCCAAGGAAAGCTGCCTTTTGCAATTGATTGATGGTGAATTTGTCAATGCCAGTGATGCTCAAGTAGTACTCCAGTTGTTTTGGGAATGCACCCACAATTACTCTTTTGCTTTTTTTGCCACAGTCGTTCTATTTCTATTTGCAGATCTTTGTATTTTGTTATCTTCTCTGTTCTCTCCCAATATCCACTATCCTGACTGTCCTGACTGTTTCGTATTTTTTATTGACTGTTATAAAGTCTAGGATGTTCAAGGATCTTATATTCTATATTCTAGATATAATATGATATTATATTCTATATTCTAGGATGATCAAGGCAAAACAATAGATGCAATCTACATAGACTTCTGCAAAGCTTTTGACTCAGTAGTACACGATAAACTTCTCCTTAAACTAATATCCTATGGCATTTCAGGACCCCTTCACAAATGGATATATGCTTTTCTGTCTAACAGACAACAAGTGGTCAAAATTGGCAATGCTCTATCAAACCCTGTTCCTGTCAAGAGTGGCGTTCCTCAAGGCAGCGTCCTTGGACCAACACTCTTCATACTATACATTAATGATCTTTGTGACCATATCTCAAGTAATTGTGTTCTTTTTGCTGATGATGTCAAACTATTTAACACCACTGATAATACATCTATCATTCAAAAAGACCTTGATCATCTAACCGCTTGGTCTAAAACTTGGCAACTCCAAATCTCAAACAGCAAATGCTCAGTCTTACATATAGGAAAAAAGAACCCAAACAGTAAGTACATACTTGATGGACATTACCTTACAGATGACCCCCATCCCGTTTGGAGTTTTCATGTCAAATGATCTAAGTGCCAAAGCCCACTGCAAATACATAGCAAAAAAGGCTCTAAGAGTTGTAAACCTAATCTTGTGTAGCTTCTTTTCCAAAAACACTACTGTCGTGTCCCACTCCTCCGCTGACGGCCGGGTCAGGGAAATCCGAATCAGGCTTGCCTCTGCAGCTCTGCCCAAAGTCCTAGCAAAGTCCTCAGAGCAGGCAGGAGACCAGAAAGTGACTTCAGCAAGATAAGTTCGACTTTGCCTGACTCAGAGACTGCCAGAAAGCAGATCTTTTATATAGGCCATGGGGTGTGGCTCCATGACTCAGCACTCATTAAGGCCTGCCCCTCCCTTCCTTCTGTTGCCTCCGCCTATCCAGTCTTCTGATGCGAGGGTCACTCCAATCAGCAGCTGTTGGAAATAAACCTTCCTCAGGCTCACATGCTGTGGAGGAGGGGGAGGGGTCTAGCTGCTCCGTTTGCCTGGGCATGGAGCCAGGGCTGGGGCCGGGGGGTGCTCCCTCCTCTGCAGCCTGCTTGGGCATGGAGCCAGGGCTGGGACCGGGAGGTGCCCCCTCCTCTTCAGCTTGTCTGGGCATGGAGCCAGGACTGGGGCCGGGAGGCATACATTCCTCCGTGTTCGGGAGCAGATAAGAAGGCCCCGGCTGCTGTGAGAGCGGGCAAGACACAACAACTACACTACTAACCAGAGCATATAAAACATTTGATAGACCAATTCTAGAATACAGCTCACCTGTTTGGAACCCTCACCATATCTCTGACATCAATACAATTGAACGTGTCCAGAAATATTTTACAAGAAGAGTTCTCCATTCCTCTGTAAACAACAAAATACCTTATCCCACTAGACTTGAAATCCTAGGCTTGGAAAACTTGGAACTCCGTCGCCTTCGACAAGACCTAAGTTTAACTCATAGAATCATCTATTGTAATGTCCTTCCTGTTAAAGACTACTTCAGCTTTAATTGCAATAATGCAAGAGCAACCAATAGATTTAAACTTAATGCCAACCGCTTTAATCTAGATTGCAGAAAATATGACTTCTGTAACAGAATCATCAGTGTTTGGAATACTTTACCTGACTCTGTAGTCTCTTCCCATAATCCTAAAAACTTTATCCTAAAACTTTCTACTATTGACCTCACCCCATTCCTAAGAGGACCATAAGGGGCGTGCATAAGCGCACAAACGTGCCTACCGTTCTTGTCCTATTGTTTTTCTTTTCTTCTTCCTATATATATATATGCTTATACCTCCTAATATTTACTCATATATATGTTTATATACTATATAACCTTTCTGTATGATACTTACATATATTGTTGTGACAAATAAATAAATAAAATAAATAATAATAATGTTGTGTGACAGGTGCCTGTCTGTTTGAATTCTAAAAGTCTCAGAGAACTTCAGATTCTTCATTTTTTATTACTTTCTCAATTTTATGGTTCCAGTAATTCTTGCTTGCAGGCAGATGGAATTTCTTGCAGATCTTCCAATGGATCATTGCTGCTACTTTGTCCTGTCATTTTTTGTAGTCAGTCTGTTATTATTATTTAATTATATTAATTAGTGTAAATAGCAGATGCTGACAAGGTTTGGGGAGATCAACTCTCTCTTTCATTGCCATGTTCCTAAAAACAACTACCCCTCTGAAGGTAACATTTATATTTCAGAACACTGTTACAAACTTCTCTTGAATTTAAATATCAGCAGTAAAGAGATTTCAGTTTTCTGTCCCAATTTCATTCATGAAACTCTCTATGATTCCTCTTATGTAAATGCTTTTCATCCACACAAATGTTGCAATTAATGTCACTTCCAGGTGAAGTCATATAGAATGATTAAAAGTTTATTAAAAATCCTTTTGGGTTTTTTAAAAAAAGTTTTTAGGATATTTGCTATCTCTAGTAAAATTAATCTGTGTTATGATTTCAAAGAATTTGGAAAAATGTTGATTTATCTATTACAAACAATCGTTTCATTAAGTTATAAAAACTTCTAATAACCTATGAATTTGCAAATTCCTTTAAAATGTTTCACTACTCTTTCTGAAAATCCAAAGAACCTTTGAATTTCAGAGTGATATTCCATATAAAGAAGAATCTCAAAAAGTTTTTGAATTAAATTTCTGGAAATTCTATGAATACTTCAAAGCATTTTAAAAGGTTATTTAGCTTAATTAAATGTTAAGCTCCCTTGGAATTCATATAAGTGCTTCCTCTGACAAAATGTCAACTGAATTTCACTTTAGTAAAATTTGAAGGCCACCTGTAACACAAAAAGAATTATGTAGGCTAAGTATGGTCTTAATATAGGTACTAAGGATGAATACGTAAATCAGCAGACATGAAAGGGCACATTTATAGAAAGGTATATGATTAAGTTATATTTCGAAGGCTATTTGTAGATGAGTTTCCTGGAAATTCAGGTTATTGTGAGAAGTCATTTATGCAACATTTAAAAATATAATGATTCATCTTGGTAAGTTAAAAAAAAAAGACAACATTAGCATGTAATTGCGTCAATTGGATGTTTTAAAAAAAATCCATTTTACTGGTATGCCAATCACTAAAATAAAGAAAAGATGTCAGATAAAATTATTGTTGCATAAGATCTTGTATTATTTCCGAATTATTCAAGAGTAGCAGAACTTCTGGCAATATGGCTGATAGTGATGTTTAAATTATTCTTTCTGTAGAAAAGATATTCATGAACAAATTTATTGTGCATATTAATCAAATTGTTCTTTAACAAGCATACAATAAATAGTAACACCTTATATGAGCCCTCTCTCATATTTATGGTTACTCAGAGTGTACACTTATATTTAGAAGCTGCACTGTATTCTATATCTTTTAATGCCACATGGCATTTCTAGGGAATAACTTTTCTTAAGATTTATATTTGATCACATCATAAAACATATATTAAGACTGTGGGTGTGTGAGTGAGTGTGGGTGTATGGGTGTGTGTGTGAGAGAGAGAGAGGTCTAACATCATTAAATATAGACAGATTTTATTATTTGATTAAAAAAACAAATATAATCTGAAATTGCTCCTCTAATAAAATTACATCTTTTTAAAGTATTTTGATAACTATATGTTAAAATCTAATTGCTTTTTAAGACATCTGAATCTTTATCTTCTAGGAAGAATCATTCCATTACAGACGAAAGACTTGCACTACAAAAGATACACTCTTTTTTAAAAAAAGAAGTAAAATGGAAAGAATAAACATGCAAATTAACTTAAACGTAAATGGATAAGAACCATGACAAGGGCAAAAGAATAAGAAATTAATCTGCTAGAAAGAAGTTTACATAGAAATCACTGGAATGACTATGAAAATCTTGCATAATAGGAAGCAAAAACAGTGTTATTTAAGTTTCTTTAATGGCATAGAACAGTAGAATATTTACTAGCAATAAATAAATAAGGGGAAACAAGCTGCTCCATTAACTTAAATCCATGGCTCAGACTCCATTTGAAGAAGCTCTTTTTTCACTGGAATTTGGCATACAAGAGTTGGAACACACAATAATAGGTGTAATTAATTTATACATCATGAAAGAATTGGACTAAGACTTTTGTCTTATATAATTTTAGAACTTCAGGGATATCCTGTTTAAATATAGTTTGAAAACTGGATATCATGGCACAGATTACTAAAGAAATCCAGAGTCATTTTATAGGGGAGATGGATAGATGGAAAAATGAATGAATGAGTGAATGAATGAATGAATGAATGAATGCAAAAAGAGTTAAATAATGATGTGCTCCTGCTGTGAAGCCCATAAGACTCACTTCTGACTTGCAATAATTTGGATTGAATTGTTTTCTAGGAAAATGAAGCACTTCCTGAGAACATTAACAATCATTTAGCAAAAAGTAAACATCATTGCTTTTCAAGTGCTTCAGAATTAGATGTTTACTATAGTATTTTTACTGTTGTGTGCATTCTTTCTATAAAGTAGTAATAAAATCAGGGTTAGACTAAAAGGCATGTATCTCAGGGTCACAGAATATTTAAATTTTACATATAGTTTAAATTGAAAATATGGCATTTTATTCCCTAAAATTTGCAAAGCATAATACTTTAGTTGAAAAATAAGAAATATACTTAGCTTTTTTTAAAAAAAATAATGCATTAATTTTTTTTAGTTCAACTATAACGTTATGTAGTCAACAATCCTTCATACATTCATGAACATACGCACATCTGTACTGTCACATAATCAAATGCTACACATATTGAGAGAAGATTGTAGGAAGACTCCCTTCTCCATGCCATATTTACTCTTCTTCTTGCCTGACCTTCAAAGAACACCAGACAGTAAGCAAAGATCTTTAAGCCTTTTAGCACCTATAGGTGAAATTGTCAAATACCAGTAAATTAACTAAATAAGAACATTCCTTTTAGATTTTATAATTTCCTCATTTTAGGGATATAATTCCTTGCCTAAATTCCTTCCCCCAAGGTCACCATCATTGATTTACAGAAGCTTAATGATTACAAAAGTTTCAGAGGGATCCAAGCCACACTTCCTTTTTATGAGACCAGGTGTGCTTCCCAGCAACCCCAGAAAAAAGGGTGAGCTTTCTAGAAAAGCCTCACTTTTCAAAAGCTGTAACCTTGCAGCTATGGTACCTTAGATTACTTGAGTGCCTGTCTTGTTGTGATTGTCTGTCATGCTCTTGCACACAAATGGAGTGCAGTTATGCCAGTCTAATATTAAAATATGCTAATATCTTTATAATATCATTGCACTTTCTTTCTTACTAGTTTTTTTATTGATTTTATTGATAGAACAAGGCTTCATCATTATGAGTTATTAGAGAGGGCCCCTTGAGCTTTGTATGTGCAGTACCCGTTCTATTTTTGGTTCAAGAGAGAAGTATTAACCCTTTCTCTCAAAATGGTGCTTCAGATGCCTTTATATTATAAATAGAGTTATAATATGAATTATAATTAAAACAGTAAAAATAAAATTAGCAAATCAGATAATTATTACATATGTAAAAAATGAATAATTAAACTATTAATTTGCTTCACTTTCTCTTCAGTCTTGTCTGCACATTCATGGAAAATCCAATTGGGTAAAGTAAAGAGCAAAGTAAAGTAAAGTAAACCTAAACTTCTTTTCCAAAAACACTACACTACTAACCAGAGCATATAAAAAATTTGCTAGACCAATTCTAGAATACAGCTTGCCTGTCTGGAACCCTCACCACATTTCTGACATCAGTACAATTGAACGTGTCCAGAAATATTTTACAAGAAGAGTTCTTCACTCCTCTGAAAGCAACAAAATACCTTATCCCACCAGACTTGAAATCCTAGGCTTAGAAAACTTAGAACTCCATCGCCTTCGACAAGACCTAAGTTTAACTCACAGAATCATTTATTGTAATGTCCTTCCTGTTAAAGACTACTTCAGCTTTAATTGCAATAATACAAGAGCAACCAATAGATTTAAACTTAATGTTAACCGCTTTAATCTAGATTGCAGAAAATATGACTTCTGTAACGGAATCATCAGTGCTTGGAACACTTTACCTGACTCTGTGGTCTCTTCCCATAATCCCAAAAGCTTTAACCAAAAACTTTCTAATATTGACCTCACCCCATTCCTAAGAGGACCATAAGGGGTGTGCATAAGAGCACAAACGTGCCTACCGTTCCTGTCCTATTGTTTTTCTTTTTTTCTTCATATATATATATATATATATATATATATATATATATATATATATATATATATATATATATATATATATATATATATGCTTATACCTCCTAATATTCCCTCATATATATGTTTATATACTATATAATCTTTTTGTGTGATGCTTATATATATTGTTGTGACAAATAAAATAAAATAAATAAAGAGAGATTAAGAACTTTTTAGCTCAACAGTTAAAAGGTTTATTTTCCTCACAGAAGTATCATGGGGAGTGAACTAGATCTATGTAGAATGCAGTGTCTTACTGTTAGCTCTGAGCTATTGCTTTTGCCATTGTTGTAATTATGACACTATCAATCCCAATGGTGTGATTAAACAGTTGAGGGACTGTTGTGAGATTCTAATTCCAGTTTCTTTAACTGCAGTGACCAGCAAGGTAAAAAAAATGTGACCAGCAAGAAAAAAAAACATAAATAATGACCAAATACAAAAAAATAGCAAAATTTTAAAATGTAGTTAAAATGTGGATTAAGAGGAAATTAAAAAAATAGTAAAATAATATAAACATGAAAAAGAAACAGACTAAAATAGCAACATAGTAAAAAATCATGTTCAGATGTTATAATGTCATTATTCTAAAATTAGGACGTCTTATCACTTATGGAAATTGCTGCAGGTAAAAATTTAACAATTTTATTGGTGATGATAGGATTCTGATCTACAATTAGGCTGTTTCCCTTTCATGAAAGACTGAGGGTTTGTTAAGTTGTTATGAACATAGATCTGCTTATATACTACTTTAGAAAAAGCAATGGAAAATCATGAGGATGTATCTGGGGTTCATTTTAACCACAAGGACAACAATTCTTGGAGAATGGGATCTTAGCATACTCCCATCTGGACCTGCTGAGGGAAAGCCATTAAAAAAAGTTCCCTCTTCCATGCACTCCCTATATAGGATCTATAACATGCTAAGCAAACAAAGCTGTAATAGTTGGCAAGTATTAAAGATTTCCACTTTAGAACCCACCACTGAAAGTTGAGTGTATCATCCAGATTGATCTATCAAGTGATGTCAAAGATTCTTTAACAGATTTCAACTTTAAATTGAAACTGTCTAAATCTAGAGAGACTAGAGAGTAGGTAAAAATACGTAACTAACACTATTAGGATTGGGGGGGGAGCATGCAACCTAGATCCTGTGCATGTACAGTTTGCTTGCCCAACACTCACTTCCAGCTGTGCAACCCATTATTAAGACAATAGTCCGTGTCTTAATATGACACGGACTATTATGAGTCCATGGCCCAGGGGTTGAGAATCCCTGCTTTAAATCACTGTAAGTATATACATGTGCTCCATACAGTATTTTGGCTGTTGTTTTAGCTTTAAAAATCTTAGACTATTATATATGCATTTGCCTTTGTGTCACAGATTTTATATGGTATTGTAGTTTATACTTCCTTTAAAATGCTAAACATTTTCCATTTTAAAAACATTTAAAAGAGTTTCTTTCTTCCTGGGGTTTTTCTTATAATTGCAGAGTCTACTTTTTTCAGATCAACTGAGTGCTGATCTGTTGGTTGCAAAAAGAATTGACTGACTGGCTTGTCATCCAAACCTGATGTTATGATCAGACACAGAGCATCAGCCCAAATTCACTGACATAGCTGCTTTCTTACCTAAGGAAGGAATAGAACTCACAGTCTCCTGATTTCTAGTCTGGAGACTTAATCAATAGACCAAACTGGCTTTCTTTTTTAAAAATTAGCTTTAAAACAAGTAAAATTAGCATAAACCTACATTAAATACTTAACAATACATGACTTAATACATTGCTTAACAATGCATAATGTAAGTGGATCACAAGCTTCCTAACAAACAGGAAGCAGCAGGTGAAGCTAAGCAGAATCACATCAGATACCTGTACAATCAGCACAGGGGGTCCCCAAGGCTGTGTGCTCTCCCCACTTCTCTTCTCTCTGTATACCAATGACTGAATCTCTAACGATCCATCTGTTAAACTACTGAAGTTTCCAAATGACACAACAGTGATTGGTGGCATTTGAGACAATGATGAATCCGCATACAGATGGGAGGTTGAACAACTAGCCTCATGGTGTGACTGGAACAATCTGGAACTGAACACACTCAAAACTGTAGAAATTGTGGTAGACTTTAGGAGAAACCCTTCCATACTTCCACCTGTCACATTACTAGACAACACAGTATCAACAGTAGAAACCTTCCAATTTCTAGGTTCTACCATATCTCATGACTTAAAATGGAGACCCAACATCAAAAACATCATCAAAAAAAGGAAAACAAAGAATGTTCTTTCTGCGCCAACTCAGAAAGCTCAAACTGCCCAAGGAGCTGCTGATCCAGTTCTACACAGGAATTATCGAGTTTGTCATTTGCACCTCTATAACTGTCTGGTTTGGTTTTGGAACCCAACAAGACAGACACAGACTTCAAAGGATAATCAGAACTGCAGAAAAAACAATTGCTACCAACCTGCCTTCCATTGAGGACCTATATACTGCATGAATCAAAAAGAGGGCTGTGAAAATATTTACAGATCCTCACATCCTGGACATAAACTACCGTATATACTCGAGTATAAGCCGAGTTTTTCAGCACGTTTTTTGTGCTGAAAAGCGCCCCCTCGGCTTATACTCGAGTCTACATCTCGATGTACTTCGGGAACCCCGCACAGGAGACGCCAAAGAGGCGGCGAGATCGTCCGGCGGGATTTGCCCAAGGCTGAGCAGTTCGCCGCGCGGACCCGAGCCAAGCCGGTCCCAGTCCAGCCGAACGGTGAAAGCGGAGCGGCGCTCGGCATGTCGGGGAAACCCTCCCTCCCTCAGCCGAGAAGGCTGGCGGCTCCCCCGCCCCGCCGCGTGGACCCGAGCCAAGCCGGTCCCAGTCCAGCCGAATGGTGAAAGCGACATGCCGAGCGACATGCCAAGCGCCGCTCCGCTTTCACCGTTCGGCTGGACTGGGTCCGGCTTGGCTCGGGTCCGCGCGCCGGGGCGGGGGAGCCGCCAGCCTTCTCGGCTGAGGGAGGAGGGTTTCGACATGCCGAGCGCCGCCCGCCACTGCTCGCTGGACTGGGACCGGCTTGGCTCAGGTCCGCAGTAACTCCCGCCAGGCTGTGCCGCGAGGAAACCATTTAAAAGCCCAGCTTCTGAAGCACGGAGGGAGAAGAAAGAAAGCCCTGGCGGTGCAATGAGAGGGCGGGGGAGCCGCCAGCCTTCTCAGCTGACGCTTTCACCGTTCGGCTGGACTGGGACCGGCTTGGCTCGGGTCCGCGCGGCGGGGCGGGGGAGCTGCCAGCCTTCTCGGCTGAGGGAGGGAGGGTTTCCCCGACATGCCGAGCGTCGGCCGAGAAGGCTGGCGGCTCCCCCGCCCCGCCCTCTCACTGCACCGCCAGGGCTTTCTTTCTTCTCCCTCCGTGCTTCAGAAGCTGGGCTTTTAAATGGTTTCCTCGCGGCAGGCGGGAAGAAGATACTCTGAGGCGAATATGGCTGAAGGAGTATGATTAGCCCAAGGTCAGAACTCATGGTCTCTGGCTTTCTAGCATGGTACCCTTTAGACCAAACCGACTATTTTTATTATATCTCGTAGGAATTATGCCTGGTAGGTAGGTACAAAGTCTAAATTACTTACAAGACATAAAGTACATTGCATTGGGAGACATTTGTTTGTATCTGAAAGCTTTCAAAAACTACTGAAGAAGTTGCCACCAAACTCTATTTTACTATGACAAAAGGTGAAATCTATTTATAATACAGCAGGTGAGTATATTAACTGTATTTAATTAATAGAAGCCTCTTCCTACTTTTGGAAGGCAGCTGCAAGCATTATCCAAACAAACAAGATTTAAGTATCAAGTATAAAAATAAATATTCAAATAAATATTCATGTTATTTTACTTGGCTCTATCTTTATTTTTTACATTGACCAGTAGCTGCCTCATTTCCCACCCTAGGCTTATACTCGAGTCAATAGTTTTTCCCAGTTTTTTGTGGTAAAATTAGGTACCTCGGCTTATATTCGGGTCGGCTTATACTCGAGTATATACGGTATTTCAACTCCTACCTCAAAACAATGCTATAGAGCACTGCACACCAGAACAACTAGACACAGTTTTTTCCTGAACACCATCACTCTGCTAAACAAATAATCCCCTCAACACTGTCAAACTATTTACTAAATCTGCACTACTCTCATCAGTCCCATCACCCATTTCCTTCCACTTATGATTGTAACTTTGTTGTTTGTATCCTTACAATATATACTGATATTGTTTTCTGATTGCTTATTTATAGCCTATGACTATCATTAAGTGTTGTATCATTAAGTGTTAAATTTGTACCCTATGACTATCATTAAGTGTTGTAAGTGGTATACCTTAATGTATCTTTTCTTTTATGTACACTGAAAGCATATGCACCAAGACAAATTCCTTATGTGTCCAATCACACTTGGCCAATAAAAATTATATTCTATTTTATTCTATTAAAATATAATCAATGTTTACAAATTTAAATAGCCATACAATTATAACTATTATCCTATTTGAAATTATAGCTTCTTGGCTGTTTTACTGCATTAGTCATTGCTGGTCATCCACAATATTACCAAAAGTAGAATATTTTGTTGATGACAAATTTATTATTGACCATCTAAAACATCATTTGGGGCTACTCTGATCTGGTTCACATAAAGACCAACCAAGTAATCATGGCACCTCCTACACTTACAAATCAAGGGCCGCTTACCACAACCCCTTGTCAGCAATGACTGTCAACTTGAAAAAGTTTACTTGATGCCTCAAGCATTTCTGTCCGAGGGTGCCAATAGTTAAGAGCTGATTCAGAAAACTGACGATTGTGAGCTGTTTTCAATTGCAGTTACTTAGTGTGCGTCTACATGTGCTACGTGTGTGTCACCAGAAAATATTATAATGGCTATTTAAAAATTGTTTTGTATTCAGCTAAAGATCTACACTCTCCTTGTCTCTTATTGCTGAAAAATTTCTATTCAAGAATATTTAATAGGTCTGTGCTAAGAATTGCTATGTGTCATAGCCTGCATAAAATAATCGAAGCAGTAATAAATACTTAATTATGTATCCCAGTTTTGTTCCAAAATTTAGCTTAAAAAGGCCTTCAAAAATGGAAATGCTAGGAAAGAATATTTAAATACAATAATTAAACACAAATATAATTGGATTTTTATTTTCCAAAAAATGTGAACTTCCATTATCTTAAAAATGAGCAAATAGCTGTTTAATTATGTGCTCCTTTCATTTTTTGAATGTTTATTTAATGCAAAAAAATTGACAAATGCTACTACAGGCATACTAGAAATACACAAAATTATATTTAAAAACAAAACAAAACAAGGCAACAGTAGTTTTTTGGATTAATGAGGAATCCTAAGGAATTATTGCCTTTTTCTTAAAATACATGACTGATTAAAGAGATTACCACTTTCATTTAGTATTTGACTGTCCAGGTGTTTCACCTCCTCACTTTAGCTACAACAAAAAGGGATTTGTAGTCTGGTATAGTTCAGGCCAGAAATGATTCTCTTTGCTATTTAAAATCAGCTGTGTTGCTATTCATATCTTCTACTGTTTTTCTCCCACCATCTGTTGCTAATGAACTCTTACAATGACAGGCATCTGTAATTTTTTAAAACTGAGTTATAATTTCTGATTTTTGTACAATCATACACATATACATATACAATCATATCTGGAAACAGATTTCTGGATAGATTTAAATTATTTAGAAATTAAAACTATTCCTTAATAACCATAGCAACCTAGGGAGTATCATAATCATTTCTTACAGTGGTTCAGCATCTAGACCAGTGGTTGTCAACCTGGTCCCTACTGCCCACTAGTGGGTGTTCCAGCTTTCATGGTGGGCAGTAGGGGTTTTGTCCGATACTGAAGTATTATTATTATTATTATTTATTATTATTTATTGAATTTTTATACCGCCCTTCTCCCGAAGGACTCAGTATGCAACATGAGGTTTGTGGTCGGAGAAATCAGCCCACTAATATTTAAGATTAATCTTAACAGTGAAAAAGTATTTCTTTTTTGAAGTAATCAAAATCAATTCTTTATTAGAGTCAATGAACAAATGTACTTTACATATTCAAATGCATAAACATTTGAAGGAAATAATTATGCAATGCTGCTAAAATCACAGTATTGCAAAGGAATCTCCCACAGAAAGTTGTACAAAACAGAATTTAAGATTTCTAAAGGAATCTTAAATTGCTGCTGATTTGCACTTTTTTGAAACTAACTCTGATGTAAAGAGTTTTCAAACTGCATAAAAAGATATAATAATTTACTGATATAACTACCAGAGAGAATAAGCATAGAGATTAAACTTAGACTGAAAAACAACACAGAAAAAACTAAATGAAGCCTAGCATATTTCTCAGTTAATGTTCTTCTATTCCTCTAAAAAAGACTTCTATTTGGAATAGAAGTTATTCTTTATCCAATTTATTACCTTGAAAAATCTTGCTTTCTCTAAATTTTCCATTTTGAATATGTGGATTAAAAACAGTTGCCTTGCTCTCTTTCCTAGTTCAATGCATTTCATCTTCCTATTTCAAAAGCCAAAATTGGTCTTTATCCCCAGAAAGAGGGACTGAAGTGGGAAGGCAGGGCAAATAGGGAAAACTCTGTTGGCTGCATGTTCAAATAAATAACTTAATCAGCAGGATGGTGATTCCACATCTTGGTCTGCAGATATGGCAATATATCATCCTTTTCTTATTTAGGTTACTAATATCAGGAAAACAATGGGGAATGAAATAAGATTAGATGTGAGAATGAGCACATATTATAGGAATCCTTGTTTTATAATTCTGGGCCTCCCTTCTTAAACTACTATTTTGCATTTGACTTCAACTGGCAGAATTGTATCTTTTGCAAAAAAAACCCAAAAAAAAAACAAAGATTCTGTAAGTGCATTTTTCTGAGAAAGAACACATCCAGATAGTATAATAATCACTCACTATGGGTGTGCAAAGGTGTTAATTCTAACGTTCTTGCTCGGTATGATATTTGTTGCGAAAGATATTCCACCCGGACAATTCTTCCAGGATTTAATCCAAAGGTCAGACCATTCATACCTACCTCATCAAATTGTTGCCATGAGTTAACTGAAAGATGTTTTCTTTTATCCAGTACCAAGTCTGACTTATGTTAACCCCATTAGATAGGCCAGACCAGTAAATTAACACTTCAGGAAGATAAAAACTATTTTTATTAAGATTGGCTAAAGCACTTTTGTCTCAGTCTCTTTCAAATATTATTTTATTTCATAAAGCTTAAAAAAAATCATTCTTTCCCAGATAACAGTTCTTGCATATTTCTATTACTGTCACCTTCCTTAGTCTCCACATTTATTTTCATATTCCTGTCCCTTTTTTATTTATTCCAATATGTTACCAACTCTTGTGATTTATTCTCTGTTCTCTTTATTCCCTTTTTCTCCTCAAAAGTCAGTTTAGATGTAACAGGAACACTCCTTTAATGAAGCTCCCAATTTCATTTTCTTTATATAAAAAGTAGTTGGGGAAAAACATCTGGATTGGACTACGGTAGGGAATTAACCTTCTCTCCTAAGAATCTTTCCCCAGCTCTTACGTGCCATGACTGCAACACATTTTAATCTATCCCACCCCCGCCTCTGTGTGTGTGTGTGCGCGTGCGCGAGTGTTCAACTAACAATGCTGCTTGTTATAAGGAAGAGATATTCAGTGAAGAAAAGAATACAAGTGTTAATTCTTCTCCCTGTTTCACAATCCCAACCAATGCAGCCCATAGCTAGTTTTGAAAAGGAAAAGAAGTCCGAGGCTCCCTTGTGCCCTCACATTTAGCTTGACCCCATTAACGGCTTGACCCCATTGAGTGTACTTGTCATAGCTGCATTTCAAACCTTATCTTGCAACTGCATGGTGGAACTTAACTGAACTGAATATTTTAGCTGAAATTTAGCTGTATAATCCCCTGATGTAAATTCACACAAATGGAGTTCTGAATTATTCCAGTATCATTTGAATGTCATCACTAAACAAGTCACAAATTTATTAAGAAGACAATCAGATTTGCTTTCACTTTCAAACATACATTTCAGGGAAGGGTTTTTTTGGATTGATAGATACATTTGGAATTTAGATAATATGCTGTTTGCCATAATGAATGCCATGCAGGTGTGAAAATTTTACCAAAAACAAATTAACTCAACTGTAGGAGCATTCTAAGCTACCTTGAATTCCTTAAAATAACTACCTGCATTTTGCCCTTGTAAATGTAGCTGCCTGTAAGAGAAAAAGCCAAGATAGTGAACTCTTGCTTTGAAATATATTTACTCATCTAAACAAACTCAATAGATGAAAATCACACACACTATACTTATCTGCTATGTGGCACAGAGTAAAAAAGTGGGAGGAGAATTATTTCTCTTCAATGCTTCCTAAAAAAGGCATTTCGTGGAGATGGGTGTTTATTATATAAAATATAAACAAATATATTTTGTTTATTTAAAATATAAATAAATAATATATACATTTCTTTGGATGGCTCCCTTTATGGGACAGATTCTTGGCTATTGGTTAAATTCTTTTGTTGCTTTTTTTGATAAAGCACAGGGTATACCAGTAGTCACTTTGTATTGCTGGCATGAAGAGAAATAAATCTTTGCTTTAAAATAGAACCCAGTCCAAAATCTGTTAAACTAACTCTAGATGACAGGTTTCTAAAATCCTCCTGATCTGATGCTATGCTATTACACCATAAACTCTCAAAATAAAACAACAGATTATTATTTCCTCCCTTTGTTGGCTAGTAAACAGATTATAGCTTTCTCAAGGAGAGTCTTAACTATTACAAAACAGCTGGCCAAAATAAACTACAGGGATGGTTCTTAAATATGCAGATTCCCAGTTTATAAAGCAGTGTGGTAGCAGTTAAGATATTGGTCTTGGCAGGTGGAAAGCCAGCAGCTCAGGTTTGAGGCCTCAGTGACATGTGACAGTGTGAGCTGCCATCCTTGCCCCAGCTCCTGCCAACCTAGCAGTTCAAAACCATGCAAACACGACTAAATCAATAAGTACCAATTTAATGGAAAGGTACAGTGTTCTGTGATGTCATGCTGGCTACATGACTCCAGGAATGTCTTTGGACCACACTGGCTGAATGGTCTTGAAATTGAGATGACCACCGCCACCTATAGTCGGCAATGACTAGTGGAGTAAGATCTGCAGGGATTTCTCCTTTAACTTACTAGTACATATTGGCTCTGCACACTAAATTAATATGTGAAAAAGTCACTGCACTCTCACAATTTGTCCCACACAACTCTTCTCTTTAAGCATTATTATTGACTTATAGAAGACAGAAGTGAATATTCTATTCTAATCTTTTTAAGGATGCCTGAAATGCCTTCTTCCATGTTGTCTGTAAATTTTATAAGCAGAATTTACTGAAAATATAATACGTAATTGTAATTAAACTGAATGTTTCAAGAAAACATACATATATACATGTATATTCGTTCTCTGTTACACAGAAAGAGGGGGGAGGGAGGGGAAGAAAAAGAGTATTTATCTTTTTCTATTATCTATATAGACATATCCTCACCCATTCAAAGACAGATACACATATTTTATCATCAATTTTTCTTGTGATAATGTTCATTTTGTTGAGCAGTGTTACACAGATAGTCCTCATTTAGTCACTGCTTAATGACTCTTCTCAGTTATAACAGTGATGAAAAAATATCCTTGGGGCCAAATTTTGCATTTGTGATCTTTCCAGATCTGTAAATTAAAGGAAAACTGAAGTAAGAGAATAAAATGTTAATGTTTCACTTCCTTCACTTAATACCCAGATTGCCAGTCCCAGCTGCGGTCATCAAAAAAGGTTTGCATGTACTGCATGTCAACTATAACAGCAGATAAGTTTAAATATTAAATGAATAGAACAAATATTGACCTTTAAATATATGACATTTTAAAATTGCTAAATGATTGTAATTATAGAAACCATGAGACTTCAAAACCCTTTTTTGTGCCTCTCAGAGATTTTATGACACTGGCTACAAAACTTGATGTCATATATTCCTGTTGGGTTTTTTAGGTGGAAATACTTATTATCTACAATGGAAGCCCTATTAAAAAGTCAAAGACATTTTTTAAAAAAATACACAGCCATTGCAAAAATTCAAGAAAATAAGCCAAGAATATCCTGCCGGTTTCCTCCAACTCTTAGAACATTGGCCATCGAACACTCATCTCTAGTTTAGATGTGCCCATTAACCACTTATGCATCGATTTGCTATATGGACAAGATGAATCATTCTGAACAAAGGAAAGAAAACATGTGGCAAGTGTGCAAATGTATCAAAGATTCTATATGAGGTAGAATTCCCTGGATACATTTGAAAAGGTGCTTTGTTTCCCATAAAGGTAAAGGTAAAGGTAAAGGTAAAGGTTCCCCTCGCACATACGTGCTAGTCGTTGCCGACTCTAGGGGGTGGTGCTCATCTCTGTTTCAAAGCCGAAGAGCCAGCTCTGTCTGAAGATGTCTCCATGGTCATGTGGCCGGCATGACTCAACACCAAAGGCGCACGGAACGCTGTTACCTTCCCATCAAAGGTGGTCCCTATTTTTTCTACTTGCATTTTTACGTGCTTTCAAAATTGCTAGGTTGGCAGAAGCTGGGACAAGTAATGGGAGATCACCCCATCACACGGCAGCACTAGGGATTCGAACTGCTGAGCTGCCAACCTTTCGATTGACAAGCTCAATGTCCTAGCCTCTGAGCCATCGTGTCCCTTTGTTTCCCATAGATGCTTTCAAACATTCCTGGGCCTCTGAAGTTATAAACAGCCAATGTTATATAAGGAAGAAAAAGTATGGAGAAGGTATTTGTTGAGCAAATGAGCAATCCAAATGTTGTGGATTCAGCATTCTGATTTCAAAGAGCAAAACTTCACATAAGTTAACAATCTGTAAGTATATAAGGGATTACCTTGCTGTAATTCAGCAAATAATTTACAATAGTTAAAGATATCTCCACACTCTGACAAGAAATGAATGTATTGCCACCTACACATTAAAAACAAACAAAAACAAAGCTATTTTTGAAGTAAAGAACATGATTTCATTCATTTTTCAACTTAGAAAAGCTATTAGCGAGTTTCAAAAAAATGACCAAATACCCATTGGGTGATGGACGCCATCTCAGACAAGAAGGAAGAGCTGATTCCAGGAATTTCAGAGGGCGGTGGGGAGAAACGCTGACAGCTCCGAGCCATGAGTGAAGAGGCCGGACTTAGTGGAGAGATTGCCGGAGGGGCAACCAGCAAACAGGCAGTTTGTCTCTCCAGGAAAAAGAAAGGCACAGCTGCAGCAGAGGTTCCACAGGAAGAATAGAGGGGAGAAAGTGCATAACTGAAGTTGGTCAGCAGGGATAAATTTCTTCTTCCACCTGATTCATGACTGCACATGGTCAAGAGGAGGCAGGCACAATGGAAGTCAGTGAGGCTACTGGTCAGAGAGGCTATTAGTCAGCAACGCTAGCCTTGCATTTTTTGATGAGTTGCTCCAATCAGAGGCTGTTACACTTGAAATCCACCTGAGCCTTCTATAATTTCATAAACACCAAACTTAAAGACTCAAAAACTATCCCATCCCTAATGGGGAAGACTTTAATGATGAAACCGTTAAGGCCAACCTCTTTAACATGTTCTTCAGTTCAGTCTTTGTCAACAGCAATGGCTTCTGCTCCACATTTCCTAGTCATACCACAACTAATTTGAACGATCTCCTACATATTGATTTTACAGCAGGTAATGCTGAAACGGCACTACACAACCTAAAGTCATCTCTATCTACTGACTCTGATAGATTATGTGCCTACTTCTTGAAAAAGCTTTCCACTGCCATAGCCAAACCTCTAAGCACAATCTATGAGGTATCTTTCAAAACCAGCTCCTTGCCCGACCTATGGTCATTAGCCATGGTCATCCCTATCTTCAAAAAGGGAGATCCAAGCTTAGTAGAAAATTACAGATCAATCTCACTGTGTTGCATCACCTGTAAAGTCATGGAATCAATTATAAACCAATCCATCACCCTCCACTTAGAGACAAACAATCTGCTTTCTAACAAACAGTTTGGTTTCAGGAAAAAATTGTCCTGTTATCTGAAACTCCTACACTGCAGAAACATTTGAACCACACAACTCGGGTAAAGCAATAGACGCAATTTACATGGACTTCTGCAAAGCCTTTGATTCAGTGGTACACTGACAAACTACTGATAAAACTAAGCTCATATGGCATTTCCGGATCCCTGCACATGTGGATAGCCGTGTTCCTGTCAAACAGGCAACAAGTAGTCAAAATAGGGAATGCCCTATCAAACCCAGCACCAGTTAACAGTGGTGTCCCACAAGGCAACATTTTAGGACCCACACTCTTTCTGCTTTACATAAATGACATTGCAATCATATTATAAGCAGCTGCATCTTCTTCACTGATAACTATTTAACACCACCGACAATCCTGCTGCCCTACAAAGCGACCTTGACTATGTGTCAGAATGGTTGTGCAGTTGGCAACTCCAAATCTGAACTAACAAATGCTCTGAACACCAAATACACCAAATAGATGACCCTCACTCTATGAAGGACCAAGGAGTACTCATCTCAAATGATCTAAGCCCCAGAGCTCATTTTAACAGCACTGCCAAAAAGGCATTAAGAGTTGTTAACCTAATTTTGCAAAGCTTCTTCTCCTGTAACATTGTACTGCTAACTAGGCCGTACAAAACCTTTGCCAGACCAATTCTTGAATACAGCTCGTCTGCCTGGAATCCACACTGTATATCAGACATTAATATAATTGAGCGGGTCCAGAGGTATTTTACAAGAAGAATATGCCACTCCTCTGCTCACAATAGAATCCCTTATGCCACCAGTCTTGAAATTTTGGGCTTGGACAACATGGAACTATGCTGCCTATGATCTGACCTAAGCATAGTATACAAAATTGTCTGTCTCAACGTTCTATCTGTCAATGACTATTTCAGCTTCAACCTCAATAATACATGGGCAAACAATAGATAAACTCTAAATAGATAGATAGATAGATAGATAGATAGATAGATAGATAGATAGATAGATAGATAGATAGATAGATAGATAGATAGATAGATAGATAGATAGATAAACTGCTCCAAACTCAATTGCAGAAAATACGACTTAAGCAAAAAGAGTGGTCAATACCTGGAATACTTTATCTGGCTCTGTTGTTACATCCTCAAACCCCCACAGCTTCAACCTTAAACTATCTACCATGGACCTCACCCCATTCCTAAGAGATCTATAAAGGGAGAGGGGTTCTTAAGCACACCAGCATGCCTATCATCTCTGGCGTACTGTCCCCATTTATTTGTACTAATTTCCTATGTTCATGTCCATGTTTATACTTATACTTGTTATCTTTTACATGTTATAAATAAATAAATAAATAAATAAATAAATAAATAAATAAATAAATAAATAAATAAATAAATAAATAAATAAATAAATAAATAAATATTTAGCCCAGCATGTAGAGCACAGCACTGCTGGGAACAACTCATCAATTCCTTGCCATGCATTCATTCAACCATTGTGATTCTTACAATGCACCTAAGCCTTGACTCTACTACTGGGCCTGGATGTTGTTTTTCTGACTTTGGACTTGCTTATTGGACCTGGGACATCCCATTTCTCGATGGAAATATTGGACGCATTGGGTTTTACATTAGTTCCTGTGTGGGGTGAATCCTGGGGAATACTCTTTGGAGTTGATGAAGCCCCAATAAAGACATATGTGGAGTGGGATAGAACATACTGCTTCTGCATTTAACAAGTTAAAGAATATACTTCATGGGGCCTGAATTCTGCGGGAGTGTAGAAGGGAGACAACAGGCTTCCACTGAATGCTTGTAAAACTGAATGGCCATGGATAGATGGTGTCTTAGGATCTGGGGGTTTAGCATCTTTAGTTCTGGATGGGATTGTACTACCCCAGACAGATTCCCATAGGTAAGTTGGTGTTCTTCTAGTCTCATAACTCCTTCTCAAAGAGCAGGTGACAGTTGTGGCTGGGAGACTCTTTGCATAACTTTGTATTGTGTACTAGATCCACCTTCCAGATAATTAGACTTGTACTCAGACCATTGTATCCTGTTTATCTTGTGTTTGGACTAGCACAGAGAATATTCAGAAGCTAGAATGTCACAGAATGCAGCAGTGTAGACAGTTCTAGGGGTCCTAAGATGAGACTTTTACATGAACTACACTGGTTGCTGGATTGCTTCAGGGTCCAATTCAAGGTGTTTTATCACTTTTAAAGCCGTTTACGACATGGGTGCAGACTATCTGAGGAACTGTCTCACCCCAATGAATTGGTCTGCATAATGGCACTGGCAGAAAACGCAAGTTTTGGACTCAATTGGCCAATGAATTTTAGCTTGCCCAGGAGAAGATCTCTTTCTGCCTTGATTCCTACCTTTTGGAATATCATGCCTCGCCAAGATCTTCCCTCTTAGTCTTCCGAAAAGGCCTGAAAACCTGGTTCTACCAACTGGTTTAGGGGCTTCAGTAGAGACATCCACTCTAGAGATGGTTAATAGATTAATAGAAGATTCTACCTCTACCCGCTATATCCAGTTTATTGTTAAAATTATTGTTAAATATTAAAATATTAAAACAATATTAAAAAATATAGTTAAACTTGTTAAAATCAAAATTTGTTGTTGTTAATTGCGAAGTCGTGTCCGACCCATCGCGACCCCATGGACAACGTTCCTCCAGGCCTTCCTGTCCTCTACCATCCTCTGGAGTCCATTTAAACTCACGCCTACTGCTTCAGTGACTCCATCCAGCCACCTCGTTCTCTGTCGTCCCCTTCTTCTTTTGCCCTCAATCTTTCCCAGCATTAGGCTCTTCTCCAGTGAGTCCTTCTTTCTCATTAGGTGGCTAAAGTATTTCATTTCAAAACCCCATGGACAGAACAAAAAGGGGGGGGGAATTAGATAGTAATATTGTTTTATTGCTCTAATTGTTTTATATTATTTTATGATGTTGCATGCTCCCTAGGATCACTCAACACAGAGATGGATAGGACATATGTGTATGAAAATATAAATGTAATAAACAAATAAATATATATTTTCATTGTCAATTTTTTTTCAAGCAAAACAAATGGATTAGACAATGAAAATGAATCTAACTTAGTATACCATCTGTAAAAGCAATAAGTACTTTCACTATCTATTTTATTTTATTTTATTTTATTTTTTTATTTTTTATTTTTATTTTATTTTATTTTTTATTTATTTTTTATTAATCCACATTATTGAACAGTGGTCCTTAAAATAACTGCATTCAGGAACAATAATGTGAATTAAATGCCCAAAGAAGGAATTAGGAACAGCATGTGATTTTCGAGCCTCAGCTTTCCAAACCTGGCCTAATTGATGACAATTCTACTTTATCGCTGCTAACAAAGTTTGATTTATCCTATTATAAAAGCAGCGGTGCCAGTATCTTTTCTTTAGCGGGTTTGGGGGGGGGCCTTAAATGGTAGCTTTCTAACATATACAATCAGCTTTTCATGGAATCTTTCTAGGTTTATCATCAGCCTTTAGATCTATTCCAAAGGACAATCAGCATTTATCTAGAAACTATTCACAAAACATGGGAAAGATCATAACAACATTGCAATATTTCTTCATGAAGAAGAAAGCACACCATAAATATGATTACACTCAGATTTTGAAATCTTTTCATAAAAGAAAAATTTAAACAATAAAAATTAGGAGTTAGAAATACACTAAAAAAGGCAGTTTTTGGCAATTCACTCTTAAAAATATTATTTAATTTAGATTATTAAATTATTATTAACAGAATAGACTAACAGAGTTGAAGGGACTTTGGAAGCCTTCTAATACAATCCCCTGCTCAGGCAAGAAACCTTTTCAGACAAATCCAATCTCTTCTTAAAAACTTCCAGTGTTGGAGCATTCACAACTTCTGGAGGCAAGTTGTTCCACTGATCAATTGTTCTGTCAGGAAATTTCTCCCTAGTTCTAGGCTGCTTCTCTCTTGATTAGTTTCCACCTATTGCTTCTTGTTCTACCCTCAGGTGCTTTGGAAAATAGTTTTACTCCTCTTGCTTGTGCAAAAACATGAAATATTGGAACACTGCTATCATGGCTCCTCTAGTCCTTCTTTTCATTAAACTAGATACTCAAATCCAGCAAGCATTCTTTATATGTTTTAGCCTCCAGTCCCCTAATCATCTTTGTTGCTCTTCTCTGCTCTTTCTAGAGTCTCAACATATATATATATGAGACTTCATCGAAACGTCGCCAAGACACTTCCAATTTTACGCGGGAGAAAACCCGAATAACCAAAGACCTACATACAAACACCCGCGAAAACCCCAGAAAACACACACACACACACACACACACACACACATATATGTGGCGACCTCTAGGGGGAGGGCCTTCTCTGTGGGGGCCCCTACCCTCTGGAACGAGCTCCCTCTGGGGCTTCGTCAACTCCCCGATCTCAGGTCCTTCCGCCGCGAGCTGAAGAGGTTGCTGTTTCGAAGAGCAGGACTAGCTTGAACGTAGTTTTTAAATTGGGATTTTTAAAAAAGGGGTTTAAATGAGGTTTTAAATTTGTATTTAAAAGTTTTAGGGCATCAATTGAATTTAACTGTCTATTCTTTTAGCTGTTTATATGTATTATATGTTTTCTGTTGGTTTTTTTTGGCTGTGAACCGCCCTGAGTCTTTCGGGAGATGGGCGGTATACAAATATAATAAATAATAATAATAATAATAATAATAATAATAATAATATATATATATATATATATATATATATATATATATATATATATATATATATTTATATATATATATATATATATATATATATATATTGGTTTTCTGAGGTTTTCGCGGGTGTTTGTATGTAGGTCTTTGGTTATTCGGGTTTTCTCCCGCATAAAATTGGAAGTGTCTTGGCGACATTGCTCCCAGAAGCACGAAGCTGAGGCCTGAAGATGATGACTGAGACTTCGTCGAAACGTCGCCAAGACACTTCCAATTTTACGCGAGAAAACCCAAATAACTAAAGACCTATATATATATATATATATATATATATATATATATATATATATATATATATATATATTTATTTATATATATATTTATTTGCATTGTGGCAATCAAAACTGGATGTAGTATTCCAAATGTGGTCTTTCTAAGGCATTGTAAAGTGATACTTACACTTCATGTGATCTTAATCCTATTCCTCTGTTAATGAGTGAAACCTAGAACTGTATTGGCTTCTTTGGGAGCTGCAGCACACTACTGGATCCTATTTAAGTGATTGTCCACTAGAACTCCAAGATCCCTCTCACAATTACTACTATTGAACAAGGTACCACCTATACTATATCTGTGCATTTGGTTTTTCTTGCCTAAATGTAAAACCTTACTTTTTTCATGATTGAATTTCATGTTGTTAGATAGTGCACAATGCTCAGGTCTGTCAAAATCCTTCTGTATCATAAGCCTATCTTCTGGAGTGTTGGCTATTGCTTCAGCTTAGTGTCAACTGCAAATTTGATGAGTTTCCTATCTATCCCCTCATCCAAATAATAGATAAAGATGTTGAAGGGTATTGGGACTAAAACAGAACCTTGGAGCAGCCTACTGTATATTTCCCTCTGTGTAGATGCAGTTCCATTGAGAACTACATGTTGACAGTTATAATCCATCTGGTGGTGATGCCGTCTAACCCACATTTTTCTATTTTATCAAGTAGTAGGTTGTCGTCTACTTTATCAAATGTCTTACTGAAGCCCAAGTGAATTATATCCACAGCATTATTCTGGTCCAGTAATTTTGTCACTTTATCAAAAAAATGCAATAAGATTTGTCTGGAATGATCTTTTTCAATCTTGTTCGCTAATTCATTGTTTGATTATCTTTTCCAGAATTTTCCCAGGTATTCAGGTCAGGGTGATAGATCTATAGTTTCCCGGATCTATTTGTTTTCCTCTTTTTGAAGATGGAAACAACATCAGTTCTTTTCCAGTCCTTTGATAATATCTTGGTGCTCCAGGATCTTTGAAAGATATAGTTCAGTGGTTCTGAGATCACATCTGCCGATTGTGGCAGAATCTTGTGGTGTAATACATTTGATCCTGGTGATTTAACTCGTCTAGGATGGGCAGGTGCTCATTTACCATTTTCTTGCCTATTTTAACTTGTATTCGTAATTTGTTTTTTACAGTACTGTTTTTGATACATTGGACTGTTTTCTCCTTTTGTGTAGAGACAGATGCAAAAAATGAGTTAAGCAGTTCTGCTTTCTCCCTATTGCTTGTCACCTTCTTGCCATTTTCTCACATTAATGGACCAATAATTTCCTTGAGTTGTTTTTTTTTTTACATGTCAAAAGAAGAGTTTATTGTTCTTGTTTACTTTTGTTGCAAGCCTTAGTTAATTTTGAGCCTTAGCTTTCCTCACTTTATCTTTGCAGTCTTGGGTTATTTGCTGATATTCTGCCTTAGTTGTGTGCCCCTCTTTCCCATTTTTATACTTGTCCTTTTTGTCTTTCAATTTATCAGACAGTTCTTTATGCAGCCATGATTATTTCTTTTGAGAGCTTCATTGGTATTTTTCTTCTTCGTTTGGTATTGTGCTACACTGGGCTTTTATAATCTCACTTTTCAAAGTTTCCCAAGTTTCTTGGGTTGTTTTCCCCTTGAAGATTCTTATCCATGGAATCTTTCCCAAGCTCCCTCTAAGTTTACTGAAATTAGCTCTCTATTGGCCTATACTTTAATTTGACTTTGTTCTATTGCTTGTGTATGCATAATTTTGAACTCAAATATTGTATGATCACTCCCTCAAGTTTCCAGTAGCTTCAATACCTTCTATAATTTCATCTCTATTAGTGAAAATTAAATACAATATGGTTTATCCCCTAGTTTCCTTCTCTACTTTTTGGAGACAAAATTGTCTGCTAAGTTTGTCAAGAACCTGTTTGATCTTCCACTTGGTGCAGAGTTTGTCTCCCAGTTGATGTCAGGATAGATAGATACAACAAGTATCTATTCCCTCTGATACATGTTTCTCTGTCTCTCTGTCTCTCCCTCTCTCCTCTTTAATATTCTGATATATTCCCTAGCATAGTTGTTGGATTCAATATATAGTTTTAAGTGGTGGAGGACAAAAAACATTTCTTAGCCTAACCTTAAGATATAATGTGCATTTATCCAAAATCAGTGCTATTTTTCTTCTTTACCTGAGACATTTGTCATCAATCTTTTGAAACAAGTCAAGTGGAAATCTAAGTTCTCATTCATGCATAATATTATACTCACAGCTTAGTAGCATCTTATGTTTCAAATCAACTAACTGAAGCCTTGAGCATCTTTCTGTTATTAATGAAAGTTTAATACATGTTATGTTAGTAAAGAATACACTTTAAAACATTAAACATATTCTAATCCCAATGCATAAGCTCAGTAGGCATTTTATTCAAGTGGAGGTCACCCTAATATGATATAGGATCCTATTTCCTGGTTTGATGTATGATGCTAACAGTATCCCTATGCACAGTGCAGACATGCGGACATGCACCCGCCCACATCTATATGCAATTTGCACATGCCTGCATTGTTTCAGTTCAAAGCTCTAAATATAAAATATTGGAATGGAAAACTGTCTTACTGAAACAGACCACTGTTCCATCTACTCATAGCTCATTCAAAATTAAGCGGTAGTTTAAATCTATTACTAAGTCCTCAGAATTGCCTGCTAGGCCCCATAAAAGGAAATATGGACTGTCCTTAAGGCTTCAGACAAACTGGGCACCAAGGTCTTAGGGACAATCCAAATTTCCCTCTGAAACCCATAAGGTCCAGCAGCAATTTGGGGCAAACCAGTTCATTCTTTTCTGTACAGAGCAACCATAGAAAACTCCAAGATTAAGAGTAAGTGATCTGCCCATGACAAGGGAGTAACAGTAATATTACATTGCCAAAACCTAAGACAAAAATGATATCTGAAGTAGATATTTTGAAGTAAATATTTTGCAAAAACTTCAAAGACATTATGTTAACAGGCATTGATGTTCCTAGAAAAATTGCAGAGAATCATCTATACTGTCATCTTCATTATCATCTAATGAATTTTGTATGGGAAAACACAACAATAAATGATGAACTATCAGTTGTAAGTACAAAATTTCCTGACAGGACACACATAGCAGAAAAGGATCACAAGTCTGAAGATAGAAACCACAATAAAGTCATAGCAGCATGGAAACAATTGCTTGCACATGTAAATGAAGTGGATTCCTGACCACTCTGAAATATTATCATAATTGAAAAATATATAATCTAAATGTAGAACTTCTGTTAGCCAAGTGTCTTATTAAAAATATAATTATATTGCTATCAACTGGTCACTCAAATGAAATCACAAAGCAGGAGCCTGACTTTTGGAATTTATTTTTCAGCTTTACTATTTATTTATTTATTAATCAGCATGGCTGTTGTTCATATTTATTTTGTGAATGTTTTATTGTTTTAATGCATCTTGATTTGTTTTAAAATTTTAAATTGTAAGCTGCCCAGAAACCTTGGCTAAGTTGGGTCACATTAGAAATTAAGTAACTAAACATTTCCTCAATTGGTTTTTGAGTTGAAGCTATATTAACCACTGAAATAGGTGAATATTACTTTCTTAGCTTTATTTTGACATCATACAGATTGTCAGTGTTTTGCACATGTAAAACTGACTTTATTTAAGCAATAATAAAGACATCATGAAGTGTTGGATTGAGTGAGTTTGTTCTGAATTTGTCAGTATTCAAGTCTAGAAGATTTGTGCTATGATTTATACAGTGTAATAATGCAGGTTTCCATTATCCCAAATACCAATGCCCTCTTGTATCATTATTTCTAAAATATGAGATAAACAGAAATAAACAGAGTAACAGAAGAACCATGGGTGGGCAAAAAACATTTGGAGCAAGATGACTTCCTGCTGGCTTCTCCATTGACTTTCATTGTAGGAAGCTGGCAGAGATAAATGTGGATCAGTGATGATGAGCAGCATTGAAATGACCATATCTTTGCCAAACTTCAATCCCATAGGAATCATAGTTCAGATTTTGGATGTATTTTTAACCGGCCTATTTGAGATACATTAATTCAAAATTGTTGTCCCATGATGCATTGTTTCACCCAATTGAAGGTTATAAATAATCTAATAGACACAAAGGTTCTAGTAGTAGATGGATGCAACAATTCTAACCTGTCCAGTTCCTTCTCTACAATTATTTTTGAATTCAGTTAGAAGCTTTCCACAATTAGTGGCTTACTCTATAAAGAGTATTATTATTTCTAAAATATAGGCTTTTTGGGAACATGGTTAATTGAGCACACATGGGGAGAGATCTCTGAAGGATTTCTCCCTGGAGTGTTGCTCTTCTGCCTTCTAACTGAAGGGATTGATATCCCATCAATTTTTATGACCCACCCAGTCAGGTTGTGTCGAAGAACTTTCCCTCCGGATCCTTCAATACAGCTGTAAGCCAGCTGTAAGCTTTTGGAGTTGAACTCCAAAGTTGTTTGCCCAGCAAAGCTGGGAGTGGAGAGGCTGCAATCTGTTCAGGGAAGAACAGTCATAAAGAAGCCGTCATTCAAACCAACAGTACATTATGCCTTCCTTATCTTAATCAGCTTCAAAGAGTATTATTCTATCTTGTCAATTTAAAAGAGGCCCTTTCTAGCAACAGTCTGCTATACCTTTTTGAAGACCTGTGCCATTTTAGGGATTTCTTGTTGTCTTAAAAGAACAAGGAAGAAGGCTGCTAAGGCAAGCCAAATAAAAAAGTGCGCCAAGAGAGAGAAAAATGATAGAGAAAGATAAAGATTGAAGCCGTGATTTTAGTTTACTATTACAGCAACTGGTAGCTTGATCTTCTCAGCTGTCGGTGGCTAAAATCTTTTGATTCTGACTAAAAGAGGAAGCTAAGATAGTGAAGCAAAATATTAGAGATATATTTGAAAGGTCTCTAAATAAAATACATCGATTTGTGGATCAGTTGTTCTCTGAGAATAAATAATCCTCTCAAAGTACTTCTGAGATACAAACATGTGGAGAATGTTAGGGAACTGCCAAGCCAACTTCACAAGTAGCTGAAAATGCAGAGGAGTGTATCACAGTTTTGGAAGATATGGTTCAAATGTAAACCTCTCAACACAATTTAAAGAAGAGCTTTGAGAAAATAGACAAATTTGGGACTTTTTCTTTAAAGACATTAATAAAAAGAAAGGACTACAAGTCTTTGATACTTCCAGAGAAGAAAATATTTTATTCCATGAAGATAAACTGGAAGGAGTGACTTAAACTTAATGAGTTAACTGGAATCAGGATGCATTTTTCTCTGCTTGATATGTGCAACTGAAAGAAAAGTTTAATCCAAAATTTGCAAATGTATTTTTTTACACACACACACACACACACACACACACACACACACACACACACACACATATATATAATGTTTAAAGTAGACAAAGGCTATTGAAAATGTATTTGAGAGTACCTGTATTAAGAGAAAGTAAAAGAAATTGATTTACTAGTTTAAAAAAAAACACTGTATATTAAAAAGGATGTTAATAAAAGAAAAAAATAATTATTCTATAAGAGTAGTTTGGAGGGAGGGATCTAAATGCAATATTGAAGTTTAAAGCTTGTACGTTAAAGTTAAAAAATAAGATGTATTAGAAAGTTTTGACTTAGAAGAAAAAAAGTGCCTTTTTTGCTTTTAAAAAGTTTAATACTTTGAAGCAAAAAAGGAAGGGGAAAGGGGGGAAAGATTTCCCTTCCTCTTTTTTTAGGCCAAAGAATTTGAAGAATACAATAAATTTTGTAATTAAAAATTGTGACAGTTCATAAAGATTACTAGGTGCAAATAGAAATACACATTATTTCCACAGCAAGCAAGAAAAAGCATGAATGGTTAACTTGATTACTTTATTTAAAGAGGAAAATATGTTCTTATTTGGATATCACTACTAGAATTTGTGCTTGTGAAGAAAAAAGGAAACTTTGATCTTGGTTTTGTTGATCAGAAAGATTTGGTGTTATAGAAATGGCTAGTTATATATTAATGGGTAAAAGCAAAAAAATTGCAGCTGGAATCTGTTTACTGTGCTAGGAAGAGTTGGAAGCCAATGCCCCCTTTTCTTTCTTTTTCTCTTTCCCCTTGTATTCCACACCCCCTTTTCCCATTCCCTTTCATATATGTATGTATGTATGTAAGCTGGATGTGGTCAAACAAGAGAGGAAAAGACTGAACATCGATATCTTAGGAATCAGCGAACTAAAATGGACAGGAATGGGTGAATTTAATTCAGATGACCATCAGGTATACTACTGCGGGCAAGAATCCCTCAGACAAAACGGAGTAGCCTTCATAATCAATAAAAGAGTAGAAAAAGCAATACTGGGATACAATCCCCAAAATGACAGAATGATCTCAGTTTTAATCCAAGGCAAACCATTCAATATCACAGTAGTCCAAGTCTATGCCCCCAACATTGGTGCTGAAGAGACTGAAATTGACCAGTTCTATGAAGCCCTACAGCACCTCATAGAATTAACACCCAGAAATGATGTCCTTATCATCATGGGGGATTGGAATGCTAAAGTAGGAAGCCAAAAGATAACCAGAATAACAGGCAAGTTTGACCTTGGAGTACAAAATGAAGCAGGGCACAGGGCAAAGGATAGAATTTATTTATTTATTTATTTATTTATTTATTTATTTATTTATTTATTTATTTATTTATTTATTTTGTCACAACAATATATGTAGGTATCATACAAAAAGATTATATAGTATATAAACACTTATATGAGTAAATATAAGGAGGTATAAGCATATATATATATAGGAAGAAGAAAAGAAAAACAATAGGACAGGAACGGTAGGCACGTTTGTCCAACAACCCAAGAAACAACTCTACACATGGACATCACCAGACAGTCAACACAGAAATCAGATTGACTATGTGCTCTGCAGCCAAAGATGGAGTAGCTCTATACAGTCAGTAAAAACAAGACCAAGAGCTGACTGTGGCTCAGATCATGAGCTTCTGCTTGCAAAATTTAGGCTTAAATTAAAGAAAGTAGGGAAAAACCCCAGGCCACTCAAGTATGAACTAAATCATATCCCTGATGAATATACAGTAGAGGTGACAAATAGATTTAAGGAATTAGATCTGATAGACAGAGTGTCTGAAGAACTATGGAAGGAAGTTCGCAACATTGTACAAGTGGTAGCAACTAAAACCATCTCAAAGAAAAAGAAAGGCAAGAAAGCAAAATGGCTGTCTGAGGAAGCTTTGCAAATAGCTGAGGAAAGAAGGGAAGTGAAAGGCAAGGAAGAAAGAGAAAAATACACCCAGTTGAATGCAGAATTCCAGAGAATAGCTAGAAGAGATAAGAATACATTCTTAAATGAACGGTGCAAAGAAATAGAAGAAAACAATAGAATAGGGAGGACCAGAGATCTCTTCAAGAAAATTGGAGATATGAAGGGAATGTTTCATGCATGATAAAGGACCAAGGTGACAGGACCTAACAGAGGTAGAAGAGATTAAGAAGAGGTGGCAAAATTACACAGAAGAACTATACAAGATGAGCTTAACATACCTGATAACCACGATGGGATGGTCACTGACCTTGAGCCAGACATCCTAAAATGTTTTTTTTATTTTTTTTATTTTTTAGACAGACAGACATAAAAACATCTTCAATACAAATACAAACAGTGTGTCAGTTGGTTACAAATCTTTTGTGCATTTTCATCATGTTCATAACTTGTAATTTATCTAATTTCACATTTTACCAATTGTAAATGGTAATACATGTCCAATTGTTTGATCCATTAGTCATTAATTTAACTGTAAATATTTCTTCCCTCACTTCATACTGAATGTTCTAAATTTTATTGTATTATTATAGCTTATATTGTATCCTTCATTTCATCCTAAATCAAACCAATAATAACACATTATATTTTTTGTATTTCAACAATTCTTGTATTATAGAAACCTCTATCCATTACCATTTTTTTTCCTAACCATTGGTAAAATAAGTCCCATAGCTTATAATACTGTTTATCTTTCCGTTCTCTAATTTGAAATGTCAATATACTCATTTTGGCACGTTCCATTATTTTCTTAATAACTTCCTCTTGCGCTGGTATTTTCTCATTTTTCCAGTTTTTAGCAAACACAATTCTAGCTGCTGTTACTACATTCACAATCAAGTATCTCAATTCCCTATTATATGTTTCATGTATGATCCCCAATAAAAAAGCATCTGATTTGAAATCTATATGTTTTTTTATCATTTTTTCCAACCATGTGTGGATTTTAGTCTAGAAGATTTTAGCTTCTATGCACGTCCACCACATATAGTAATATGAGCCTGGTATCTGATGACATTTCCAACAGTTTTTGGATTTATTCCAACAGTTTTTGGATTTATTCTTGAATATTCTAGCTATTCTCGTCGGTGGTAAATGCAACCTGTAAAACATCTTATACAAATTCTCTTTATATGCAATTGACATTGTCATTTTATAACTTTGTGACCACAATTTTTGCCATTTCTCTAAATCAATCCCATGTCCAACATTTTCCCCCGAAAAATGAATCATCGTTTCTTTAACTTGTTTTTCTTCCAGTTTAACCTCTAATAAATATCTGTATAATTTTTAATTATATTTTCATCAGTACCTGTTAAAATTTTATCTAGGTTAGTCACGTTGTTATAAAAACCTTCCATCTTGGAATCTTTAACATATCTAGAATATATTTGCAAATAAGAAAATCAATTCATTTTTATACCTTGTACTTCTAATTCTTGTTTAGATTTAAGGTCACCATTTTATTAAATAATTTGCTATAACTAACAATTTGTTCCTTTCTAAATGTTATTGCTTCAATAGTTGATAACCAGACCGGAAATTTTAAATAATGTTTCTTAATTTTCTCCCAATTTAATAACAAGGCCTGTCCTTGTATAAAATGTCTTCTGAAGTACCCTTGTGTTTTTGCTTCCTTGTACCATAAGAAAGCATGCCATCCCAACAACAAATTATGTCCTTCTAATATTCTAGTATTTCTTAGTGTTATCCATTCCTTGATCCACAACAAATTTGTGGCTTGATAGTATAATTCCCAATTAGGCAATCCAAAAACCCCTCGTATTCTGGCATCTTGCAACAATTTTAATTTTATCCTTGCTTTTTTGCTCTGCCAAATATATTTCAACACTATTTTATTCAATTCTTCAAAATATCCTTTCCCCAACCTAACTGGAATTGTCTGGAACAAATATAAAATTCTATGCAATATATTCATCTTAATTGTTGATATTCTCCCTATCAATGATAGTTGCAAATTCTCCCATTTTGCCAAATCTGTCACTATCTGTTATTTGAGTTTATTATAATTATTCTCTTTAAATGTACTACATCTTGCTGTTTTTATAATGTAAAAATTGTTGAAATACACATTGATTCAAGATGACGAAATGAATGATGCAATACAATTAACATGAAATTTAGAACATTTTATATGAAATGAGGGAAGAAATACCTATAATTAAATAAATGATTAATTGACTAAAATACTTGATATATATTAGATTGGTAAAATGTAAAATTAGATAAATCACACATTATGAATATGGTGAAAGTGCACAAAAGATTTGTAACCAACCAACAAACACACTGTTTGTATTTGTATTGAAGATGTTTTTATGTATGTTTGTCTAAAAAATTAAAAAAAATTAAAAAAAATAGTTCTGTTTCACACTTCTAATTTATTGCGCTAAATCCTCTTTTTCTATTAATCCCATTTTATGTTTAATTAGGTCCATTTTTGTTTTAATGTCCTTTTTTTGTGGCAATTTCTGTAATTCTTTTTCAAGTTTCTTATGATCATCCTGCAGTGTTTTGTAGGCTTGTCTTTTCTTAATATTTCTTTTTCTTATATAATCTATTATCAGACCTCTAGCATAGGCCTTCATTCTGTCCCAGAGATTTTGTATTGATATATCCTCTTTTCTATTTTCTTTAAAAAAGAAAGCCAATTCTTTCTCCATTTTCTGTACAAATTCCTTGTCTTTTAATACTGTATTATTTAAAGTCCATCTATATCTTCTCCTTTGTCCTTTCCATTTCATCTTCATAGGATTATGGTCTGCCCAAGTACTGGTTGCTATATCAATTTCTTCTATATTAGAAGTCAATTCCATTGTCATCCATATCATGGCTATTCTAGACCATGAAAAATGTCTATTTGAATAAAAAGTATATTGTCTATCTTCTATATTCCTTTCTCTCCATACATCTTTTAAGTTTATTTCCTCTATCATTTTAAAAAAGGATTTTGGAAGGGTCTTTCTACTTTGTTTTGTCATCTTCTGTGTATTATAATTGAATTTCTCGTCCACAATACCATTAAAGTCTCCCATCGTGCAGATATTGTCATAGTCCAAGTCAATTATTTTCATGTGTAGTTTTCTGTAAAAATCTTCTTGATTGTCGTTTGGAGCATATATTGCTATTAAGAGTATTTTCCTATTGTTATCAAAATTCTTCCATTTTCATCTGTATAAACTTGCTCCGCCAAAATTGTATCTCTTATATATAAAACTCATCCTCTTTTCTTACATTGTGGCAATAAAGTAAATATTTTCCCCATTTTTGGCTGAACCAATAATTGTTCATATTGCTTTTTAATATGTACTTCTTGTAAGCAGATTGTATCAAATTTTAATTTCTCTAATTTATGGAATATTTTTCTTCTTTTAGTGGCTGAATTAAGTTCATTTATGTTTATTTTAATCAATTTTTCTCTTCCATGTTCATACTTTATAAGAAGGGTTTATTGCTCTAGTCGATCTCGGTTCACATTGTTCTCTACCTTCCACATTACCTCCCACCACACCTTCTTCTTTTTCAATCATTGCTAACAATTCTATTTCTTGTAATTCAGTCAGTGTATCTTCTCTTTTTATCTCCACTTCTTTCTCTTTAAGGTATTCTGTACAAAATGCTTTGGCTTTGTTGATTGAATCTATTCTGTATTTTTGTTGTTGCCATGTAAACAACAGGTCTTCTGGTATCAGCCATCTAGAGCTTACGCCTTTTGGAGTAATATTTTGGTCAAAAAATGATATTCTCTTCTCATCTCTCTCACTCTTCTCAGTATTTGCTTCAGAACCAAAATTTCCTTAACCTTGTATTTCAGTGTTTTCTCTCTTGCAATCTGCAGTATTTGTGCTTTAATCAATTTTTTGGTAAATCTTATGTGGACTTCTCTCGGTAATTATTTCTCATTGCATATCTTGTATATACTTGAAATATCTCGTCCATGCCATCCATCATCTTCTCTCTACTAATTTCTAATGCTTCTGCTAAAATTTCTATCATTTTTCTGCCAAGTTCTCTCCCTTCTCTTCTTCTATATTTTGAAATCTGAGGTAAAATTCTGCTCTATCCATCTCCATCCCAGTATTCCACTCTTATCACATTCCACCTCATCTAATCTGCTATCAATATCTCTGATTTTTTGTCTCTTTGTTCTTCTTTTTCCTCAATTTTTTGTAGTCTATCTTCATATTTTTTCATCATTTGTTGTATGTTCTCCACCTTTTCATCTGTATTCTCCACTCTTGTTTGTATTTATTGAATTCCTTGAATTCATCTACAATGTCACTTCCTTTTCCTTTTCTCGTTCTTTTTCTTTTTCCTGTTGTAACATTGTCTGTATTAATCATTGTCCCCCTGATGGTGAAAAAAGAAGGAGTCAATGTGGCAGAACCAAATGTAGTTATCTTTCTGTTTATCTTTCTGTTCATTTTATCGTAGTCTTCAGGCTCTTCTATACCTTAATCCACTTATATGTAGAATAGAAATTCTCCCATGTAACAGTAAAAAAGGGGAGAACCAAAAGAAACAGCAAAAGAAAAAAAGAAAAAGAAAAAAGAAAAATCTTCAGACTCTTGTATGTCTTAATCCAATTAATCTCCAATCAAAAAAGGGGGAGGGAGAAAAAGCAAGGAAGGGAAGGAGAAAATTATTCTGTTAATTCTCAAATAAAATTTACAGTTCTCTTTCCAGAGTCACTGCAATCTTCTCCTTTTCAATTTCAGACTCCTGACACTGATAGTTCCCAGAAGAACACCTGAATAAACAGTCTTGTAAAACTTCTTTGATGCTCTCCCCACTATCTTATCTAAAATTATATTATATGTTATATTATATTATAAAATAGGCTCAGAGTCCTTGAAATATACACAATGTTACTTTCTTAAATCAAAGGAAAAGAAAAAAAGAAACAATATTTCCAGTACGCTAGATGGCTTGTTTTTCCTCCACTTTTTCTCCTTTCCATATCCAATACACAATATACAAAAAATTAAAAATAAAAAGAGAAAAAGAAAGAAAAAAATAGACAAAAAATAGCACCAGAGAAAAATTGTTCTAAAAAGGCACTAAGAGTTTAAAAATAAGAAAATGAAAAGAAGTTTTCAGTCAATCCAGTCCAAATTAAAACATAAAATCCTCCATAAACATCCACATAGAAGCATAAATTAAAAAGGCAGGAAGAACTACCTTAGGCTCAGGCTTAATTCCACTGCTTAATTTCTTCTGTCATCAATTTTAACTTTCTTTTAATCTCAGGGTGCTCTCTCTTTAATAGTTTGTTTCTTTAAAAAAATTCTCTCACCAAGCCGATATGCTTTCTTTCACTCTCTGCCGATTTGGAGCTGTCCCAACTTCAGCAGCTTTAATGGTTGCCTCTTCTCTGCTGGAAAAAAGAGCTTCTCCTGGATCAAACAGGAACTTTGCGATGTCCCTGGGATCAACAGGATGTGCCTTCTTCTATCACTGTCTCTACGGAACAGTGAGGTCCAAAAAGGACCATCCAGCGGTGAAGATATTGACAGTGATCTTAGAGCTCCAAGATCTGTCATACTGTTGCGACATCAGCTCTGACCCTTCTCCATGAAATCCTAGAATGTGAAGTCAAATGGGCCTTGGGAAATCTGAGCAACAACAAAGCTAGTGGAGCAGACAGTATTCCAGCTGAGCTATTCAAAATCTTAAAAGATGATGCAGTAAAAGTGCTACACTCAATTTGTCAGCAAATTTGGAAAACTCAGCAGTGGCCACAGGATTGGAAAAGGTCAGTTTACATTCCAATTCCAAAGAAAGGCAATGACAAAGAATGTTCAAACTATCGCACCATTACATTCATTTCACATGCTAGTAAGGTTATGCTTAAAATCCAACAAGCTAGCCTCCAGCAGTATGTGGATTGAGAACTACCAGAAGTACAGGCAGGATTTTGAAGAGGCAGAGGAACTAGAGATCAAATTGCCAACACACGCTCATGGAGAAAGCTAGGGAGTTCCAGAAAAACATCTACTTCTGCTTCATTGACTATGCTAAAATCTTTGATTGTGTGGATCACAACAAATTGCGGCAAGTTCTTAAAGAGATGGGTGTACCAGACCATCTTATTTGTCTCTTGAGAAACCTGTATGCAGGTCAAGAAGCAACAGTGAGAATTGGACATGGAACCACTGATTGGTTCAAAATTGGGAAAGGAGTCTGGCAAGGCTGCATACTATCACCCTGCCTATTTAACTTTTGTGCAGAGCACATCATGAGAAAGGCAGGGCTGGATGAATCTAAAGGTGGAATTAAGATTGCCGAGGGAAATATCAACAACCTCAGATATGCAGATGATATCACTCTAATGGATGAAGACTATTGCTTAACACTGTGTAAGCCGCCCTGAGTCTTCAGAGAAGGGCGGGATATAAATTCAAATAATTAAAAAAAATGGAAGAGTGATGAGGAACAAAAAAAAAGCCTCTTGATGCAGGTGAAGGAGGAGAGTGCAAAAGTTAGCTTGAAACTCAACATTAAGAAAACTAAGTTAATGGCATCTGGCCCTCTCAATTCCTGGCAGATAGATGGGGAAGAAATGGAGGTAGTGACAGATTTTATTTTCCTGGGCTCCAAGATCACCGCAGATGGAGACTGTAGCCAAGAAATTAAAAAAACGCTTGCTCCTGGGGAGGAAAGCTATGGCAAATCTAGAAAGCATACTAAAAAGCAGAGACATCACCTTGCCAACAAAAGTGCATATAGTCAAAGCAATAGTTTTCCCAGTTGCAATGTATGGCTGTGAAAGTTGGACCATAAGAAAGACTGAGCGCCAAAGAATTGAGGCCTTTGAACTCTGGTGCTGGAGAAGACTCCTGCGAGTCCCTTGGACTTCACAGTGAACAAATAAGTCAGTCCTAGAGGAGATCAACCCTGACTGCTCCTTAGAAGGCCAGATCCTGAAGATGAAACTGAAATTCTTCTCACTGGAGAAGAGCCTAATGCTGGGAAAGACTGAGGGCAAAAGAATAATTGGACGACAGAGAACAAGGTGGCTGGATGGGGTCACTGAAGCAGACAGCGTGAGTGTCAAGGTTCCAGAAAAACCTCTTCTGCATAAAAAAAACTCAGAAGCCATTGTCTTTCAGAGTTCTTTACTAGCAGAAGGAAACTGGCACACGATGAGTGAAATTCCAAAACTGAACTTCTGGATTCTTTTCGCAGTTATACAAACCCCAAGAGTCCCACCCCCATAACCCTTTGCTGGTCACATGGTCCCACGTTCTCCCAGTTCATTCGAATATCTTTTCGCCACTCCTCCTGCAGATGTGAACACCATCTGACCTTGACCGCTTGAAGAATGTTACCATACCCCTCAACCCCACTCCTTCCCCTCAGGGGAAAAATGTGGCAGTGTCTGGAACCCTAAAGTCTAGTATGGTTTCCAGGCCTGACAGGCATCCCCCCTTGGAAAAGAAGCTATATCCTAGGAAAGAAAACAAAGAATTAATAAAAAAGAGTGTCAGTGGTCCACACTTCCCTTCTACCCCCCTCTACCCCCTCCAAGAGGTTTTTTAGGTTTGTCAGGGAAAGTGTCGTGAAATTGTTTAATCAAATTGTCCGCATTTACTTTCCAACTTTTGACCCAAGTAGATTCAGATAATGGATATCCCTTCCAGTGGACTAAATATTGTAATTGACCTCTGTATAGTCTAGAGTCAAGGATTTTCTTGATTTCATAGTGGGTTTTACCTTGGATTATCAAGGGTGGTGGGGGAGCGGCAGGTTGAAGTCTCAGACCAGATTGTCTAGCAGGTTTTAATAAGCTGGTATGGAATACCGGGTGTATTTTCCCCAACATTCGAGGAAGCTTGAGTTGGACAGTAACAGGATTAATAATTTTTACAATGGGGAAAGGACCCACAAATTTTGGACCAAATTTTCTGCTGGGTATTCTCAACCTCAGATACTTAGTAGATAAAAAGACTTTATCTCCAATGCGAAAAGGGGGTTGAAGGGAACGGTGTTTGTCAGCTTGGGCTTTGTAATTCCGAGCTGTCACAGCTAAGGCCTTTTTTGTATTTTCCCAACCTTTTTTCAACGAATTCATCCAGTCCGTTAGGGAAACGGAAGTGGGGGATTGCACGGGGAGTTCAGGCATTGGAACGAAGTCCATGCCGGTGGTTACTTGAAAAGGGGTTAACCCCGTGCTGCTGTGTACAGCATTATTATATGCGACCTCTGCAAATGGTAACAAATCTGACCAGTTCTCTTGTTGGTAATTTACATAACACCGTATGTATTATTCCACCATCGAGTTCAATTTTTCAGCTGTCCCATTGGTCTCCAGATGGAACCCAGAACTAAGTCCTTGAGATGACCCAATGGACTGTAGGAACTCCCTCCAGAACTTGGCTATGAATTAAACACCCCTGTCGGATATTATCCTTTTAGGAACTCCATGCAGTCTGTAGATGTGTTTCACGAAGAGCTTTGCTAATTTTCTCGCCGATGGCAATCCGCTGCACGCAGTGAAGTGGGCCTGTTTAGAGAACAAATCCACTACAGTCCATATCACTGTGTTTCCCCCACTAGATGGGAGTTCAACAATAAAATCCATGGCAATCTCTTCCCAGGGTCTGGTGGGTTCGGCTACGGGTTGTAAGGGTCCAGGGGGTTTCCCTGGTCTGGACTTCATGGTGGCGCAGGTAGCACAGCTCCGCACATAGTCTTCGACATCTGATTTCATTTTTGGCCACCAGAATTGTCTTCTAGCCAAGTGGAGACTCTTTAAAAATCCAAAGTGACCTCCTAGGCGAGAGTCGTGGCTTCTCTGTAGTATAGGCAGCCGCATAGCGACGGGTACATAAATCTTGGTTCCCTTCCAGGGCATTCCATCCCTTAAGGTGAGGTCTGGCAAGTTTTCTTTAAACCAAGCATCATCAGTGAGTGCTGATTTTAATTCCGCTAGTAGTTTATTTGGTGGGATGTTAGTGCCACGGCGTGATCGCGGTCGAGTAAGTGCTTGGCTGGCCAGTTCGCTATCGGGAATTATCGCATGTATTACCTCTTTGCGTTGGCTGTCAAATTGCGGTTTCCTAGATAGGGCGTCAGCCAGTAGATTTTGGTCGCCGGGGATGTATTTGAGGGTGAAATGGAACCGTTTGAAAAACTGAGCCCATCGAACTTGTTTGGGAGAAAGCTTTCGAGGGGTTTTTAAGTATTCGAGGTTTTTGTGGTCCGTCCACACCTCAAATGGCTCCTTTCTCCCTTCAAGGAAGTGTCTCCAGGAGAGAAGTGCCCAACGCACTGCAAAGGCTTCCTTTTCCCAAACTGCCCATCTGCGTTCAGTGTCCGTCAGTTTTTTGGACACGTATGCGCAGGGCATAAGATTGTTGTCGGTATTCCGTTGTAATAAGACAGCGGCTATTGCTACATCACTTGCATCAGCTTGGACCACAAAAGGTTTATTTGGATCCGGGTGTTGAAGAATTGGTTCCATCGAGAATAGGTGTTTCAGGTGTTCAAAGGAACGTTGGCAGTCCATTGTCCAAGGTAGGGGTTGGGTAGGTTTGGGTTTGGCGGGTAAGAATTTTTAGCAATTCTGTTAATGGTAGAGCTACTTCTGCGAAAGAAGGAATGAATTTGTGGTAAAAATTCGCGAATCCCAAGAAACTTTGAAGTTGCTTACGTGTGCGTGGCGGTTGCCAATCCAACACCGCTTTTACTTTTCCTGGGTCCATTTTGATACCTTTGTTTGATATCCGGTAACCTAGGTAGTCTAGGGATTCCTTATGGAATTCGCATTTGGAAAGTTTGACATATAGCTTGGCTGCTAGGAGCTTTTAAGGACTTGTCTGACCAATTTGATGTGTTGTTCGATATTGTTTGTGTAGATAAGAATATCATCTAAGTAGACAAGAACCCCATGTAGAGATGGGGGTGCAGGGTTTCATTAATTAGTTGCATAAAAACAGCTGGAGCCCCCTGGAGGCCAAAAGGCATGACACGGTATTGGAAACTGCCCAAGGGGCAGTTGAAAGCCGTTTTCCATTCATCACCTTCCTTGATGCGGACCTGGTAATAGGCTTCCCTTAAATCCAATCTGGTGAAAATTTTGCCTTTTGATAAGTGGTTCAACAAATTGTGCATAAGTGGTAAAGGGTATGTGTTTTGTATGCAAATTGCATTGATATTTTTGAAGTCAATACACAATCTAAGCGAACCATCTTTCTTTTGTTTAAATAGCACGGGCGCAGCTACAGGTGATTTTGCTGGTTCAATGAACCCTCTGGCTAGGTTAGTGTCAATGTATTTCCTTAGTTCAGACATTTTGGCTGGCGTCATTGAGTACATTTTGGGTTTTGATAATTTTGCCCCCAGGTGCAATTCAATTGCGCAATCAGTTTGTCGGTGGGGGGGGGGTAAGAGGTTACATTCATCCTCGCTAAAAACATCTGATAAATCCATGTATGCTTTAGGGATGCATGGTTCATTAGGAGATGGATTGGATATGGTTTTTGGATAAGGTTTTTTTCGGCAGGGGGAATTGGGTCTAAGGGTCTGAAAGCCCATATAATTTTCCTGAATCCATCCTCCCATCTGATTGTGGGTTCCCATTTGTCCAACCAAGCTAAACCCAGGATGATGGATTCTGACATCTTTGGAATTACTATGAATCTTATAAGTTCATGATGGGCTCCAATTTCTAAGCGAACCAGTTGTGTGATTTGGGTCGCTGGAACGCCGCCAATCAAGATTCCATCTACTTGGTGGAATTTAATTGAGTGTTTCAAGGGAAATGTTTTTATACGGAGTTGGGCGACCGTAGAGGTTGAAATTAGGCATCTGGTGCATCCTGTATCCACAATAGCCTCTAATATTTTTTGCCCCCTCCCCCTGGAATTATTAAGTTTACTTTGATAGCAAAAGGAGTGCACTCACCATTGGGTCATTTTCTGCTTGGTTTGAGTTGTCAGGAGGTGAATCAGATGACGGAAGGTTAGTGGATACTTCAGTAGGGAGATCTATGGCTTGTCTTGCAAAGTGACTGGTATTTGGATTTTTTCAAGGGGGTTTGCGTGGTTGGGTAGCAGTTGGTGGGCGATACTGTGGGAGAGGTGTTGGGGCTAGGCAAATTGACGCCCAATGTCCTAGTTTTCCACAATGGTAGCATTTAATTATTGTTGAAGGCTGAAAGGTGGAGGGTGTGGTTGGTCTTAAGAGGGAGTGTCTTGTAGGTGGTCGTTGTGGAGTTGTAGCTGGTGATTGGCTTTGGGGGGGTTGAATTCTCTGTCCAGAGCTATGGACACATTGTACCAGTCATTTAGTTGTTCTGGGATTCCTCTGGTGGAGCAGGCTTTTCTGATGTTTTGATCGATTGCCTCTTTGAAGTAGTGGAGGAGGATGCGATCTGGCCAATGTCTAAGATTACCAGCAACCCTTCGAAAATCCCATACAAATTGTTTTAGAGGCATTTTACCTTGCTTCATTGTTTTTAAGGTGGTTTCACATTCTGCAATTAGGTCATCATCTTGCGAAGCGGTGCCATAAATCCGTGAACATCGTTTAGTTCCGGTGCACGTTCATTGTGTAGTTGAGCTATCCACTCTGAGGCTAGCCCCACGTTCATACCATCAGAGATGGCGTTGATTAGGCTTCTTTCTGATGGGTATTGATGTCTATATTGTTCAACATAAGCCTCAATTCTGCTGAGAAAGTAAGCCAGATGGTGTGGATTCCCATCAAAGGTTGATTTGAAAGGGGGAGGGGCTGGGTGAGGGGATGCAGGTGGGTTTAGCTTGCCTGCTTGCGGTTGAGGAGGGATTTGTGGGAGGGCCATTGCTATTGTGGCTGGTTGCTGAGTTGTAAAGGGGGGTGGAATTCCCCCTGGCTGCTGAGAAGGAAGTCCTTGAAATGCTTCAGCTGACGAGGCAAAAATCAGCCTGGGGCCCCCAGGAAAGAAAGGTGCTGAACTTGCTGGTTGCCATTGGTATTGGATCCATCCTTGTCCAGGATAAAATGCCCAACCGGGAGGAATAGAAGCAGCAGGAGGCAGCGTAGGCCTCTGTTGGCGGGAAAAGTCAATTGGAGGGGGGAGTTGCGATTCCCCTCAAGTCCCTGGTGCTGCCTGAACTCCATGCCGTCTGACGGAGGGAAGGGAGGTCCTCCTGCATTCATCAGAACGGCTTCGAGCTTCAGTAATTTCTCCCACTCTGGTGGGAGGGAAGGTGAATTTAGGCTGAGCTAAAGGCTCTCAAGGTGGGTGAGCTGAGCTTATACGAGGCCTCACTTCCAAATGCTCAAAAGTTTCAGGAGGTCTATGGCTTGTCTTGCAAACTGACTGGTATTTGGATTTTTTCGAGGGGGTTTGCGTGGTTGGGTAGCAGTTGGTGGGCGATACTGTGGGAGAGGTGTTGGGGCTAGGCAAACTGATGCCCGATGTCCTAGTTTTCCACAATGGTAGCATTTAATTATTGTTGAAGGCTGAAAGGTGGAGGGTGTGGTTGGTCTTAAGAGGGAGTGTCTTGTAGGTGGTCGTTGTGGAGTTGTAGCTGGTGATTGGCTTTGGGGGGGTTGAATTCTCTGTCCAGAGCTATGGACACATTGTACCAGTCATTTAGTTGTTCTGGGATTCCTCTGGTGGAGCAGGCTTTTCTGATGTTTTGATCGATTGCCTCTTTGAAGTAGTGGAGGAGGATGCGATCTGGCCAATGTCTAAGATTACCAGCAACCCTTCGAAAATCCCATACAAATTGTTTTAGAGGCATTTTACCTTGCTTCATTGTTTTTAAGGTGGTTTCACATTCTGCAATTAGGTCATCATCTTGAAACCGGTTGCGAAGCGGTGCCATAAATCCGTGAACATCGTTTAGTTCCAGTGCACGTTCATTGTGTAGTTGAGCTATCCACTCTGAGGCTAGCCCCACGTTCATACCATCAGAGATGGCGTTGATTAGGCTTCTTTCTGATGGGTATTGATATCTATATTGTTCAACATAAGCCTCAATTCTGCTGAGAAAGTAAGCCAGATGGTGTGGATTCCCATCAAAGGTTGATTTGAAAGGGGGAGGGGCTGGGTGAGGGGGTGCAGGTGGGTTTAGCTTGCCTGCTTGCGGTTGAGGAGGGATTTGTGGGAGGGCCGTTGCTATTGTGGCTGGTTGCTGAGTTGTAAAGGGGGGTGGAATTCCCCCTGGCTGCTGAGAAGGAAGTCCTTGAAATGCTTCAGCTGACGAGGCAAAAATCAGCCTGGGGCCCCCAGGAAAGAAAGGTGCTGAACTTGCTGGTTGCCATTGGTATTGGATCCATCCTTGCCCAGGATAAAATGCCCAACCAGGAGGAATAGAAGCAGGAGGCAGCGTAGGCCTCTGCTGGCGGGAAAAGTCAATTGGAGGGGGGAGTTGCGATTCCCCTCAAGTCCCTGGTGCTGCCTGAACTCCATGCCGTCTGACGGAGGGAAGGGAGGTCCTCCTGCATTCATCGGAACGGCTTCGAGCTTCAGTAATTTCTCCCACTCTGGTGGGAGGGAAGGTGAATTTAGGCTGAGCTAAAGGCTCTCAAGGTGGGTGAGCTGAGCTTATACGAGGCCTCACTTCCAAACGCTCAAAAGTTTCCGGGAGGTTTAATAGGGACTGGGATTTCAGGGGGTTTCTCAGGTCCCAATCCAGTGACTCTCCCGATTCTCTGGGTTTTACTGTCCTCCATTGAGGTTGAGAAGAGGGAGGGGCTCTCCATTCCGCCCCAGGGAAATGTTTTCTCCCGACAGCTTACCCATGAATCGGAGTCTTTGGGCTGTGCACCAAGCTGACAAGCGGGCTCTACCACTTTGGGTTTTTGAGTCATATTTTCCGATGGGAAGTAGGTGATTTCAACTAAGTCCTCAGATTCCAACCTCTGTGCTACTTCCACGCTTTCAGCTTGCTGCCCTTCCATCTTCGCTGGGTCTTTGCACCTCTGTGGAGGTTGCAGAGGCTGGGGCCCAGCACCCCTCTAACTGGCCCCCTCTGAGCGGAGAAGAGGGTACCGTTAAGCAAAAGAAAGTTAAGAGTTTTGGAATAATGTCAAGGTTCCAGAAAAACCTCTTCTGCATAAAAAAAACTCAGAAGCCATTGTCTTTCACACTTTCAACTGGCACACGATGAGTGAAATTCCAAAACTGAACTTCCGGATTCTTTTCCCAGTTATACAAACCCCAAGAGTCCCACCCTCCTAACCCCTTTGCTGGTCACATGGTCCCACGTTCTCCCAGTTCATTCGAATATCTTCTCGCCACTCCTCTTGCAGATGTGAACATCATCCGACCTTGACCGCTTGAAGAATGTTACCATACCCCTCAACCCCCCTTCTTCCCCTCAGGGGAAAAATGTGGCAGCGTCTGGAACCCTAAAGTCTAGTATGGTTTCCAGGCCTGACAGTGAGCTTAAGTGGACTCCAGAGGATGGTAGAGGACAGGAAGGCCTGGAGGAACATTGTCCATGGGGTCGCGATGGGTCGAAGACTTCGCAACTAACAACAACAACAACAACAACAACAACAACAAGGTATGTAGGTATGTATGTATTTGTTTTGATTCTGATATCTTACCTTTTTGCTAATCAGTACAAAAGAATTCAGTGCAACTGTAAACTATTAGCGAGAATCAACTGCAATACCATACAAAATGTGGGCTTAACCATAGTTTATAAGTTTGATTCAGATAGATCTTCAGACTGCTTAATATATTCAAGCATCCCCCTTCCTTTTCCTTTGCTGGACTCCTCAGGACTTTTGGCCTAACTAAAAGCCTGCCAATTGTAGCTCAATAGTCCACTCTAAGGACCATTATGATTTATTTCTAGCTCTTAATGCTGACTTTTCTGGGTGTCAAATACATTGAGAATTATTTTTTCCCCTTGGGCAGTGGCCTGTCCAAATGCTCTCAGGTGATCTCATGCAAGAATATTATAGCCATCATTTGTTGCATGTCTCTACTGATTGGAAAGAAAGTAGCTGCAGCTAAATATTAGTCTGCTACATGTGCTTCCTGCTTCTTTGGATCATAGCACCTGGATTTACCATTACAACCATTAGATTATCAAGGTACCCTGAAGCTATATGTGAGTAGAAGCTCAGATCACCAAATGCAATTTCTGTTTACTATTCACCAGAGCTTTTTCAGCTGTAAACAGGCCTTTAAAAATACATACTCGTGGAAGCATAAAAACTCCTTTTCTTTTCTTGCTTGCTTTTTTAGCATAGTACATAGTAAACATCCTACTGTATAAAATCACATTGCTATTGAAGAGATGATCCAAAAGAATACCAAAGTGCAAAAAGCAACAAAAATGCAAAGATGTAATTGAAAGATGTTTGCCATCTTCTGCTTTAAGTATGAAGTCGCTTAGGTAAAAGTTTTTCAATAAAGTGTGACATTTTGAAGTTTAGTGGCTTTGAGCAAAAAGATAAATATGAATTTACCAAATATCTGACATATCAATTTATACTTATGAGCAGGAAGAATCCAATTTTTATCCTTTAATTTAAATGCTGATATGACTTAATTATTTAATAACGTTGATACCATGATTCAAACAGCATTTGCCAAAAGTTTTGCACTTTATTCCTGTATTATGCTATGATTCTCAGAGATTGTCTGTGATCCCAACCAACCATTATTTCCAACAACCTCATATATACCACACACTCTTTCATCCTTCTATGATATTTCAGATATTTAAAAAGCAATGTATGATCTCTGAAAAAAGCACAGTGTATATTTGCTTATGGATATAACTTTCAAAATAGCATATATTTTCCCACCAATGGAAAATAATTCTGACTGATGTTCCTCTGGGTAAAAATGTTTCATATTAATATACCATACTTGATTGTATTTTAAATACACTGCCTCTCTCTGAATGGCACCAGAATCACCACCAAACATAGGTTGCAACAAGTTGATTGAGAAAATAAATTTAAATGTACATTCAACACAAAAAAGTTTTTATCTTCTTCAAGTAAGCAGTACTTTTTCACCAGTGATAATATATAAGGTTAAATATATAAGAATGCAGAAAGATAAAATTGCTACTTTTCATTAAGACCTATCTCATGAACCATTTTCTTTTCAATGATAATGAAAATAAAAAGATTTCCACATGTGAAATCAATTGTGACATTGTGAAATGGATAGAAGAATCAGGTCCCAGAATACAAAAATATATGTATTCTGGGAAGGTTGGATTATTTTAATTGAGCTAGTGGTATATGTGAACAATAATAAGCATTATGATATCACTGAGGGCAAAAACCCACTCACTTTATATTGTCAGTGAAACAGCTGGATTTAAGCTATTTTCACAGTTAGATATGATCTCTGTTCTGAAAATACAGTTATGGTATTAAAAGTGTAACTTTAGATGTGATATAAAACTTACTCAGCAAGAAGAAATATGCCCATTACCATATTTGTAAGAGCTTTCTCTAAATAGAATAGAATAGAATAGAATAGAATAGAATAGAATAGAATAGAATAGAATAGAATAGAATAGAATAGAATTTTATTGGCCAAGTGTGATTGGACACACAAAGAATTTGTCTTGGTGCATATGCTCTCAGTGTACATAAAAGAAAAGATACCTTCATCAAGGTACAACATTTACAACACAATACATAAATAATAAATAAATAATAAACCCATACATATCAATATTCTGTACTCCTGCTTATTCAAATACCAATTTTCACAGCCATAAAGTATCAAAGGAAAAATTGTTGTCTACGTAATGGGTACTTTCTCCTTTACTATTGATAACTTAGCCTAAAAGTCAGGCACTATTCATCTCTTCAACTGATTTTCAGATCTAATCTAATCACATCTAATCAGTTCTGTTTTTGTATCTTGGAAATAAGGACCAATTTTTTCCTCAACCTCCAAAAGGAAAAAAAAATCTACCACATCAAAGATTCAAAAGTTTCTGTGTCTTTTTTGTAATATTATATTGTGGATTTTCCTTACTTCATTACTAGCTGAAGACCAGAAAAAATACAGTTAATTGGATCCAGTTTGTTTTCACTATTCCCATAGAAAGCGGTGGTAATTAAATACCTTGGCCCATTGATTTTGATGGGAAATAAGTTTATCTAATTTACGCTGCTATTATATAATCTTCCCAAGGAGTCTATTTTACTTAATTAATGGGATTACATCTGAGTAATATAAAAGGTCATGCATTCATCTTGAGTTTGGATCCAGCCAAGAGTAAGTGAAAGGCAGTCTAGGTTCAAAAACAAACAAGAAAAGGTACTTCCACAATCTACAGCTCTTTTCATATTTTGTTTGTTTGTTTGTTTGTTTGTTTCACAGAGGGCAGCTCCTGGAGCATCTTGTCAGAAACTAAACAAAACGAAACTGCATCATCTTCAGCACTCCATCACTGGAGATTTTTAAGAAGAGACTGGGCAGTCGCTTGTCTGAGATGGTATAGTAGACCTCCAAAATCCCTTCCACCTCTATTGTATTCTAAGTCTGTTCTAGAAGGAGAGAGTTCTGCAAGAATCTATTCATCTGCTGACTATTGTTTCCCTAATATATCTCATCCTGTGAATAATTCTTTGAGGAGTTTGGCAGCTTTTCCTTCTCATACATCTTTTATATTTTTATATGCAACTGCTTTGATTAACACTGAAGGTCTCTTGGCCAGTGATTGGTAAGTAGAATTGAATGAAAAGGTATGAATTCAGGCCTAAGCATTCTGTATGGAACATAAGTGCCTATCTGCTGGCACACTATTATAACTTATTATCTGAATCTGAGTAATTTTGTCACAGGTTTTTATGCATGTATAATCGCCATAAATAATATTTAGGATCAAATTGATTTGATCCTAAATATTAGGATCATTACATTAATAATATTTTTATCTCATCCCAAGGTATAGGCTCTTTATCAAAAATCATTTTTGGCAAACAGATCTGAGTAAAAGGTTAGTTTTAGTAGTGGCACTTAGGTTATGGAATATTCTCCATAAAGTGTTCCAACTGATATTCACTTTATTGTCTTTCAATCCCCAGGCAAAACTGAATTAAAAATTAATTGATAAAAATCTGGCTTTTTAATGTAAATGTGATTTTTAAAAATGTTTTTAAATTGTTGTTATTTTCTCCTTTATTGAATTTTGCTTTTATGTTCTTAATGTTTCATTTTCTTATTATTGTAATATACTTTTTATTTTGAATTTTTCTGCATTTCTTTTCATTTGTCTTTACATGCTACAAACAAATAAAAATAATTTTGATCTTGCTAATTTTCAGTACAGATAATCAGTTGAAACACTTTTTAGTGACTGGCAATATGTATCTACTGAAACTCCTCTGAGATCTCACAGTGTGGTATCAGTTGTAAATATCATCCCTTTATATCATTCTCTTGACATTCTGTTGCTTGAGAACAGGCGTTTAGTGCTAAAACCAAGCTTGATAATAATTTATGGCTACACTTCCTAAACTTTCTACTCTGAATCTATATAAATGGTAAACATACATAGCATTATAATCAATACTAAAAAAATGTTTCATGAACCAAGACATTTAAGTTTTGGTTCAGGACTTCCAGTGGCTCCGCTCTCTCCGAAGGATGCCCTAAGTGCGCCCGCACTGGGATTCTGTTTAAAGCTGGCGAAAACAGTGAATATCAGCTGTTCGCCAGCTGAAAGTACTTTCCCTGGTTAAGGGGAAAGGAAAGAGCAGAAGAGAGATAGGTAGAACTCTCCAGAGGCCCCGCTTTCTCAATTTGAAAGTGGGGAATTCAAAGGGGGAAGTTCCCTGGAAATCCCTCTGCAGCAGCTCCAGACCCAGCGTGTCTCTGCTTCATGGCAGAAAGAGAAGAGAGCGACCACTTCTGCTTCAAGTGATTGTTATGGATATTTATAAGCAGACGGAATAAACACAGGCGATCAGTCATTTAATTTGCAAGTATTAAATCTGACTTCTATTTTTTAAAAAACTTTTTTTTCTTCTTTCATCTACAATCAACATAATGAAATAAAATGGCGTTTACTTGCTGAGAAAGTGAAAGTGAATGGAGACTATCTTATTGTGCTGGACTGTGGACTGTTGGATTATTTTAGTTTGTTTAAATATTTTATAAGGGGATTCTCAGCAAGAACTTTGCCATGAAGGTTCTTTCAGAAGAATGGGTTCGTGACTTTATACAGGATTATACAGAAAGAATGTATTTAATTATTCAAAAATATGAATTGATAAAAAATGGAGACGTTTTGGATGAGAGCTTGGAGGAAATTAACCAGTGTAATCAGGACTTGGAAAATGGAATGGAGGAGATACAAACAAAAGTGGATAAATATGAAGATATGATCGTGAATAAACAAGTTGATGTAAAGAAGCTTTTTTAAAAAAGTTTGGATGAAATGCCTGAATTTGTGTTATAGGAGGCTGCCTCCCGAATTCAAAAAATTAACAGGGTTAATGCTTTCCAAGAGTTCTCTTTTCGGACTAATGGAATATACGGCAGTAACTTGTAGATTCTTGGACATAAGGAACTACTAGGAAATATTGTGACTGACTTTTCAAAAGGAGTAATGAAGGAAAGGCAGAGACTAATGCATCAAAAAAATATGGCAAGAGACAAAAGTATTATCCTTGAAAGAAGTTTTTTTTGAAATATTAACAGATAAAAATATTAGTGTCCCTGAAAGACAATACGTGAGGAAGATCTGGAAGAAATGGGTTGATTATATGTTTCACATCTATCATAAAAGACTAGATATTTGGATTTATACTGGATTTTGATGAGGAAGGACTAAAGTTGAATAGATATTGTAATTTCCTATATTGAAATTATATAATGTGTTGTACTGAATTTTAAATAGAATATTCTCGAAAGATCTTATGTAAGAAAGACTTGGGGGGAAAATTATATGGTTATAGAAGCTATAAGGGAGATATTCTCTGAATTGGATTGGACTTTTATGCTTTAGCTGGTTTTAAATACTTTAGGATTAATTTGTTCTATTGACTTATATATTTTATTACTGTTAATTGTTAATTTTTTTGAAGGATTTTGGTTATGAAAGGAGGAAGTCAGAGCTAGAGAGGGAAATTGGTATAATAGTTTTGGGGGGAAATTTTTTTAGCATATGTTTGTTTTATTTTTAATTATACCTTGTGCTTGTTCCAGGAAGTCAGGGCGGGAGGGGGGAGGGGGTTTGTGAAGGGAGGGGGGTTGGGGGGGAAGGGGGGGATTTTTTTTGTAAAACTTTTTGAATAAAAAAAAGTTTTGGTTCAGAAGTTGGTTTTTCTAAATTACCGTTTTCAATGTATACATAAAATTACCGTACTTTTTGGAGTATAAGACACACTTTTTACCCCCAAAAAAGTGGGTGGAAATGTCTGTGTGTCTTATACAGCGAATGTTGCTGAAGCCCCACCCACCCACTGGCCCCCACCCTTCGGGCTCTGCCTCCCAGTAATTTACCTGCTTACAGCAAACTGCAAACAGCATGGTCAGCTTCAGTACAGCCTGATTTAGCACAAGCTGATTAGCGATTAGATCAGCCTCCCGGAATACTTCCTATCAGCTATTCCAGGCTGTGGAGATCGCTGCCACCCATCACCGCTGTCACCTATTGCCACCTCCATGTGCCCATTTTCAGTCTTTGTGCATCCCATTTTTGGCCTCTGCACATCCCATTTTCGGCCTCCGTGCATCCCATTTTCAGTCCATTCCAAGCGGCAGGGATAGGATCTTATAGTCCAAAAATACAGTACTTCAAAATGATAACAGTTTGTTCATGGTAGATTTAGGTTTCATTAGTTCATTAGATTTCATTTTATATATTTATTTCAGAAAGGGCAACACAGCAAAAGCAAACATCAATTTTTCACGAATAGAAAAAGATGGATTTGTAGCCACATGAAGCTAAATCTTATGCAAGTGTTTTAACACTTAATTTAATAGATATGCATGTAAGATTTCAACAGTAAACTCATTCAGGACTCTTAAGATTTGTAGATTGGGCTATCTGTACTTCTTGTCAAAGACAAGTACTTGTCAAAGATTTGAGATGAATATTTTAGAGTCATATGGTATTTTATTTACTGTCTCTTTGAAGCAATGTTAAGATTTCTTCCAATCACTAGGGCACAATTAATTTCATGATGAAATTGTTATGTACCATTGCCAGCATGTGCTTCATAAAGCAATTCTTCCTTGCCTTCATCTTACTGGAAGAGAAAATTGAATCTTGATCTGCAAGAAGTTCATAGCATAAAAACAGTTTCATAAACTACTGTTTTGTTTTTTTAATTGTGCTTAATTGTGTTATTGTGCTACAATGCTTATGTTGACAAATGCAAATCACATAGATTTGTCTACGGCAAAGTGATTGGCAAAAGTGCTCACATCAGTGTTCCACTTTATAAGCTACTTTATAAAGCTAATGCCTATAGTTTTAAAGATGTCAGGATGACATAAAACTTCAGTTGTACATAAACAAATGACATTTCAACATTAGTGCAATTGATTGGCATAATCTACCCCCGTGTTTATTTATCTCAGTGTTCATTCAGTGGCTCTTACCACAAACTAAAGGCTTTGAAAAATTATCCACTATATCAGTTTTAGATGGAAGATTATATTTTAACCGTAGAGCTAAATGCTTACAATTAAGGATATTTGATTTTCTCAGTATTAGGAATCCAGCATAAAATATACTCACAGATTTAATCACAGTCTATATGTAAAGGCTATCTCTTTAGTGCCTATTTCAATTTAGCTGACTCCTTATTAATTGAAATTTAATCCTAAACACAGAAGGCTTCATTAGATATATTATTGTAAAGAAAATATTTTTGTCCCAGCAACAGTCAAACTGTTTAGAGATAAACTACTTCAGCTTCTATTCTACATACAAAATTCCTAGAAGTTGTTCTCTCAAGATTAATCAGAATTATTCTTTATGTACCCAATTTGTTCCCAAGGATCTATTGTAATGCAAATTATCTCCTTCTTTTACAGATATCCACATGAGAATTTTTGCCTGAAATATTGATTGAAATTAAACTCGAGTAGTAATTGGGGGCCAACTCACCCTTGCAGGTAAATACAACTTTTTGTGAAAGGAAGTATACCCACCCTATAAAACCTGATAGGATAGGCAGAGAGAAGTGGTTCTGCAAGTTTATTTCTTTCTTTTATGCATACAAAATTCTGAGTAATTTTCAACCTTAAATTAAAATTAAGTGTAAATAAACTAATAACAAATATGGAAGTTATGAGCCACCTGCAATTAAGGCTTGCAAAAATGTTCCTCTCCAATTATAATTTCAAAAATAGACTATATTTTCCCTCTTGTTATATCAAGGTTTATTGTAGTGATTGGTGAAGAAAAGATATATAAGAAAAACATTCTGTCTCTGTTATCTAAGTATCTGGAAGAAAATAAAAGCAGAAAACTGAAGTATTATTATTACTATTTTATGTGTTTGTGTATTCAAGTTTTTTTATTTTATTTTACAATATATCCATATCAATGTATAAACAGTGGGGCATCTGGGTATCATACATTTTAGTACAAATAAAAATAGTGATATTAATCATATTTGTTACATTGCTCAGGCTTATGTAATTCTAGTGTTAATACACATATTAAATTATAAATTTTAATTATTTAATTGTTCAATGTTTCAATACATTATTCCAATGCCAATGACAATATTGTACATAATAATACTATCATTCAATTTCTAATCTTCCCTTTGATTATTGCTTTTATCTTATTGTATAAAAATGTGTATAATATCCCCTCTCTTTTATTTCTATCCTTATTCTAACTTTTAATCATGCCACCATTATATTTAAGAACAAATCCTTTCTATCCATCATCTCTTGCCCAGTTTAAAGCTTTAATCATTCATTTTTTAACTTGCCTCCCATATTCCTCTCTTGGATCTTTATCCCTAACTGCATCTATGTCCTGACTATTCATTTTAAATATTTTTCCCATTTCTGCCCTTTTCCATTGTCTAGCTTCCAAAATATCTACCCCAAAGTAGATAATTCTATTTTGGTAATCCTAAGAAACCCCAAAGACAAAATTGAGTTAGAAAATCAAGGAGTATATGAAATCCCATGCACCGCCTGCCCCACCACATACATTGGACAAACCAACAGAAGAATAAGTGCACACATTGAAGAACACAAGAACTCAGTCAAAAAAGAGGAACCAACTTCTTCCCTGGTCCAACACCTTAAAGCCACAGGACACAATATTGACTTTAAAAAGACCAGAACTATCGCCAAAACTGAACACTTTAACAACAGAATAATCAGAGAAGCCATCGAGATAGAAAAACGGCCACACAGCATGAACAAACGAGATGATACCTCCCGCCTACCAGCCATTTGGATACCCGCCCTTATTGACAAAGGAGTCCCTAACACGAGGAATGACACCAGACCCACACTCACGAGGTCCACACAGGATGTCACCACCACACATCCACCCAGAAAGCAGACCCAAACCCACACTGATCATGAAGCATGACCAAGGACCAGAAGCCAGACCGCAGCTGCAACATTAGCCATTTCACACCCCTCCCATCCATACATGCAGCAGACTGACACCCACTATGAAGATGTAGCACAACCACGAACATGAAGCCAAACAACAGCAATGCAGCTCACCAGCTCAAATCCCCCTGCAACTCAGACTAATCTGAGCACAACCAAGCCCCCACCCAAACAGGACACACCCCCAGCCAATCAGAGCACAAAAAAAAACCCCATCCAATCAGAGCACAGCCAAGCTCCCACCCAATCAGTTCAAACCCCCACTAGCAGTTAAAAAGGAAGAAACAGCTGCAATCACACATTGCTTCCAGAACACGAAGCTGAAGCCTGAAGATGACGAATAAGACTTCGTCGAAACATCACCAAGACACTTCCAAGACACTTCGGGAGAAAACCTGAATAACCAAAGACCTATATATACACACACACACACACACACACACACACACACTTAACAAGAGGATAAGTGCCATTTTTAAACCTATTACCTTTTTATTTTTCTAGGTTACAGTCTTCAGAATAATTGTCACCAATGACTTGTAGCACACAGAGGGAAAAAATACTGGCATTGGTGAGGAAAAGAAAAACAAAACAAAGCAACTTTTCCCCCTTTTTTCCCCCTAAGGCTTTGAGAAACAATAAACTTTGTCAGCTCAGTTATAAAACATTTAGAAGGTTAAGGTGTCAGCCTTTTGAAGCAGGCTGAGTCAGGAAACAGACACTACTAAGTCTATTGGGACACTACTTTATCGTTGTATGGTGTGATAACACAAAGTCTGACAGATTTTCCCTCCTATGCCACAAAGAATCAAGGCAGGGTAATTTTGAATTTCTTTTTCAGCCCCCCCCCCTTTTATTTCTCAGGGATAAACTAATGTTTATGTAATCATTATTGCATTCCCTTTTTTAGGGTTATCTCCATACTCTTCTACATTATGTCTCCCATTAGATTTGGTCTCATGCCCTATGCATGAAAGATATTAAGGGAATCAACTATAGACTAACCACTATCATCTTTGCTTGATAGTGCTCCCCAAGGTCACCAGACACATTTTGCCACAAAATACCAAATGGAAAGCCCCTGGATAATTTGTATTAGAGAATCTATTATGATAACTGGATAACTCAAGGATGACAAATGAATTTGAATGTCTGATAGCAGAAAGACCACCTTCCAAAACCTCCCAAAGCACCTTTATTTGACTGTAAATTAAGAAGCACAATCTGAGATCATATGATTGAGTAAGCTGAAATGAACTGGTTAACATTCCATGAATGAATTTGGCCCTGCAACAAACAAGACAAGATGAAATATGGTGCTTGACATCTGTTCTCACCCTAGCTACCATAACTCTCTGAACACCTAATGCAAAATTTCAAATACATGTACAACAGTTCTCTTGTCATAGCAAAGCTACAATATGTAGCTTTAAAGAATGGAATATAAATGGTTGTTGTGAAGCAATGAAGAATGAACCTAACTCAAATTAGCAAATCTGCTGCCTGCCTCTCCCCCCTAACTTTCCAAGAGGGTCTAATCTCTAGGGAGGGGCAATATTCTTATGGTTCAGGATCTTGACAAAAAAGAATGAGCAAGGAGGATCATATTCAGGATTATGTGCTACTACATTTGATTGTTTTGCGAGCCAGAAATATATGTGATATAAAATTTAAACTGGAGAAAATATTTGCCTACCTGATATGATGAGATGTGTGAAGGATTGGCTTTCTGTATATGTTCTAAATTCTCAAGATCTGTACAGGTAGTCCTCGAGTTACAAATGTAATGGAGCCTGCCCGTATCTTGAACGAGATCACTCCCTCCTTTCGCCCATGCATTCACTAATCAAATGCACAACTGATTAAGTGCACATGAGGTATTTCAGGATGGGGAAGGCCATGGAGGGCCTACTGATGGAACAGGCCTCCTGGCTAAGACCACCCAAAGTCTCCCCAACCCACTAAAAATCCTCATGTTCCTCAAATTGCTCTCCTCCCCAACCGGGTCACTTACCTTGTGAAGATATAGCAAGCAGTCTCCCCTTCAATCTCATGCATACCACTACTCCTCTGTTCATCCCTCCGCGGGCCTCTCCTGGCCAATTGCAGGCTGAAATGGAGCCTTTGGGAGCTGGATCCAAGCCTCCAGGGACCAGATCCAGCACTTGTAGACTCCGTTCCGCCTCCCCCGGCCCGTGGAGAACCAAAATGGAACTTCCAGAGGCTGAATCTGCCCCTTAGAGGCCCTGTTCAACCATCCAGAGATCTAATTAGAACAAACCATCCAGAGATCTAATTAGAACAAAATCTAATAGCCCAAAAGTGATGATAATCCATAATAATGTCATAGTTAATGAATGGACAGGCCATATTATATATATATATATATATATATATATATATATATATATATATATATATATATATATATATATATATATATATATATATATATATATATATATATATATATCATACACATACATACATACATACATACATACATATATAAAATCTCTGCAAACTCTGCCTATTTTTCTGGCAGAAGAAAGGAAGGAATGAGAGAGGAGCTTGCAAATGATGCTGCTGACATTATTGAGATGGAAAAGTAATTGTTTGTTACTTTCAGTAAACATCTGGATTATGGATTTGCAGATAATCAAGATCTAAGTTCATTGGAATACATAAGGAAGCTGTGACAAAGAATGGCAAGAATTCTGCATCGTTTCTTGACAACTGCAAAAGTATTCTCTGCTGTAAAACAGGACTAGGTTGCCCGTCAATCATTTCCAGCAGAATAGACTTCTCTAATAACTGTGGGGCAATTTAAACCTGTGCACTGTGGCCTCATCTATGAAATTGCCTGTGGCACCTAAATCTCTAAATTCTATTTCTGAACCTGATATTAAATAAAGAATCAGGGATAATAAAATGCACTTTCCAATATAAGCCATCTGAGCATTTCTTAATCGTCTGAGGGCAAGACAAAGTTTCCCAAAGACAAAGCATTGGAGCACTTTGGGGAATTACTTGCTATGTACATGCAGTTCCACAGATGTGGAATTGGTTTCACAATTTCACAACTGAATTTATATCTGCACTTTAGCAGTATATACTTTGGCTAGTTGTCCTGTCAAAATAGAAGAAGAAACACAAACTGAGATCTTTTGTTGTCTAGTTCTCTGATGTGGACAAGGATCTTTTTCTGTTTCTATTTGCATGGTTTATCAGTGCTGATGTCTGGAAGGGTCTGGAAGGTGAAGGTAATGGGGTAAATACCAGTGGTGGGATTCAGCCAGTTCGCACCACTTCGGGAGAACTTGTTGTTAATTTTCTGAGCAGTTTGACAAACTGGTTGTTGGAAGAAATCATTAGGGCAGAGAACCGGTTGTTAAATTACTTGAACCCCACCACTGGTAAAGACTGTTTACTCTTTTCTCCATTCCAGGAATTGCAACCTTAGAATAATCATTCCGAATTCCAAACAGCACATTTTATTCCCCCTTCTTTCAGCCTCAGAACAAGGACCACTTTGGAACACTCTGCAGGAAATTCTACTGGCTGACCTGCCATAAGTAAATCATTCAAAGACATGAGGATACAAAATTGATCCTGGACTTCTCTACACTTCTCCAGCAAATTTTCTTGAGAGCAAAAAATATTGGCTGATCTACAGTGCAGCTGATCAAAGACCTTTCTGGATAAAGCTATCACCTACTACTTGAGGGAAATTTAGACTCTAGGAAACCTCCAGATTGCGCACCAGTCTTGAACCAAGTGATCCATAGCATATTTTGCTATGATTAATCTTAAATTTATTCTTTATTGTCTATTCCCATTCAGAGCCTGACTGACTTGTGGCACTGGGGCAAGGCTATGACAACATTACTTAGCTCTGCAAAGGTCCAGTTAATATATCATCAGAATATTGATGATCCAAACCAACAAATTCAAAACTTCATTAAGATATCAAACAAAAGAAATAAGTGTTGAGCCACAAGGCAGGGTTTTGGACTCAAATGTTCACTCTTGCTCTGGAAAGAGAAACAGAAGAAGAAAAATTACTGAAATGCCAACCTTCCCACTCCCACTCCCTGCAACTGTCTAGAAACATGTTATGATCAATGGTATCAAAAATCTCTGAGCTTTTGCACAATTGTCAGTTCTGCCATAAGCCATCAATAAGTGTGATCAGTGCTATCTCATATCCTGGCTTAAATGTCCTTCTCTGAGTCTGACTGAAGACAGTCCAGATAATCCAGGCCCTCTGCAAACACAACCCAGTCACCAAAAAGGCAAGGTCAGAGACTGTATGAAAATTATCCAGGATGGTTGGATTCAGAATGGGCCCTTCAGAAGATGATTCCCTATTGTCTCCATCATGGCCATTAAAACTACTTCCCCCTTAAAGAAAATAGATACCATTGCATGGACCAATTTCATGTCATCTCCCAACCAAGAGTCTGAATGAAGAAGCTTCTTGGATAAGAAGTGAAACTTCTTCAAGGAAAAACAAAGTCCAGTTGACTTTTTTTTTAAAAAATCTCCTTTGGGATTATCAGCCAGGAGCGGTCAAGGATCAAATAAACAATTGGCCAGGACAGCGGGATCTTGGGCACTTTCCCAAAAGTAATAGGATCAGATTGTCCCTATTTAAACAAGCAAAGCTATACCTCCATTATCTTGACTGGACCAGCTCAATCAGAGTCCAGCAAATCTAAGTGACTTAACCTAAACTATGCCTAAACTATTCCTAATAGCGGATAAATGGTTCTTGGTGCCTCTCTCCCCCCAAGATAAATGAGTCTTGGTACCTCTCCCTCCTCAAAAAGTAATGGGTAACCTGAAAAATTGTTGCTGAATAGCTATCCATGGAAATGATTAGAGAAACATTTATACACAAACATGTCAAGATCATTCTTTAGCTTCCTCCAATAGTGTTCCTGGATGGGAAAGAAATGGAGGTAGTGATTTTATTTTCCTGGGCTCTAAGATCACCATAGATGGGGACTGCAGCCAAAAAATTAAAAGATGCTTGTTCCTGAGGAAGAAAGCTATGGCAAATCTAGACAGCATACTAAAAAGCAGAGACATCCCCCTGCCAACAAAAGTGTATAGTCAGGGCTATGGTTTCCCCAGTTGCAATGTATGGCTGTGAAAGTTGGACCATAAGAAAGGCTGAGCACCAAAGAATTGAGGCCTTTGAATTATGGTGCTGGGGAAGACTCCTGTGAGTCCCTTGGACTACAAGGCGATCAAACCAGTCATTCCTAGAGGAGATCAACCCTGACTGCTCTTTAGAAGGTCAGATCCTGAAGATGAAACTGAAATGGTTACTTTCAGTAAACATCTGGATTATGGATTTGCAGATAATCAAGATCTAAGTTCATTGGAATACATAAGGAAGCTGTGACAAAGAATGGCAAGAATTCTGCATCGTTTCTTGACAACTGCAAAAGTATTCTCTGCTGTAAAACAGGACTAGGTTGCCCGTCAATCATTTCCAGCAGAATAGACTTCTCTAATAACTGTGGGGCAATTTAAACCTGTGCACTGTGGCCTCATCTATGAAATTGCCTGTGGCACCTAAATCTCTAAATTCTATTTCTGAACCTGATATTAAATAAAGAATCAGGGATAATAAAATGCACTTTCCAATATAAGCCATCTGAGCATTTCTTAATCGTCTGAGGGCAAGACAAAGTTTCCCAAAGACAAAGCATTGGAGCACTTTGGGGAATTACTTGCTATGTACATGCAGTTCCACAGATGTGGAATTGGTTTCACAATTTCACAACTGAATTTATATCTGCACTTTAGCAGTATATACTTTGGCTAGTTGTCCTGCCAAAATAGAAGAAGAAACACAAACTGAGATCTTTTGTTGTCTAGTTCTCTGATGTGGACAAGGATCTTTTTCTGTTTCTATTTGCATGGTTTATCAGTGCTGATGTCTGGAAGGGTCTGGAAGGTGAAGGTAATGGGGTAAATACCAGTGGTGGGATTCAGCCAGTTCGCACCACTTTGGGAGAACTTGTTGTTAATTTTCTGAGCAGTTTGACAAACTGGTTGTTGGAAGAAATCATTAGGGCAGAGAACCGGTTGTTAAATTACTTGAACCCCACCACTGGTAAAGACTGTTTACTCTTTTCTCCATTCCAGGAATTGCAACCTTAGAATAATCATTCCGAATTCCAAACAGCACATTTTATTCTCCCTTCTTTCAGCCTCAGAACAAGGACCACTTTGGAACAATCTGCAGGAAATTCTACTGGCTGACCTGCCATAAGTAAATCATTCAAAGACATGAGGATACAAAATTGATCCTGGACTTCTCTACACTTCTCCAGCAAATTTTCTTGAGAGCAAAAAATATTGGCTGATCTACAGTGCAGCTGATCAAAGACCTTTCTGGATAAAGCTATCACCTACTACTTGAGGGAAATTTAGACTCTAGGAAACCTCCAGATTGCGCACCAGTCTTGAACCAAGTGATCCATAGCATATTTTGCTATGATTAATCTTAAATTTATTCTTTATTGTCTATTCCCATTCAGAGCCTGACTGACTTGTGGCACTGGGGCAAGGCTATGACAACATTACTTAGCTCTGCAAAGGTCCAGTTAATATATCATCAGAATATTGATGAACCAAACCAACAAATTCAAAACTTCATTAAGATATCAAACAAAAGAAATAAGTGTTGAGCCACAAGGCAGGGTTTTGGACTCAAATGTTCACTCTTGCTCTGGAAAGAGAAACAGAAGAAGAAAAATTACTGAAATGCCAACCTTCCCACTCCCACTCCCTGCAACTGTCTAGAAACATGTTATGATCAATGGTATCAAAAATCTCTGAGCTTTTGCACAATTGTCAGTTCTGCCATAAGCCATCAATAAGTGTGATCAGTGCTATCTCATATCCTGGCTTAAATGTCCTTCTCTGAGTCTGACTGAAGACAGTCCAGATAATCCAGGCCCTCTGCAAACACAACCCAGTCACCAAAAAGGCAAGGTCAGAGACTGTATGAAAATTATCCAGGATGGTTGGATTCAGAATGGGCCCTTCAGAAGATGATTCCCTATTGTCTCCATCATGGCCATTAAAACTACTTCCCCCTTAAAGAAAATAGATACCATTGCATGGACCAATTTCATGTCATCTCCCAACCAAGAGTCTGAATGAAGAAGCTTCTTGGATAAGAAGTGAAACTTCTTCAAGGAAAAACAAAGTCCAGTTGACTTTTTTTTTAAAATCTCCTTTGGGATTATCAGCCAGGAGCGGTCAAGGATCAAATAAACAATTGGCCAGGACAGCGGGATCTTGGGCACTTTCCCAAAAGTAATAGGATCAGATTGTCCCTATTTAAACAAGCAAAGCTATACCTCCATTATCTTGACTGGACCAGCTCAATCAGAGTCCAGCAAATCTAAGTGACTTAACCTAAACTATGCCTAAACTATTCCTAATAGCGGATAAATGGTTCTTGGTGCCTCTCTCCTCCCAAGATAAATGAGTCTTGGTACCTCTCCTCCTCAAAAGTAATGGGTAACCTGAAAAATTGTTGCTGAATAGCTATCCATGGAAATGATTAGAGAAACATTTATACACAAACATGTCAAGATCATTCTTTAGCTTCCTCCAATAGTGTTCCTGGATGGGAAAGAAATGGAGGTAGTGATTTTATTTTCCTGGGCTCTAAGATCACCATAGATGGGGACTGCAGCCAAAAAATTAAAAGATGCTTGTTCCTGAGGAAGAAAGCTATGGCAAATCTAGACAGCATACTAAAAAGCAGAGACATCCCCCTGCCAACAAAAGTGTATAGTCAGGGCTATGGTTTCCCCAGTTGCAATGTATGGCTGTGAAAGTTGGACCATAAGAAAGGCTGAGCACCAAAGAATTGAGGCCTTTGAATTATGGTGCTGGGGAAGACTCCTGTGAGTCCCTTGGACTACAAGGCGATCAAACCAGTCATTCCTAGAGGAGATCAACCCTGACTGCTCTTTAGAAGGTCAGATCCTGAAGATGAAACTGAAATGGCCACTTAATGAGAAGGAAGGACTCACTGGAGAAGAGCCTAATGCTGGCAAAGATTGAGGGCAAAAGAAGAAGGGGATGACAGAGAGAACAAGTAGATGGAGTCACTGAAGCAGTTGGCATGAACTTAATTGGATTCCAGAGGATGGTAGAGAAAAGGAAGGCCTGGAGGAATGTTGTCCATGGGGTCGCGATGGGTCGAACATGACTTCACAACTAACAACAACAAATTGTGTTCCAATTCTTTCTGATCTCATGAAAACCTTCCTCTAAATATATGAAAAGACTCAAATATTTAAGAAACTGTATCTTTATTGAATTAACTAACTGTCAATGTCCTAACTTTAGAGAGCTAAGTTGGTCCAGTGTTTAAAGTGTTAGACTAGGAACAATAAAGTTAATCTACTGTCATCCATGGATGACTCTAGACGATATTATCGTCATTCAGTTTGGTAAAACCTACAGCATACCATATTTTTCGGACTATAAGACACACCAGAGTATAACGCACCTTAGTTTTGGGGGAGGAAAATAAGAAAAAAAGCTGATTGGTGGGTGGATGGCCTCCTGACTACCCCCAATCAGCTATTCCCAGAGGTGAACTTTAGCAACAGTTTGTTGGTTGTGAGCTCTGTGCCTTGCGTTTTTTCCAGCGTCTGAAACCTCCATTTCAGAGGCTTTTTTTTTCAGCCTCTGAAACTTCCATTTCAGAGGTTGGGCGGGGCTACATTCAGTGTATAAGACACGCCCAAATTTTCATCCTCATTTAGGGAGAAAAAAGATGTGTTTTATATTCCCAAAAATACAGCAGTTGTTTTTCTGAAAAAAATATAGCTCTTGTATTGCCCAGATATAAGTGCACATCAAATAAAAATGCTAAACTGAATACCAAATCCAAGATAAAAACAGAGTAAGTAGATTTAATATTAACAACTTTCAAACATTAGAACATTACAATATTTGTTTCCCATTTCTTTAGCAGCTTGTGATTTTTTTCTGAAAAAAATATATATTTAGCATAATACATTATTTCCTAAAATAAGCATGCTTATTGTACCTTTTTCCTACTAACAATTTGTACTTATTTCTAATATATGTATGCATATATGTATATTAGGAAAAATCCATATAAAATACATTTTTAGGAAAAATTTATATAAAAAGACATACCAAAATTCATACAAAATCCATTCATAGAAATGAATGCTAAAGGTATATTAAATTTATCATTTGTTTTTGGGGGATACTGATACAGTTTTCTCTGGGTTTTGTATTAATTTTATGAACAAATAATTGCATTTAAAAATGACAAGAAGTGTGAAGCTGAAAATAGAATGTAAATCTGGTCCGCCTTTTAGTCTGGGAAATATAAACTGAATTTGTTTTCAAATTCAAATCAGATAAATGCCATACCTCATCGCCGCCCATGGGATCACTATTTTTTACAGGCTTTCTAGGTTACATCTGTTTCTTTTGACGAGACAAATGAAATAGCAAGTTCCTGAGCAAAATGGTACTAGCATTATTTCTGCCTTTCACTGGAGTTTCAGTGAACAGTTGGCATAATATAGCCATAAACGAAGTTTACCTTCAGTCTCTCAGTTCAAATTCCAAGCAGATGAGCAAGTTCCAAAAAGCAACTGTTAAAGATGCATTTTGCCTCTTCAACAAGAACTTAGGAAAAATAGCAATATACTGCAAAATTTGTTGAAATGCTTTTTAAACTTATTCTTGATCTAGTCCGGGGGTGTCCAAACTACGGCCCGCGGGCCAACTGCGGCCCGCAGGTCAGTTTTTATTGGCCCGCAGCAAATTTTGAAAGTATAACTGAATATGGCCCTTTTCGGCCGCCTCCCGGTGCTTGCCCGATGGTTCGCTGCAAGGCTCGCGGCTCCTCCCCATGGGCGGGGAATAATGAAGGGAGGGGGCAGAGGAGGCGGCGAGCGGGAAAGAGGCTGCTGGCCGTGCCCGACCCCAGCAGTTCTACCCTCGCCTTCCTCGGGCCGCCTGGTGAGGCTCCTCGCGCCTCCCCATGTCGGACACGCGTGGCGGCAGTGACAGCCATCGAGAAACAGGTGAGGAGGCGGCAAGCGGGAAAGAGGCTGCTGGCCGTGCCCGACCCCAGCAGTTCTACCCTCGCCTTCCTCGGGCCGCCTGGCGAGGCTCCTCGCGCCTCCACCCCTTGGGCAGGGAATAACGAAGGGAGGGGGTGGAGGAGGCGGCAGTGAGCGGGAAAGAGGCTGCTGGCCGTGCCCGACCCCAGCAGTTCTACCCTCACCTTCCTCGGGCCGCCTGGCGAGGCTCCTCGCGCCTCCACCCCTTGGGCAGGGAATAACGAAGGGAGGGGGCGGAGGAGGAGGCGGCGAGCGAGAAAGAGGCTGCTGGCTGTGCCCGACCCCAGCAGTTCTACCCTCGCCTTCCTCGGGCCGCCTGGCGAGGCTCCTCGCGCCTCCACCCCTTGGGCAGGGAATAACGAAGGGAGGGGGCGGAGGAGGCGGCGGCGAGCGAGAAAGAGGCTGCTGGCTGTGCCCGACCCCAGCAGTTCTACCCTCACCTTCCTCGGGCCGCCTGGCGAGGCTCCTCGCGCCTCCACCCCTTGGGCAGGGAATAACGAGGGGGCGGAGGAGGCGGCGGTGAGCGAGAAAGAGGCTGCTGGCTGTGCCCGACCCCAGCAGTTCTACCCTCGCCTTCCTCGGGCCGCCTGGCGAGGCTCCTCGCGCCTCCACCCCTTGGGCAGGGAATAACGAAGGGAGGGGGCGGAGGAGGCGGCGGCGAGCGGGAAAGAGGCTGCTGGCCGTGCCCGACCCCAGCAGTTCTACCCTCGCCTTCCTCGGGCCGCCTGGCGAGGCTCCTCGCGCCTCCACCCCTTGGGCAGGGAATAACGAAGGGAGGGGCGGAGGAGGCGGCGGCGAGCGAGAAAGAGGCTGCTGGCTGTGCCTGACCCCAGCAGTTCTACCCTCACCTTCCTCGGGCCGCCTGGCGAGGCTCCTCGCGCCTCCACCCCTTGGGCAGGGAATAACGAAGGGAGTTTCAAGTTCATACCAAATACAAAACAAAAGCCAAGATCAGGGGTGTCCAAACCTGGTCTCTTTAATTTGTGATTTCAATTCCCAGAGTTCCTCAGCCAGCTTTGCTGGCTGAGGGACTCTGGGAGTTGAAGTCCACAAGTCTTAAAGAGACCAAGTTTGGACACCCCTGGCCAAGATGAATGAATATGAAACATTTTCCCCCCTTAAATGAAGATGATATCCACATATTGTTGCTTTTTAGTAGACTGACTGTATCCATCTGTATTGTAATGTCCCAGGTTTTCAGACTGAGATCCAGAATGACTGATAGCCATCTCTGTGAAGTCCTTCGTGTCTCAACCACCAAACTTTCATATACTTAAGCCTAAACTGTGCATAGGGACTACCCAGACGGCTGAAAAAAGTGATTTCTGACAGGTTCTCACACTTTTGACCAGTCCTCACACTTATGACCGGTCATCATTTATGCCTGTTGCAGCATTTTGTGCATAAGGACTACTCAGAGGGCTGAAAAAGTTATTTTTGACCCGTCCTCACACTTTTGACTGGTCCTCACACCTACAACTATCTTTACATTTTGCACCCTATCTTGTAACCGTGGTGAAGAGAAGCAGTTGTGAAATGAGTGATATGGTTGTTAAAAATGCTGCAATGGGCATAAATGTGAGGATGGTCATAAGTGTGAGGACTGGTCAAAAATTACTTTTTTTAGCTCTCTGAGTAGTTTCTATGCCCATAGCCACATCCACTCAGTCACATGACCACCAAGCCACACCCCAAAATAAGCCACGCCCACAGAACTGGTACGAAAAAAATTAGCCCCCCCCTCCCCCGTTCAATGGCGTGGCCCGGGCCTTTGCTTATTTTTCTGTATTTGGCCCTCACCAAAAAAACTTTGGACACCCCTGATCTAGTCCTAGTGCCTTTTCCTCCATAATATCCATCCATCACCTTCAAAGGTGATGAAATGAAGAAAAAAATGCCAAATATTGTGACAGCATAACTCTGAATATATTAATACCATGTTATTGATATGTATTCAAGCTTTGCTATGAACTTTTCATACAAAAACACCTTGAATGTTAAGAAAATAAAATATTCAAACAGGTAGAAGTTGCTTCTAACAATATATCTGGGAAATCATTTTGTTTCTCCTTCCTCATCCACCAAAATCATCCATTCATTTTAGATTTTTTTAAATTTTGATATTTATTACATTATAGCATAAAGTCTATACTGAGAAAGTGATATATCAGGGTGCATCATCATAACACTTTAATCTGAAGGCTTCTTTTGCTACCACTACTGCTCCCTGTCAGTCTTATGAGCTCTATTTAATTTAGATTTGAAATGAAATAAATCATTTTTATGTTTATGAATAAGAAATCTAGACCTGCCACAGAGTGATCAGTTAATCAAAATTATACTTCACAGATCAGAATATTTTCTATTCTTAAAACAGATGTGTCTAAAGGCACTGTTTTTGTTTTCAGAGAGAGATCTAATAGAATAATATAAAATAGAATCAGGTAAAGCAGAAATGCTAATTGTCAGAGTTTGTTGCAACACACATAATCAGACAATTTAGCAGGATTCAAAACTTTTTCTTTTTTTAGAACACATTTTTATTGATTTTTTTAGTTTTTCCCCCTACACACATACATGATTTATAAACAGAGTATTGGCCATATTATATCTTATACAATTCAATATATTCAAATATATTTTACTTAGTTAAAATTTTTGTCAGAATGTTCTTTTTTCATAATTTTTATTCATTTCCTAATATTTCCTTGCTCATTTCTTTAAATCACATCTTTTGCCCTCATGTTCTAATTTCTCCATTTTTATTAGTGTTCATTCTTTTTCCTTTTTTTTAACTATTTCAATTTTTATCCTAATATATTCAAATATATTCGGGGTTGCCTTTCTTCCATTTCATCTTTTCCTTTTCACAGCAATCCTTTCTTCTCCTTCTCACTCCTTTCCCTTTCTCCTTTCATCCTATCTACTTTCTTCTCTCTTCTCCTTCTCTTTCTCTACTTCCCCTTCCTTTCTCCCCCTCCACCCTATTTCCTCCTTATCTAACCTTCTCTCCTACTCTTATTTCCCCTACCTTTCCTCCTCTCCTCTTACCTTTCTTCTTTCTCTCTCCCTCCTTCTCCCTTCCCATCTCTCTCCTTCTTCTTATCTCTCTCCATTGCTGTATTTGTTTTCATTTCAGTATTTCTGGTGTCCAGACAACCCCGATTTTCTCATTTATTATGCATATTTCTCAAACCTCCCCTCCTATATTTTAGATATTAACATTGTCTTCATCTTATTCCATTTATATCTTACAATCAATTAATGTAACCTTCCACCTCTTATTTTCTTAAAGTTTTTGTTCACAATTCAATACTTATTATTTTCTTCCAATAGTGTGCATCATTTACTAACATTTAAATTTTATTCCTTTTTGCATCTTAATTTCAATCATTTTCACTTATAAACCATACTATCTTTCATCTTTCATCTGCTAGATTTTCCATTCTTCTATATATTTAAAATTTATTTCCTTACCCTTAACTATAATTCTCTCATTCCATGCATTCTCAAACACAAACAGAAAAAGAAAACATATAACCCATTATATCTTCCATATTTAATTTACTTCTCCTCCTTCTCTTTTTTAAATTTCCTTCATTCACTTCATTTCAACCTTTTTTACTACCTTTTTACAATAACCTATATATTTCTTCTAATTTCCATTATTCAAAAAAAAATTCTACCACTATTTTAATTTCTTATCTACTGTTCCTTTTGCTCCTTCTTTTAACCATTTTCTTTCAGTCTCTCCCAAATCCCATTTCTTAATATTTTTCTCCCTTTCTCCTGTTCTTTTATCTTCTTCTTTCTCCCTTTCTAGCATCCTCTTTTCCACCTCCTTTCTCTGACTTTTACTCTTTTAATTTCCCCCCTCAATTTTTCTCTATTTTTTCCTCTAATCCCAGTGTAATCATCTATTTAACTCTTTTAATTTCCCCCCTTCAATCTTTTCTTCTTTTCTTTTTTCCCTTTCTTTTTTAAAATATCTTTTCCCCTCTCCATTTTTACGCTTTCACTATCAATCCCAACATGATCATCTATATTATCCTCACTCATTTCTTTTTCAACATTATATTTTTGTTTTTCTTGTTTCCTCATAATTTCTTCATAATTTCTTTTTTTTATTTTTAAGCCACAGTTCTGCTTGTTTGTTCCCATTAAAGGACTCTCACATCATTTGAAGCATCTCCCATAATTCCTCCCAGTTCTCCATGTTTTTGATATGAGGAGAAAAACTTTTTAGATTTATTTATCTTAATTTATGTATAATCCAAATTCAAGTCCAAAATATTGTCTCTCTTCCCTCCCCCCCCTTTTTTTTTTCTATTTCCAAATGGAAGCCAGTTCAAATGTTTTTTCCCCCTAGGTCATCCAAGTTCCAATCTTAATCTTTACCACAGCTGTTCAAACAAGTAGACTAAACAAAGCAATATTATCTCTTTTTTTCTTCTTCAGCAATGATTCTCTCCAATCCACAACTCCCAACAACAAAATGTCACTTGTTAATCCACAAAAGCATTTTCTTTTTCTTCCTCTATTAAATCCTTTCGTTAGGAAAAGATGCTTTCTCTCAGTTTTCTTCTCCTTCCAACATTTACATTTTCTTCCAAAACCAATTTTAAATCCAGATGGAATGTTGTTTCTTTTAGGGATTTTGTCTTGTAGATCCTCTTTGCTGTTTGCTTCCTCTCATTTTAAGTTTCTGCATGCCAATTAGCCGCTAACTACAAGCCAGAAAATTTTTGAGCTTTAAAATTTTTTTTCTTCTTACCTGCAAGTTGGCCAATCACTCACCCCGTAACAATACTCTGTTCTGATCTCACCTCCTGCTCAATCTTCTTGTGTGGCCGTCCCAACTTTGGCAGCTCCTAATAGCTGTCTTTCTTGTCATTGGGTTGAAGGCTGGATGCCGGTGCTGCAGGGAATTTGCAACTTCCCTGTTTGCACCGGCCGGTGCCTTCTTTCTTTGCTGTCCCTCCAGGACAGCTATGGTTCATTGAGAACCCCCAAAACAGCAGGAATTTTATCCCTCTTCCGAGGGTTTGCATCGTTCCGTCGCAACACTGGCCCAGATTCAAAACTTCTTTATATATATAATAACACATAAGGCAAATATACAATACCCATGCTAGTTTTTCCAACATGGTAGAGAGAAGAGATTCTAAGTAGGTACAAACACAGGTCAGGGACAGCAGAGACAAGACTTCTCCTATATACTGAACAGTTGAGCTAAGCCACTCCCAGGCTCCTGGCATCTGAACCACCAAAGAGCCACCATTGGCTGACCTTGTTTCTATGCGTATTCCAGTTCATGAATATATCTACACTGACAGAAATGCTAACAAGTTCAAAAATCTATCAAACTGTGAGCTCTTTATAAAAATTAAAATACAAGATTTAGACTGGTTCAGTGCATGTTTCCCATACTCAGAAGCTTTCTGTCAGAGTTCCAAGTATGTGTTCCTATGTGTTATTATGACTACATATCACCCTGGCTCCATACAAACCCCCTCCCAGTTTCCCACAGTAGTAAATGTGGCAGGTCTGAAGGCCTAGTGCAAAAGATGGCTTTGAGACCTGACACTTTCTGTCTATACATGTGTTTGCATTTTTAGATTGTTTCCTTCAAAATGAAGGTTAGCTTATACTTTAGTTTTTTAAATGCAGCTTTATTAAACTTCAATAAAGTTAAAATCCAAATAATTACCACCACCACCCAAAAAAAAAAAGAAGAAGCAAGGGAAGGAAATTCAAAAGAGGAAAAGAAAAAAATGGCTTCCCACATTCTTCAGTACAGATACAAATATATAATCAGATAATATCTTACTGTAAATTAAACACAATATAATCAATATCTAACTCTAAATTTAACAACATATCCAATATTTCTTTAGTCTTAAACAAACCCAATAATCCAATCATTAATTCAAAAGTACTTAACCATCATTATCAAACAAGATTATAAAAAATCTTTAGTTTAAAGATAAACCTAAACAAAATTTTAAAATAACCTTAATATTCAGTTACAACATCTCTATCAATTCATTTTCCAAATCCATTTGTATATTAACAATTTTAATTTACTGCATATATTATATTATTTCACCAATATAATCCTTAAGAAAAATAGGGGAAAATTCCATATTTCCTCCATTCTATTGATCCATAATAACAAAAAATTCTCAATCCCAAATTCATATCCAGCTTTACATTATAAAATATAAAAAATACATTTCGTCATAAAATTCATTTCTTAAACCCACATCCTTAGTAATAATCAAAATTAATATTATATCCTAAGTTTACAAATTTAATCTTGCTTCACTAAAATAGACAAGATAAGATAAAATACAATAAAATAACATAGCCATCATTAGTACATAAATGTCTATACTCTATTTTTATCTAAACTCTATCAAATATATATATACATATCAATTTTTTTTTTATTCAAAAAGTTTTACAAAAAAATTTTTTCCCCTTTTCCCCCACCTCCCCTCCCCCCTCCCTTCACAGCCCCCCTCCCCCCCCCGACTTCCTGGAACGAGCACAAGGTATGTTAAAAATAAAACAAACATATGCTAAAAAATTTTTGTCCCAACTTAATTATACCCCTACAATCATCAATTCCTAACTTCCCCCGAAAACAATCAAAAATAATACATCATAATCATTCAAAGGCAGTCTGATAACTCTTAGTCTGATATCTACTTTGAATATAGTCAATCCATTTTTTCCATTCCTTTAAGTATCTTTCTTGCGTATTGTCTTTCAAAAAGGCTGATATCTTCGCCATCTCAGCCAAATTGGCAACTTTCAATATCCATTCTTCTATTGTAGGTACTTCTTTTTTCTTCCAGTACATACATACATATCATTAACAAATCTCATTATGCCTTTACAATACTCTTCCAAATACTCATCCCAAACTTCTTTCACCAAAATCAAAGACTCATCAAAATCAATCCAGTAAAACAATTTTGAAGGCCATCTTGTTATAAATCTATACTCTCCTTTCATTGTAACCTAACTAAAAATGAATAACTATTAAATAATATATCTGACATATCATAAATGAGCATGCCACTTATATTTTCTTTCTGTTTCCAACATACTTCCAATTTCTGTTTCCTTCTTCATTAGTAATTCATGCATGCCTTTTTCATGCAATTCTGTTAAATCTGAATAGAAATGAATAGACCTTTGAACAAGGTATAATTTCCATTTAATTTGGTAAAATAGTTTTCACTTGGACTATTGTACTTTACTTGTAGAGTTAGTAAAATAAAATGTCCCTCTATTTCTATCAAATACCACGTAATATATTTCAATGCAGTTATATTTAAGTTTTCAACTTTTAATCTTGTTCAAAATAATCATAAAAATTGTTCATGTTCCAGTATTTTTATTTTGATAAAAACTGAGTCACTTAAAACATAAGATGTATTTATAAAATGTCCTTCTTTCTTATCTTTAATTCCCATTGTCTCTTTCATTTGTTTGTGTTCCACATGAACTGTATCCAATTTATTATTCAATAGTTTTTCAATTTCTTTCATCTTAACTTCTAGAGCTTGTAAAAATATTTTAATAAAATTTCCATATCCATATCTAAAAATACACCATGTTTCTTCATTTTTTGCATCATATTAAATAGCAAACTCTAGTGGCCAAAGAAAATAATTACAGTTTACTTTCTCAAAAGGACAACTAGGAGGTAGTGCCAAAGAGCTCTAATTACATTTGTTGTTAGTTCCAAAGCAATCAGCACAGAACTAAGACAAAAACACAGCAATGTTCTCACAAAGAGCAAAAACTAGGATGGGGGGAAAGAGCAGCCTCAAGTACCTCAGATGCAGATTCTTTGAAAAGTAAATTTGGATCCTTTAATAAAGAACTCTTCCCCAAAAAAAGTTTAAATAGCCAAATCTTCTTGTTCTATAGGTTAAATTCAAGTCCCAGTTTTTAAAATCCAAAATATCTCTGAAACATTGAAAGCCACCAAGAAACTTACAGCTCCATAACTGAGGAAAGCCTGTCTTAAAGTTAGAATTAATAAGTTAATTAAAGTATTTAAGAACTAGAGAGGCCAGATCTGGAATGGGTACCACAGCTGTGGCACTTGAATAGAAACCCCACCTCAGGGCTGCTGACTCTCCAGATTAAGCAAAAATCCCAGTTTCACAACCCTCATACAAGCGCTGGCTATACAGAGAACATGTGGGTCAGCTTCTTGAATTCTCCTTGCCTCTGGAGAGTTCTCTAGGCACCAGGAAGCCACCCAGTTTCTCAATACAAACCAACAAACTGGGGTTGAACTTCCCTGAAGAACTCTTCAATCCATCATTTCCCCACTGGAAGTCCTGAATGTGAATTTACAGACTTATTACTAGTGCTGTTGTTTTTGTTATGGGTAAACTTCAATTTGATTCACAGTCTGGGATTGGTAAAAACTTAACAGTTCAAGTCCTCACTAAGGACTCAGAACTGTTAAGATAACATCTGAGTATATAAGCAGTTCCAAGAAGGTTTTTTGTGAAGTCATGATATTCAGGTATAATAAGTTCACAATTTCCATGAATCTAGGAAACTTTTTGAATATTGCTCCAAGGGCTCCTATTACTATTAATAGGAGACCATGGCAAACTTGAGGAGAGGCATTAAGGTGGCTAAACAGGAATACAAACAAAAGTAGAGAAGCATCTGGCAGATAATAACTCAAGACAGGTGTGGCAGGGGTTGCAACATCTAATCAATTATAAGGAAAATACGATGAAAACAGCTATTTATTTATTTATTTATTTGATTTTTATACCGCCCTTGTCCCGAAGGACTCAGGGCGGTGTACAGGCAGAATAAAACGAACAATACAAAATACAATTAAAACGGAATTTAAAAAACTTATTTAAATTAGCCTGAAAATTTAAAAATTTACCATACACTAAAAAACCCCTTTTAAAATTAATAAAATTTAACATTTAAAATTCAGTTCCAGAGTGTGGGAGCCCCCACAGAGAAGGCCCTTCCCCTGGGGGCCACCAGCCGACATTGTTTGGCGGACGGCACCCTGAGAAGTCCCTCTCTGTGAGAGCATACGGGTCGGGGGGAGGCATGCGGTAACAGCAGGCGGTCCCGTAAGTACCCAGACCCTAAGCCATGGAGCGCTTTAAAGGTCGTAACCAACACCTTAAAGTGCACTCGAAAGGCCACAGGTAGCCAGTGCAGTCTGCGCAGGATCGGTGTTACATGGGAGCTACGCATAGCTCCCTCTATCACCCGTGCAGCTGCATTCTGGACTAACTGAAGCCTCCGAGTGCACTTCAGGGGGAGCCCCATGTAGAGAGCATTACAATAATCCAAGCGAGAGATAACGAGCGCATGAGTGACTGTGCACAAGGCATCCTGATCAAGGAAGGGGTGCAACTGCCGAACCAGGCGGACCTGGTGGAAGGCCCTCCTGGAGACGGCCGTCAAATGATCTTCAAACGACAGCCGATCATCCAGGAGGACACCCAAGTTGCGCACCCTGTCCTTTGAGGCCAATAACTCGCCTCCAACAGTCAACCGCGGCTGCAGTTGACTGAATCGGGATGCCGGCATCCACAGCCACTCCGTCTTGGAGGGATTAAGCTTGAGCCTGTTTCTCCCCATCCAGACCCGTACGGCTTCCAAACACCAGGACAGCACTTCAACAACTTCATTGGGGTGGCCTGGGGTGGAAAAGTACAGCTGGGTGTCATCAGCGTACTGTTGGTATCTCACCCCGAAGCCACTGATGATCTCACCCAACAGCTTCATGTAGATGTTGAACAGCAGGGGCGAGAGAATCGACCCTTGCGGGACCCCACAAGTGAGGCACCTCGCGGCCGACCTCTGTCCCCCTGTCAACTCCGTCTGCGACCGGTCGGAGAGATAGGAGGAGAACCACCGATAAACGGTGCCTCCCACTCCCAATCCCCCCAACCGGCGCAGCAAGATACCATGGTCGATGGTATCAAAAGCCGCTGAGAGGTCTAATAGGACCAGGGCAGAGGAGTACCCCCTGTCCCTGGCCCGCCAGAGATCATCCACCAATGCGACCAAAGCTGTCTCCGTGCTGTATCCGGGTCGAAAGCTGGACTGGAACGGGTCTAGATAGACGGCTTCATCCAGGTATTGGGGTAGCTGTCACGCCACAGCACTCTCTACAACCTTCGCAACGAAGCGACGGTTGGAGACTGGACGATAATTACCTAAAATAGCTGGGTCCAGGGAGGGCTTCTTGAGGAGGGGTCTCACCACCGCCTCTTTCAAGGCGGCAGGGAAAACCCCTTCCAGCAAGGAAGTGTTGATAATCCTCTGGAGCCAGCCTCGTGTCACCTCCTGAGTGGCCAGTACCAGCCAGGAAAGACACGGGTCCAGTAAACATGTCGTGGCGTGAAGCCTCTCCAACAACCTGTCCACGTCCTCGGGAGCCACAGGGTCAAACTCATCCCAAACCGGCTCAACAAGACATGTCTCCTCTCCCTCGCTTGGATCATCCCAATTTCGGTCCAGACCGTCCCGGAGCTGAGCGATTTTATCGTATAGATAACCATTAAACTTCTCGGCTCGTCCCTGCAAAGGGTCGTCCCGCACCTCCTGATGAAGGAGGGAGCGGGCCACCCGAAACAGGGCGGCCAGGCAGTTATCTGCCGACGCAATGAGGGTGGAGGCGTAAGAACGCCTCGCCTCCCCCATTGCCACTAGGTAGGTCCTAGAGTAGGACCTAACTAGTGTCCGATCAGCTTCAGAGCGACTGGACCTCCAAGTGCTCTCTAGGCGTCTTCTCCGGCATTTCATCTCCCTCAGCCCCTCGGAGAACCAAGGTGCTGGACGAGATCTACGCCGGGTCAGAGGCCGCAAAGGCACGACACAGTCCAAGGCCCCAGCCGCGGCCTGTTCCCAGGCCACAACTAGTTCCTCAGCTGAGCCACGGGCCAGATCCTCAGGGAATGGCCGAAGCTCCGTCAGGAATCTCTCCGGGTCCATCAGGCGCCTGGGACGGAACCAGCGTATAGGTTCCGTCTCCCTGCGATGGTGAGTGGTGGTTTGGAAGTCTAGGCGAAGGAGAAAATGATCGGACCATGACATTGGTTCTGTTACTAAATCATCTAATTCCAGATCATTTAACCACTGTCCAGAGATATAAATCAGATCCAGCATGCCTCCCCCCAAGTGCGTAGGGCCATCGTTTACTCGAATCAAGTCCAAGGCCGTCATGGAAGCCTGGAACTCCCGAGCTGCCGTCGATAACAAGCCAGCTGATGGAAGGTTGAAACTACAAGTCTGGGGGTCTCAACCGCCACAGCGGCAAGTACCTCCAACAGCTCAGGCAGGGCTGTGGTCACGCAGCAAGGAGCCAGGTACACGATCAACAAGCCCAACTGATTCCTATGGCCCCACCGCACATAGAAGGATTCACAGCCGGCAATCTGAGGAACAGTGGCCTCCCTCAGCTCTAAATCTTCCTTAATAACAACCGCCACCCCCCCCACCCCTACCTTGGGCCCTCGGCTGATGAAATGCTCGGAAACCTGGAGGGCACAGCTCAACAAGGGGAACCCCCCCCCTCTGGACCCAACCAGGTCTCCGTAATGCCCATCAGGTCCATGGACTCCCCTGAATAAGGTCACAAATCAGGGAGCTTTATTAGCCACGGACCGGCATTACACAACATCAGCCAAGATCCAAGCTCTGAGGATCATGGCCGCCGAGGAATGGGTAGGGACTGGGGGCCGGAGCACGTGATCGCTTTCAGACATCGAACACGTGCTCCCAGCTCGATCGCCCCCTCCGCCATATCTGCCTCTCCCACTTACCGTACAGATCGAACATCCCTCTAATCCTGGAACTGAGCCCTCCCCCCCTGCCTTCAGACCAGATGAAGTAGTGCCGCGAACAAGCACAGGGGCTGGATCCCTCCCCGACGAGTTCTCTCCCCCACCCGTCAAATCCCTCCCCCCCACCCTCCCCTTAAAATTCCCATTAAAAGCTAACACACTGATACCCTGCTGGTGGAGGGGCTGAACAGCTTCTTTGCCTGCTTTGAGGTTAAAAGACCTGTCTCTGTGGCTCCAGCTCAAAGGCCCTCTAATCTCCAGTCACTTGCTCTGCATGAACATCAAGTGAGAGCTATGCTGAAGGCTGTAAATCCCAACAAAGCTGCAGGTCCAGACGGAGTGCTGGGGAAAGTGGTAAAAACCTGCGCTGACCAATTAACATGGATAATGACAAGGATTTTCAACATCTTCCTGCAATTGCCTAGAGTTCCATCTTGCTTGAAAGCAGCCACAATGATTCCAGTTCTGAAGAAAGCAGCCATAAACAGCCTGAATGACTATAGACCCATTGCAATGACGTCTATAATGATGAATTGTTTTGAGAGACTGGTTCTACAACATTTCAGGTTGTGTCTTCCATTAAATTTTGATCAACAGCAGTTTGCTTACAGAAGCAACAGGTCGACAGAAGACGCCATCGCCATTGCTTTACATACTGCATTGAGACACCTTGAGAAATTTGGGAACTATGTCAGAATGCTTTTTATAGACTATACCTTGGCCTTTAATACCATCTTACCAGGCATTCTCATTGAAAAGCTGACTGATTTGAATTTCCCTCCCCTCATTTGTGACTGGGCCAAAGACTTCCTGATGGAGCCGTCCACAAACAGTAAGGGTTGGTTCCTTTACACCTTCCACCCTGAAGCTCAGCACAGGCTCCCCTCAGGGCTGCATGCTCAGCCCCTTCCTGTACTCGCTGTATACATATGACTGCATATCCTCAAATCAATCTAACACCATAATAAAGTTTGCAGATGACACAATGATGTTGGGGCTTATAACTGGAGGGGATGAATATAGGGAAGAAGTCCAGAAGGTATCCATATGGTGTTCAAAAAACAAACTACATCTAAATACTAGTAAGACAAAAGAGATGGTGCTAGATTTCCAGAAGCAAAGAGAGGAACCTGCCCCATGTATATTTAGGGGGGCTGTGTGGATGGGGTTTCCTCTTTTAAATTCTTGGGAGCGTTCATTAGTCAAGATCTCACCTGGAAAAACAACATGTCCCTGGTGGTTAGTAAGGCTCAACAGAGACTTCATTTCCTGTGGAAAAATCAGGTGGGACAATGGCTGATGACTTCTTTCTATGGGTCAATGATAGAAAGTGTCCTCACATACTGTATAATAGTATGGTATGGCTGTCTAACAGCTGCGGACAGGAAGGCACTGCAGAGAGTGATCAATTTGGCACAAGAAACCATTGGTTGCCCTCTAACACCACTAGATGACATCGCCAGGTCTTGCTGTTTCAGCAGAGTAAGGAAGATACTTAGGGATGATTCACATCCTGGCCAGTGTCTCTTTTTGCTTTTATCATTGGGCAAAAGACATCAAAGCATTGCCAGCCAGACAAACAGGTTTAAAAACAGCTTCTACCCATGGGCTGTCAGTCTCTTAAACACAATCACAATCACTCGATACACATATGGAAACATATGACTAGACTTTTTTCCCCAATTACTTGTGTAGGGATTATTCTCTATACTATTTATGTTTTGTATTTTCTATTATGGATTGCACCAGAGAGGCTAAACCAATTTCGTTGTATATATGATGTACAATGACAAAAAAGGCACTACTTTATTCTACTTTACTCTATTCTACTCTACTCTACTCTACTTTATTCTACTCTACTGTACTATATTATAGTCTAGTATATTATACTATATACTATTGGTACAACCATTGATTTCTTCCTTATTTTCAGTGTCAGAAAATTTCTCCTTATTTCTAGGTTGAATCTTTCCTTGGTCAGTTTCCATCCATTATTCCTTATCTGGTCTTCCAGTACTTGGAAAATAGCTTGATCCCTTCTTCTCACCTGACTAGTCTCACCTGACTAGTCTCACCTGACTAGTCTCACCTGACTAGGTGGCTCAGTGGCTAAGACACTGAGCTTGTCGATCAGAAAGGTCAGCAATTCAGCAGTTTGAATCCCTAGTATGGGTCTTCTATGTGAGCAGGGGGTTGGATTAGCTGACCTCCAAATCCCTTCCAACTCCAAATAACACTGTTAACTGTTAACTCTCTGTGGCTGCTCCTCAAATATTGGAATGCTGCTGTTGTGTCTCCCTGGTCCTTCTCTTCACTAGATTAGCCATGCCCATTTCCTATAACCGTTCTTCATATGTTTTAGCCTCCAGTCCCCTAATCATCCTGGTTGCTCTTGTCTGCACTGTTTATAGTCTCTCAACATCATTTTTATAGTGTGGTGTCCAAAACTGGATGCAGTATTCTAGGTGTGGTCTTATTAAGATTTATAGAGTGGTATTAGTGCCTCACTTGATCTTGATTGTATCCCTCTGTTAATCAGCATAGGATTACATTGGCTTTTTTGGCTGCTGCTGCACAATGCTGGCTCATATTTAGCTAATTGTCCTAAGATTCCAAAATCTCTCTCACAGTTACTGCTATTAAGCCTGGTTTCATCCAGTCTATAAGTGTACTTTTGGTTTTTCTTGCCTGAGTGTAGAACTACATTTCTTTATATTGAATTTCATTTTGTTAGATAGGGCCCAGTGTTCAGGTCTGTCAAGATCCATCTAGATCTTGAACCTATCTTGAAGACTGTTAGTTATTCCTGCCAGTTTAGTATCATCTGTAAATTTGGTAAGTTCCCCTACTATTTCCATATCTAAGTCATTTATGAAAATATCGAAGAATACTGGGCCTAAGACAGAACCTTGTAATATCCCACTGCTTACTTCCATCCATGTAGGCATAGACCCATTAAGGACTACTCATTGGGTTTGTTTTGTCAGCCAGTTATGAATCCATCTGGTGGTGATGCTATCTATCCCACTTTTTTCTAGCTTACGAAGAAGTAGGTTGTGGTCTACTTTGTCAAATGCCTTGCTGAAGTCTAAGTATATTATGTTCACAGTATTTTGCTGGTCTACTAATTTAGTCACTGTGTTGAAGAATGAAATATGATTGGTTTGGCATGATCTATGTCTGTGCTGACCAATTGGCCCCCATCTTCACCCATATCTTCAATAAATCACTAGAGATGTGCTATATTCCTTCTTGCTTCAAACGCTCTACCATCATCCCAGTGCCGAAGAAGCCCACCATCAAGGAACTTAATGACTACAGACCATTTGCTTTAACATCTGTAGTCATGAAAACCTTTGAAAGGCTAGTGCTTTCCTACTTGAAAACCATCACGGATCTGCTGTTAGACCCCTTGCAATTTGCATACCAAGCAAAGAGAACAACAGATGATGCTGTTAATATGGCTCTGCACTACATCCTACAACATCTTGAATCTCCAAAGATCTATGCAAGGGTCCTCTTTGTAGATTTTAGTTCAGCATTCAATACATCATTCCAGACACTCTTCTAACTAAGCTAAACCAGCTACAGTTATTGAACAGATTTGTAAATGGATCACAAGCTTCCTAACAAACAGGAAGCAGCAGGTGAAGCTAAACAGGATTACATCAGATACCTGTACAATTAGCACAGCCCCCCCCCACAGGCTGTGTGCTCTCCCCACTTCTCTTCTCTCTGTATACCAATGACTGCATCTCCAATGATCCATCTGTTAAACTACTGAAGTTCGCAGATGGCACAACAGTGATCGGTCTCATTCGAGACAATGATGAATCCGCATATAGACGAGAGGTGGTCTATATGCCTTGTGGTGCGACCGAAACAATCTGGAACTGAACACATTCAAAACCATAGAAATGGTGGTAGACTTTAGGAGAAACCCTTCCATACTACTATCCACAATACTAGGCAACACAGTACCAACAGTAGAAACCTTCCAATTTCTAGGTTCTATCATATAACAAGATCTAAAATGGACAGCTAACATCAAAAACATCATCAAAAAAGAATGAAGAATGTTCTTTCTGTGCCAACTCAGTAAGCTCAAACTGCCCAAGGAGCTGCTGATCCAGTTCTACAGTGGAATTATTGAGTCTGTCATTTGCACCTCTATAACTGTCTGGTTTGGTTCTGCAACCCAGCAAAACAGATACAGACTTCAGAGGATAATTAGAACTGCAGAAAAAACAATTGCTACCAACCTGCCTTCCATTGAGGACCTGTACACTGCACGAATCAAGAAAAGGGCCGTGAAAATATTCACAGATCCCTCACATCCTGGACATAAACTGTTTCAACTCCTACCCTCAAAATGATGCTATAGAGCACTGCACACCAGAACAACTAGACACAAGAACAGTTTTTTCCTGAACGCCATCACTCTGCTAAACAATTCCCTCAACATTGTCAAACTATTTACTAAATCTGCACTTCTATTAATCTTCTCATCATTCCCATCACCAATCTCTTTCCACTTATGACTGTATGACTGTAACTTTGGCAATCCTTATGATTTATATTGATATATTGACCATCAATTTATATTGATATATTGACCATCAATTGTGTTGTAAATGTTGTATCTTGATGAAGGTATCTTTTCTTTTATGTACACTGAGAGCATATGCACCAAGGCAAATTCCTTGTGTGTCCAATCACACTTGGCCAATAAAAATTCTATTCTATTCTATTCTATTCTATTCTATTCTATTCTATTCTATTCTATTCTATTCTATTCTATTATCTGTTTTAAACAAATCCCTGCTGACTGCTAGTTATTACTTTACTAGTTTCTGCCATGTTCCCCTCAAAATAAGACCCTATCTTATATTTTTTTGTACCCCGAAATAAGCGCTTGGCCTTATTTTCAAAGAAATCTTATAATTTTGGGGCATTGGAGGAAACCAGAGGAAATGGCAGGGACCAGTTGCACATGTGTTTAAATATTATCAGGGAGGGGTTATTTTCGGGGGGGGGGTATTTTAGCGCATGCGCGCAAAAGCTGGATTGGGCTTATTTTCAGGGGATGTGTTATTTTCAGAGAAACAGGGTAGATGTTGGCAGATCTGGTTTTTTATTATCTCTTCCAGTATCTTCCCAGATATTGGTGTTAGGCTGATTAGGCTTTAGTTTCTCGAGTCTGTTTTTTTTTTCCTTTTTTGAAGATGGGTACCACATCAGCTCCTTTTCCAGTCCTCTTGTAGTTCCCTGGTGCTCCAGGATTTTTGAAAGATGTAGTACAGTAGTTCTGAGATGACATCTGCCAGATCCGTTAGAAATCTGGGATGTAATACATCAGGTCCCAGTGATTTGTATTTGTCAAGATCAGACAGCAAGATTTCTTATTATTTTTTTGCATATTTTAACTTTTAATTCTAGTCTGTCTTTTACAGTTATGTTTTTGGTAGTTTGGGCAATAGTTTCTTTTTGCATGAAGACCGATGCAAAGAATGAGTTAAGCAGCTCTGCTTTCTCTCTTTTGCCTGTTACTTCCTTGCTATCTTCTCTCTTTAGTGGACCAACTGTTTCCTTGATGTTTTTCTTGTTATTTATATATTGGAAGAAACTTTTTTTTATTATATTTGACTTTTATTACAAGTCTTTGTTCATTCTGAGCTTTGCTTTCCTGACTTTGTCTTTGTAGATTCTGGCTATTTGCTGATATTTTTATTTATTTTATTTTTTTTATTTTGTCAAACACAATAATAAGTATAAGGATGAAATAACCATACAAATTGAATACAACCAAAGGGAACATTAGGACAAGAACGGTAGGCATGCTGGTGCTCTTTTGCACACCCCTTACAGATCTCTTAGGAATGGGGTGAGGTCAACAGGGCCGGAATAGCTCAGGCTGTAAGGAGCCTGTTATTAGAACACAATAGCCTGCAATTACTGCAGGTTCAAGCCCGGCCCAAGGTTGACTCAGCCTTCCATCCTTTATAAGGTAGGTAAAATGAGGACCCAGATTGTTGGGGGGGCAATAAGTTGACTTTGTAAATATACAAATAGAATGAGACTATAGCCTTATACACTGTAAGCCACCCTGAGTCTTCGGAGAAGGGCGGGATATAAATGTAAATTTAAAAAAAAACAACAGTAGATGGTCTTTGGTTAAAGCTTTTGGGATTTGGGGAAGAGACCACAGAGTCAGGTAGTGCATTCCAGGCGTTAACAACTCTGTTACTGAAGTCATATTTTCTACAATCAAGATTGGAGCGGTTCACATTAAGTTTAAATCTATTGTGTGCTTGTGTATTGTTGTGGTTGAAGCTGAAGTAGTCTTCAACAGGAAGGACATTGTAGCAGATAATTTTATGAGTTATACTCAGGTCATGCTGAAGGCGGCATAGTTCTAAATTTTCTAAACCCAGGATTTCAAGTCTGGTGGCACAAGGTATTGTGTTGTGGTCAGAGGAGTGGAGAACTCTTCTTGTAAAATATTTCTGGACACGCTCAATTGTATTAATGTCCGAAATGAAGTGTGGGTTCCAGAGAGGTGAGCTGTAATTGAGAATTGGTCTAGAAAATGTTTTGTATGCTCTGGTTAGTAGTGTAATCTTTCCGGAGAAGAAGCTACGCAAGATTAGGTTTACAACCCTTAAAGCCTTTTTGGCAATGTAGTTGCAGTGGGCTTTGGCACTTAGATCATTTGATATGAAAACTCCAAGGTCTTTGACAGAATGGTGACATCTACAAGGTCATGTCCATCAAGCTTGTATTTGGTGTTCTGATTCTTTTTTCCAATGTGTAAGACAGAGCATTTGTTGGTTGAGATTTGGAGTTGCCAAATTTTTCACCATTCCGACACAAAGTCAAGGTCTTTTTGAAGGGTAGCTGCATTGTTGGTAGTGTTAAATAGTTTAACATCATCGGCGAAGAGAACACAATAACTTATAATATGGTCACAGAGATCGTTAATGTATAATATGAAGAATGTTGGTCCTAGAACACTGCCTTGGGGGACACCGCTATTAACAGGAGCAGGTTTTGATAGGGCACTGCCTATTTTGACCACTTGTTGCCTGTTTGACAGGAACGCAGTTATCCAGTTATGGAGTGGTCTGGAGATACCGTAGGATTTTAGTTTTAGAAGAAGTTTGTCATGTATCACTGAGTTAAAGGCTTTACAGAAGTCTATGTAAATTGCATCTATTGCTTTGCCCTGATCAAAATTTGTAGTCCATATGTTTTTGCAGTGAAGAAGTTGTAGATTACAGGATAATTTTTTTCTGAAACCAAATTGTTTATTAGCGAGAATTGTTTCTAGGTGGAGAGTGATGGATTGGTTGATGATTGATTCCATTACTTTGCAGTTGATGCAGAATAAAGAAATTGGTCTGTAATTTTCAACTAGGCTGGGGTCTCCTTTTTTGAAGACAGGGATGACCATGGCTAGTGACCATAGTTTGGGAAGGGAGCTGGTCCTGAAAGATTTTTCAAAGATTATGCTTAGGGGTTTTGCTATAACAATGGAAAGCTTTTTTAAGAAGCACATAGACATCAGGTCCAATAGAAAAAGATGGGTTCAGTCTGTGAAGTGCCTTTTCAACATTATCTTTTGTGAAATCTATTTGTGTTAGATTGTTGTAATCATTGTTGGTACAACTGGGGAATGTTGGGTATGAGCCATATTCTGCCTTAGTTGTGTGTCCCTCTTTCCATTTTTTATACTTGTCCTTTTTGTCTTTCAATTTATCAGTAAGATCTTTGTGCAGCCATACTGGTTTCTTCTTGGATTTCTTATTTTTCTTTCTCATTGATATTGTGCTGGTCTGGGCTTCTATGATCATATTTTTCAGAATTTCCCAAGATTCTTGAGTAGTTTTCCCCTTTAGGATTTTCATCCAAGGAATCTCCCAAATTCTCTCTGAGTTCAGCTCTTTCAAAATCTAAGACTCTGGTATCGTAATGTTCTATTGCTTGTACTTGCATTATGTTGAATTCTAGTATGACATGGTCATTCTTGCCCAAGGTTCCTGCAGTTTCAAGGTTCCTCTATCACTTCTTCTCTGTTTGTAAGAATTAAATCCAGTATGGCTGTCCCTCTAGTTCCATCCTCTACCTTTTGGACAACAAAGGTGTCAGCTAGGTTGGTTAGGAACCTATTTGATTTCTAACTTGGTGCAGTATTAGTCATCCAATTGATGTCAGGGTAGTTGAAGTCCCCCATTATTATTGTAGTGTGTTTCCTACATATATTTATTAGTTGGTTAGCAAAAAGGACATCTATTTTTTCTGCAGCAATATGGTTGTCCTTTACATACAGTGCAATGCCACCTCCTCTTTTATGTGGTCTGGGTTTTTTGAACAGTTTGTATCTTTCTATCAGTATGTTCCAGTCATGCATTTCTTCCCACCAAGTTTCTGTTATTCCAACTACCATACTTTTCGGACTATAAGACACACTCCCCCCAAAAAAATGGGTGAAAATTGTGGTGCGTCTTATACACCGAATGTTGCAGAACCCCCGCCCAACCGTGTCCCCCAATCCTTCAGCCATTTTCGGCCTCCATGCATCACAATTTTTGGCTTCACACACCCTGTTTTTTGCCTCTCTGCATCATAGTTTCAGCCAGTTCGAGGCAGTGGGGATCGCCAGTGGCAGCAATCGCTGCCACCTGGAACTGGCCAAAAATGTGACATGCAGAGGCCAAAAATGGGGTGTGCGGAGGCCAAAAATGCAATGTGTGCAGGCCAAAAACGCAATACGTGGAGGTGGAAATTGGCGAGATGTGCTGTGGTGATGCCTGCAGGGAATGGGTCTAAAACAGAGCATGCATAGGCCAAAAATGTGATGTGTGGAGGCCAAAAATGGGATGTGCAAAGGCAGCAATGGGCTCTGGAGATCCCCGCAGTCTGGAACAGTTGATTGGCACTATTCTGAAAGGCTGATCCAACCGCCAATCAGCTGTTCATGCTAAATTAGGCTGCGATAACATGCTGAAGCTAACCAGGCTGTTTGCTCTTTGTTGCAAGGATGCTAGCCAGATAAATACTAATGGATCCTGGTAGGCAGAGGCAGAATCTTTTTCCTTGTTTTCTTCCCCAAAAACTAATAGAATAGAATAGAATAGAATAGAATTTTATTGGCCAAGTGTGATTGGACACACAAGGAATTTGTCTTGGTGCATATGCTCTCAGTGTACATAAAAGAAAAGATACGTTCATCAAGGTACAACATTTACAACACAATTAATGTGTATCTTATATTCCAAAAGATATGGTATATCATATCTACCTTCATGTATTAATAGTTAAGTTCATCCTGTTTGTTCCCCAGACTTTGTGCATTTGTATATAGGCACTTGAGATCTTTATGTCTGATTTTGGGTATGCTTCCTATGTCTTCTATTTGCCGTTTGTGTTTGTTTTCGTTCCCATCCCTCCTTACTTTATTTTTTAACTTGCTTTCTAGGGGTTTTTACTTGGAATTAAGTCCTGGAGATTGGTCACCCTCCCCCCTCAATTTTAGTTTAAAGCCTCCTGCTAAGTTGAGCCAGTTGTTTTCCGAAAATATTCTTCCCAGTCTCTGTGAGGTACAGCCCATCTCTTGCCAGAAGCCCATCTTGGAGATGGCCCATGGTCCAGGAATGCAAAGTTTTTTTGGCGACACCAACCCTTTAGTCAGTGCTTCACTTCTAGAATTCGTTGTTCTCTTACCTGATGTTGTCCTTTCAATGGAAGTACAGTTGAAAAAAATATTTGTGCACCTAAGTCCTTTACTTTCTTGCCTAACTGCTCGTAATCACTCAATATTGTTTTCAAGTCCTTTTTTGTGTCATTCATCCCTACGTTTAGTAGTGGAAAAGGTAGTAATATGTGGGTTTTATTATTTTGGTTAGGTTTTCAGCCACATCTTTGATTTTACCTCCAGGGAGACAACATACCTCTCTGGATTGACTGTCTGGTCTACAGACAGCTGGTTCTGATCCCTTGAGAATTGAACATCTTATCACCAGCGATCACCATCGCCTTTATTTTTCCTAGAGAGGTTTAGGGTATTTTTCTATCTATCACAGAAGCATTTGATAATGCTACTTTTTTTTAGGGAAATTTAATGATACTTCTTTTCTATGTGTCTGCATGTTTTCTTCCAGGGAGAGTCCATGAAATCGATTGCTTAGCACCAGTGGGGCTGCATCAGAGTGGGTTAGGTTGGACAGGGGTTTTGTACTAGGTTTGTGGGTTTTTTTCTATGGGTGACATGTTTTCATCTGTCTTCTTTTTCCTCTAAGGGGTCAATTCTTTGATCCTTATTATGTTCCTCCAAAAACTGTCTGCTATTCTGTTAAATGATAGTGTACTTTAGACATTGGCAATCCTGTTTGGAATAACAAGGGTCAAAATAGAGGAGTGGCTCAGAATTAGTTCTTTTTTTAAAAGATGCCAAGATACTTTCAAAGGTAAAGGAGCTCATGAACTGCTTTCTTACGTTGGGAATAGCTTGGTGGTCATTTTAACCTTCAAACTGGTCCACCAGGAAAAATTTAAAAGTTAATAATTTTATCCCACATGTCCATTGCTACAAATAACTCTTCATCTTCCCTTCCTCCCTGCATTTCTCTTAATCTTGGGGTGCCGCAAGGGTTGGTTCTCTCGCCTCTTCTGTTCAACATCTATATGAAGCCGCTGGGTGAGATCATCCGTGGTCTTGGGGTGAGTTGTCATCTATACGCTGATGATACTCAGCTCTATATTTCCACCCCTAACCACCCCAACAAGGCTGTTGAAGTGATGTCCCAGTGCCTGGAGGCCGTACGGGTCTGGATGGGGAGGAACAGACTCAGACTCAATCCCACCAAGACCGAGTGGCTGTGGATGCCGGCGGCCCGGTACAGTCAGCTAATTCCATCACTGACCATTGGGGGCGAACTATTGGCCCCCACGGAAAGGGCTCGTAATCTGGGCATCCTCCTGGATGCACGGCTGTCTTTAGAAGATCATATGATAGCCGTCACCAGGGGAGCCTTTCATCAGGTTCGCCTGATACGCCAGTTACGCCCCTTTCTGGATCGGGCTTCCTTATGCACAGTCGCTCATGCCCTTGTTACATCCCGCCTGGACTACTGTAATGCTCTCTACATGGGGCTCCCCTTGAAGTGTGCCCGGAGACTCCAACTGGTCCAGAATGCGGCTGCGCGGGTGATAGAAGGAGCACCTTTTGGCTCCCATGTAACACCCCTCCTGCGTAATCTGCACTGGCTCCCAGTGGTCTTCCGGGTTCACTTTAAGGTACTTGTCATCACCTTTAAAACGCTCCATGGCCTAGGGCCGGATATTTACGGGACCGCCTACTGCCACCATTAGCCTCTCACCGACCAGTGCGCTCTCACAGAGAGGGCCTCCTCCGGATACCGTCAGCTAAACAATGTCGGCTGTCGACCTCTAGGGGGAGGGCCTTCTCTGTGGGGGCCCCTACCCTCTGGAACGAGCTCCCTCTGGGGCTTTGTCAACTCCCCGATCTCAAGTCCTTCCGCCGCGAGCTGAAGACGTTGCTGTTTCGAAGAGCAGGACTAGCCTGAATGTAGTTTTAAATTGGATTTTTTAAAAAAGGGTGTTTAAATGAGGTTTTAAATTTGTATTTAAAAGTTAGAGCATCAATTGAATTTAACTATCTATTCTTTAGCTGTTTTTTATCTATTATATGTTTTCTGTTGTTTTTTGTCTGTGAACCGCCCTGAGTCTTTCAGGAGATGGGCGGTATACAAATATAATAAATAATAATAATAATAATAATAATAATCAAAAATAACATTAGAAGTTCAGTGGTAATTGTCTGATTGTTATCTATAACCCATGCCTTCATATTAGAATGTAACATTTTAAAATAGTATTGTGAAAGTAAAAAATGCTCCCTTTTCAGTTGCTAGACACTTGGTATCACTTTCCCCCTCTCATTTATAGCCTCACTGGATTGGCCTAGTAACCTGACTCTTGTTGTCTGTCCCTATGATGCTGATTCTTTCTTCTCTAGGCTATGATTTACGTAACTTTTGTTTACTGTTCTCCATGCTGCAAAACACCCAACAGTCACAAAACATAGAGGAGATCAAAGAGAATAAGGACAAGCCATCATTATGCCAGCAGCAATCTTTGTATAGATCCCGCAAGGGTTAGGATGCCTGTGGACTGCTAGCGAGAAAGGCTCTCTTCTAGTAGCAACTGAATCAACAACAAATTGTTAAAAATATAATTTCCATTTGCAGATGTCAGTCTAACAAAATTAAGACTTTCCCTTTAAATTACTTTCAAGCCTTAAGCCAGCATGCTACTGCATGCAGATTTATTTGCAATGGATAGAAATGTACATATGTTTACCTCTCACAAACTTAGCTAGACAATTCAAAGTCTTCACTGAAAAGGCAGCAGGATGATGCCTAGTTTGTTTTCTACTCTCTTATACCCCAAGCACAAAATGTTGACCAAATTGCCAGGAGCCTTCTTTCATTTATAAGACTTGCCTAGAGGCTTCACTGAAGAAAATCCAAACAATGATATTTTAGCTGATAGGGATTTTAGCTGAATTTAAGTAAAAGCCTGCAAGGAAGGACTGAGTTGCGATTGCTAACATCCAATATTGTTTTGAAAGTTAAAATAAAAGTTATTGAGCTTAACTTGAATATAAAAACTTTAGGATTCCTGTAGCTTCCTGTGCCATTCTTTCCCTGCTGTTTTGTTGATGGTTTGATGGGAAGATTGAAATTATTTAATTAACAACATGTATTTTAAATGAGGCTTCTGTTAGTTAAATATCTCATTGCAACAAACCACTGAGAGATTTTTCTCTGTAGCCAGGTCATTTTTATGATAAATTCTATTATGTTGGTTCAGTTCAAACTGTGATTTTTGCTATCTTGAAGATTCATATCTACGCAATTGCAAAAAGAAGACCCAAAGAAGCTATTAAAAGAAATTAATTCATTCCAGGAAAGAAGCTATATAAATGTATGAAAGAAAATGTAAGATGTTAGGATGTTCAGAAATGCATTTTAACTAACTCAAATGTATAAAATTGCCTTACACAATGTAAACCGCCCTGAGTCTTAAAATTGCCTTACACAATGTAAGCCGCCCTGAGTCTTCGGAGAAGGGCAGGATATAAATTCAAAAAAAAAAAATGAACAAGAATTATTATTAGCATTGGGGAGGAGCAAGATAGTGTCCCATTAGGATCCCTAAATGATGCTTAAATGATATTGTAGTTGCTTTTTTCAAACATTTAAATATTTGAAAATACTTTTTAAAGTTTTAAGTTCCTCAAAGAATTTAAGGATTTTAAAGAAACTGATGAGCAGGGCAAAAGAAGAATGAGAGAGGAAATGAACATTTGTTTAGACAATATAGAAAGAAAGTTATGGTATTTGTTCTGCGCTTCAACCAACATGAAGCAGATAGAAGTTGTGACATGTTTATTACTAAAAGACTCTAAGGGAGTAGGAATGGAGAAGCAGAAGGACCAAATGGGCAACATTGGATCAGTCCCTGGTTTATGGACTGATTATCATTTACTGGAAGAGAAATCTATAAGTAAAGCTGATTTTAAGAAAATCCCTCCTATTCTACTTACTATCTACAGCACAAATAAATATGACGAAACAGTCAAAGCAAACCTCTTCAACATTTTCTTTGGCTCAGTTTTTGTTAACTCCGATAACACATATCCAACATTCCACAAACGAACCAGCAATGACTATGATGATTTAACTCATATAGATTTCACAGAAGACAACGTTGGTAAAGCTCTTCACAACTTAAAACCATCGCTTTCTATTGGACCTGATGGTCTATGTGCATATTTCTTAAAAAAACTTTCCATTAATATAGCTGAACCCCTAAGTATTATCTTTGATAAAGCTTTCACTACCAGTTCTCTTCCCAAACTTTGGTCACTAGCCACAGTCATCCCCATCTTCAAAAAGGAGACCCCAGCTTAGTCGAAAACTACAGACCGATCTCCCTTTGCTGCGTCACCTGCAAAGTCATGGAATCTATCATCAATCAATCCATTACCTCACACTTAGAAACTAACAACCTACTCTCCAACAAACAATTTGGTTTCAGGAAAAAGTTATCATGTAACTTACAACTTCTCCACTGCAAAAACATATGGACTTCAAATCTAGACCAAGGCAAATCAATAGATGCAATCTACATAGACTTCTGCAAAGCTTTTGACTCAGTAGTACACGATAAACTTCTCCTTAAACTAACATCCTATGGCATCTCAGGACCCCTCCACAAATGGATATCTGCTTTTCTGTCTAACAGACAACAAGTGGTCAAAATTGGCAATGCTTTATCAAATCCTGTTCCTGTCAAGAGTGGCGTTCCTCAAGGCAGCGTCCTTGGACCAACACTCTTTATTCTATACATTAATGATCTTTGTGACCATATCTCAAGTAATTGTGTTCTCTTTGCTGACGATGTCAAACTATTTAACACCACAGACAACACTTCTATCATTCAAAACGACCTTGACCATCTAACCCAGGGGTGTCCAAAGTTTTTTTGGTGAGGGCCAAATACAGAAAAATAAGCAAAGGCACGGGCCACACCATTGAACGGGGGGGGGGGAGGGCTAATTTTTTTTCGTACCAGTTCTGTGGGCGTGGTTTATTTTGGGGTGTGGCTGAGGAACTCTGAGAATTGAAGTCCACAAGTCTTAAAGAGACCAAGTTTGGACACCCCTGATCTTGGCTTTTGTTTTGTATTTGGTATGAACTTGAAACTCCCTTCATTATTCCCTGCCCAAGGGGTGGAGGCGCGAGGAGCCTCGCCAGGCGGCCTGAGGAAGGCGAGGGTAGAACTGCTGGGGTCGGGCACGGCCAGCAGCCTCTTTCCCGCTCGCCGCCTCCTCCGCCCTCCTTCATTATTCCCGCCCATGGGAGGAGCCACGAGCCTCGCAGCGAACCACTGGGCAAGTACCGAGGCAGCCAAAAGGCCATATTCAATTATACTTTCAGAATTTGCTGCGGGCCAATAAAACTGACCATGGTCAGTTGGCTGCTGGGCCATAGTTTGACACCCTGATCTAACCGCTTGGTCTAAAATTGGCAGCTCCAAATTTCAACCAGCAAATGCTCAGTCTTACATATAGGAAAAAGAACTCTAAAACTAAGTACATACTAGATGGACATTACCTTACAGACGACCCCCATCCCGTTAAAGACCTTGGAGTTTTCATGTCAAATGATCTAAGTGCCAAAGCCCACTGCAACTACATAGCAAAAAAAGCTCTAAGAGTTGTAAACCTAATTTTATGTAGCTTCTTTTCCAAAACACCACACTACTAACCAGAGCATATAAAACATTTGCTAGACCAATTCTAGAATACAGCTCACCTGTTTGGAACCCTCACCACATCTCTGACATCAATACAATTGAACGTGTCCAGAAATATTTTACAAGAAGAGTTCTCCATTCCTCTGAAAACAACAAAATACCTTATCCCACCAGACTTGAAATCCTAGGCTTAGAAAACTTGGAACTCCGTCGCCTTGACAAGACCTAAGTTTAACTCACAGAATCATCTATTGTAATGTCCTTCCTGTCAAAGACTACTTCAGCTTTAATTGCAATAATACAAGGGCAACCAATAGATTTAAACTTAATGTAAACCGCTTTAATCTAGATTGCAGAAAATATGACTTCTGCAACAGAATCATCAGTGCTTGGAATACTTTACCTGACTCTGTGGTCTCTTCCCATAATCCTAATAGCTTTAACCAAAAACTTTCTACTATTGACCTCACCCCATTCCTAAGAGGACCATAAGGGGCGTGCATAAGCGCACAAACGTGCCTACCGTTCCTGTCCTATTGTTTTTCTTTTCTTCTTCCTATATATGTTTATATGTGTATATACTATATAATCTTTTTGTATGATGTTGTGACAAAATAAATAAATAAATAAATGACCCTCTGAATTTGGCTGTCAAATCATAACTTGGGAAACACCAATTACTGGAGTTTTTCTCTTCTCTGCATGAGGAGTCAAGGCACCAAAATGATTCTCTCCCTCCTTTCAGCTTCTTATGCTGCTGGGATTGAAATAACTGCTACCTCTTCAATAAGTTTTTCTCCTCTAAGGGATGAGCAAAACACAGAACCCAATATGAATTTATACAAACTTGTTGCCAGATAATGCTCATGCAGCTTTATCAGAATTATAAATAGAGTTAGTCTTGGTTTAGTGACAATAGTTGGGATTGGCAACTCACTTGTTAAGAGAAGTGGTCGCTAAGTGAAACTCCAAGTGTGCTTAAAATGTTACTTCAGCTTTCCTTTGCTGAACAAAAGTTATCCTGTGACTTTTGTTTCCTTTGCCACAAAAGTCATCTCAATCTCTAGATCCCTTCAAATAATAACCTAGAACTTGATTTCTTTTCATTTTTTCTTTTCTTTTAATTTTCTCACTATTGAATTGTTGGAAAGGGTATAAACTGCATTCACCAATACTCAAGTCTGTCAAGATCTTTCTGAAACTTTCTGAAACTTTAGCCTATCTTCCAAAGTATTAACATTTCTCCCAGTTTTGTATCATCCACAAATTTGATGAGCATAATCCCCTCATCTAAATCATTGAAGGTGTTGAAGAGCACTGAGCCCAAGACAAAACATTTGGAACACCATTAAGGACTATATTTGTCAGCTAATTACAAATCCATCTGGTGGTGATGTTATTCATCCCATATTTTTTTAGTTTATCAAAAAGTAGGTTGTGGTCTACTTTGTCAAATGCCGTACTAAAGGTCAAGTATACTATGCACACTGCATTTTGCTGATTCGCTAATTTAGTTTCTTTGTGAAATAAATAAATAATAAAAACAACAACAACCTTACTCAGAACTGTCTATATTCTCAGTTTTTACCAGTCTCAGAATATAATTGAAGATTAAATCTTAAATAGTAATAATAACAACAGCAACAATAGCAATAATCCTATTCCTAGATATTCTGAGTTTGCAAAAAAATCACCTTACTTGGAATTGCCCATATAAATCTTAATTTATCCTAATGCTGTTGTAGGGCTTGTGTGCTCTGAGGAAGATGAGAGCTATGCCAGAGGTTCAATCATACTGGACAGGTTTCATCAGAGAAAGCAGACAAAGAGTGTCTCTCCCATAAAAAATGTGGTGATGCTGTTACATATTTTTTGTTAAATGTTATGAATATATCTCAGATATAAGTTATGAATATAGAGGGCCTGTAATACAACCATAGTTAGCCTTTTCATACACTCACTGGGAAACTCACATTGCTGGAATGTGTGTACCATCGATAAAGATTCTGAGTGCATGATGATTTATTGTTGGTGATACCAAGTAGAACATTAGTGGGTATAAGGAATGTAGTGAATTTATGGAACTGGAAGTAAGAATGTGAAGTTCCTGTTAAGACCAGGGCAATATATAGCATACACATGGGTTCAGAGTAAACAAGCTGGGTATAAAGAGGAGACTGTTATGAACCCAGTCCCCCAAAATTCAAGATGTTGGAGCCGGGACGCCCTGAGTCTGCTTCCCAGCCCATTCCAATGCAGCCTGATCATGTGTGCTGAGAGTGTGATTATTGTGTGAATGAGTAGCTTAGTCGGGCAACAATATTTACAGCAACTTGAGTAGCCTTGTTGGGCGTAGTAACCTGAATAGCCATGTTGGGCATAGCTTAATGTAATAAGATAACTTTGAAATTAAACAAGTATATGTACAAATATAAAGGAACTAATTAAGCTTAGTTGCACACTTGCTTTGGTTTTTGCCAAATAACACAAGAATAAAAGAATTATTAGAAAACTCTACTTTGATGGTTTGAACTCAATTTTATGATAAGGTTTAAATTTCAGAAAGCCAAACTATCTCATCCAGGTTAATAAGGTCTGTGTTAGATCAATTCCAACAAGAAGAGGATATTTGAAATGAGTGCATTGGTTCTGGAATAAACAAAATCTAGAATCAGAAATAATAAAATAGGGGCTGGTGGATCAATGTTCATTTTATAATGGTCTTTGGAAGAATATCTGAAGGAGACTAATGAAGATGCACTGAAGTTAGTATATCAGGAAGGCTTACTGGCTACTAGAAAAATCAAATCAAACTAGAAAAATCAAACCTATAAGAAAGACCAAATAAAGAACAGAATGGAAGCAATGGAAGACAAAGAACTACATGGTCAATACATTTAAAAAAATAACAAAGAAAACAGATAATAACAAGATCTGGCAATGCCTAAGAGCGGCAAAGTTGAAGAAAGAGACCAAGGGACTAATTCGGCTGCACGCATCCAAGTATTAAGGACAAATGCATATAAAGACAGAATCGAGGTGACAATAACAGACAGTAAGAGCTGCCTATGCAAAGAAGCTGAAGAAACAGTGGACCACATGTAAGCTGCTGAAAGAAGATCTCACAGACTAACTATAAGCAATGGCATGACAAAGTAGCAACAATGGTGTATTGGAAGATCTGCAAGAAATATAATTTGCCTGCAAGCAAGAACTGGTGGGACCATAAAATAGAGAAAGTCATAGAAAATGAAGAAGTTAAATTGCTCTGGGACTTTAGAATTCAAACACACAGGCACCTGCCACATAACACCCTGGAGTTAACAATTGTTGATAAGAAAGACCAAAAATAAAATCAGATAGTGGACATAGCATTACTTGGAGACAGCAGAATAAAAATAGATAACAAAATACAAAGACCTACAAATAGAAATATAACAACTATGGCAAAGGCAAGCAAGGGTAATATCAAGATGCCTTGGGTGCAATCCCAAAATAACTGGAGGACCACTTGAACATCATTGGCATTGACAAATTCAGCATCAGTAAATTGCAGAACCCAGCTTTACTGGGAACAGCTTCCATCCTGCAACAATATATGTAACACCATCAGACACAGGGGTAAAATGCTCCTGGTTCGGACCGGATTGCATAATCTGGTAGTGATGGGGGCAGGTAGTTCAGAGAACCGGTAGCAAAAATCCCTGCCCCCCCCCCACTGTCCATGCCTCGCTGTTCCTCTTTTCTGTCCCTGAAGCTCTCAGGGGTGATATAGCTGCAAATGGCCTTAAATGACTGCCACGGCACTTCAAAGGGCCGCACTACAGCTGATCAGTGCTGTAGGTGGCTAGTAGACCAGAGCCTATATTTTTAAAGAAGGTAGACCGGTGCCTCCCAAAAAAAGGCAATTGGTAGACCAGTGCCTCTATTTTTAAAGAAGGTAGACCGGTGCACTCCCAAATTTTATATACTTTATTATTTTTATTATTTATTATTATTGGCCATGCCCATTCAGTCACCTGACCACCAAGCCATGCCCACAGAACCAGTAGGGAAACTTTTTAGATTTCACCCCTGATCAGACATCCACATCTAATAATAATAAATAATAATAATATTTTAATTTGTATACCGCCCTTCTCCCGGAGGACTCAGGGCAGTGAACAGCCAGAATAAAATACAAAAGGAACAATACATACAATACTAAAAACAACCCTTAAAAAACTTATTCAAATGGCCAAATTTAAAATACAATAACACCCTATAAAACTGACAAAAATTTAAAACCCGTAAAATCAAATTAAATTTTTTAAAATCAAGCCAGTCCAGCAAGGCGGAATAAATAGGTTTTAAGTTCGCGGCGAAAGGTCCTAAGGTCAGATAGTTGTCGAAGTCCCGGGGGAAGTTCGTTCCACAGGGTAGGAGCCCCCACAGTTCTTGGTAAGTATAGGTAGACAAAAATGCCAAAGCCAGGCTCAACATCTGGCTGTCTGTGAAATGATCAATCATAGTCATCATCATCATCCCTCCCAAGGAGCTTTACTTTGTCATGGGGAGTGGGGCTTGCGTGCTTTGTAGAAAAGCCAGACTAAACTTGCTCCAAACCCATTTAACTATGGTGAAAACATTAGAGTGAATTCCATGCCAGAGTGAGTGTTGCCGGGCTCAACAAGACTTGCATTGAATACTATGGCTTCTGGTTGTTCAGCAAAAAAATATGCCACAGGGCTCGGTTTCCTCTGCTAGACAACCAGGGCATGGAGTTGACAGGCGACTGGAAGATGAACGAAAGAAACTAGAAATCTGGACAAAGGAAGAAAATTACTTAATTAAAGAAGCTTATTATAGATCTGAGCAAACAAAATGTGGATTTCAAAAGTGCAATTTCAAGATTTGGAAAGCAAATCTCCTGGATATGGAAATGAATGAATGAAGACTTATGGACCAGAGGTGTTTTATTTTGAAGCACAAGCTCTTCACTAATGCAGAATTACAAGAGATGCAAGTAGAGCAGCACAAGGCTCAAGTGTAACTGATAATAGATATAATTTAGAAGTGGAGTAGTGGGGGAAAGGAAGGAAATCAGAGAAGTGGGTGAGGAATAAGAAGCAAGAGCTGTATTAGACTTTGAAGAACGAACAGCCAGAGCTGAACTAGCTGAGAAAATTAAGACTCAGATGGAAAACATGGAAAGAATTTGATTACCAAAACTGAATCAAGTTAGTAAGAGTAGTTTGGCTAAATTATTGAAGATTGTAAATGAAGCTGTCCAGACAACAATAGGAATGCCAAACTGGACCAAGCAGGTTGAAAGTATCATAAAAGTGACTAGAATAGAAGATATTTACATAACAAAATACATGGTGCAAAAACAAGCAAAGAAATTCAAGAACTGAATTTAGAATTCAACTGATTTAGATGAGTTGCCCAGATTTTGATTGAAAATGCGAACAATTTTGCATGCAAGATTAGCAAATCAAATGAATCAGATTCTGGAAACAGCAGAAAGTGAAAAATGGCTAACGACTGCAAGAACTTTTTTGATTGAGAAAAGAACTAGTTAAAATGGAGCAAAGAGTAAAAATTTCAGGATTTTTTCCTACCTATATTTTCTTTCTCAGAGGGACGCGGTGGCTCAGGGGCTAGGACATTGAGCTTGTCGATCGAAAGGTCGGCAGCTCAGCGGTTCGAATCTCTAGTGCTGCTGTGTAACGGGTTGAGCTCCCATTACTTGTCCCAGCTTCTGCCAACCTAGCAGTTTCAAAAGCACGTAAAAATGCAAGTAGAAAAAATAGGGACCACGTTTGGTGGAAAGGTAACGGCGTTCCATGTGACTTTGGCGTTGAGTCATGCCAGCCACATGACCACGGAGACATCTTCGGACAGCGCTGGCTCTTTGGCTTTGAAACGGAGATGAGCATCGCCCCCCAGAGTTGGCAACAACTAGCACGTATGTGCGAGGGGAACCTTTACCTTTTTATATTTCCTTTCTGCTCAGATCTTCTGTATTAATCACCTGTACTGCGCCCATAACAAGCACAGTACTGATTCAAAGTAAACCAGTTATAAAATTTATATTATATATAATATATTCCATATGCGGAGCTAGTCATATATCTATATGAATATATGAATATATATTCATGCAACATGAAGCCAGCTTTGTTTTGAGTGCTTAACAGTCCCAGTGGGGGGGCTATGAAAAGCCTTATTGGCTGATTCACAAGAACAAAGCATCTATTTATTCCACATTCGCACACAAAACATACTTACCATATGGCACACAGATTTATAGAGACACCTCATTTCAATGTGACTATAGCAGGGATATCCCACAGTGACTTGGAATCATTTATGTGTTCACAAGAACTGGAACAAATGTTATTCCACAGATATGACTGCTGGTGTCTTTGGATTATTATCAGTGAAAAATATCTAGAAAATTCCATAAGAAGGAAGTTTTCACTCCATCATCTGCCCATTATGGTGTTAGCTTCAGCAGGATTTTAAGATTTTTCAAAAATATTCTTCCCATGATTGTATATTCTTAGCTTTAATTCCTACCATGCCTTGCTTCCACTTCTTTAGAGATAATGACATTTCTCCTTAGTGAAACAGCTCTCAATTTACAGCAAAGAGAGCCAAAGAACCGTCGTTGGCTGTCACTATCTCTGCTTTTCTACTATAAATTTCAAAGGATTAATTCTGTTCTACATGGTCTGCATATGATTAGAATATATGTAATTAGTGTAGTGTGGTCTTCTGGCAGTCCAGTCTGGGGAAAAATGTTTAGGCATAGAAGAATTCAGGAACTTTGATAAGAAACTTTACTATAGAAGCATGAAAAAGCTATTGCTAAAGAATTCTAGTGACTGCCATGTTGCATAAGGGAGTCTGATATTTGGGGAAATAAGTTTTAAATGTTTGCATATTTTTTGTAGGCACCAGGTTGGATACACTGCTATTTTGGGGAAGCAGAGGCACTAGTTCAACTCTTTCTTGTTTTGTTAATGGCAAGATGTGATAATAGGTTGTTTACTCTGACTGTGTGCTAATTGTTTTGTTGTTGCTGCTGCTGTTATTTTGCTTTTAAAATTGTAAGTCACTCAAAGTCTTATGGAATCGTATGACTTCCACATTGTAAACAAGCAAATAAGCAGACTCTTACAAAGAGTTCGGTTTCTGTTAATTAGCATCCTTTGGGTAAATCCAAGTTTTTCTTTGTGTCCTAATTTTTTAAAAAATATTTGAGAATTTGCTCTGAATTTGCTTTTTCAGGTCATTATTATCAAAATCAAATTTTATTTTTGTGTAGATAGAATTTTATTTTATTGGCCAAGTGTGATTGGACACACAAGGAATTTGTCTTGGTGCATATGCTCTCAGTGTACATAAAAGAAAAGATACGTTCATCAAGGTACAGCATTTACAACACAATTGATGATAATATATCAATATAAATCATAAGGATTGCCAGCAACAAGTTATAGTCATACAGTCATAAGTGGAAAGAGATTGGTGATGGGAACTATGAAACGATTAATAGTAGTGCAGATTCAGTAAATAGTCTGACAGTGTTGAGGGAATTATTTGTTTAGCAGAGTGATGGCCTTGGGGAAAAAACTGTTCTTGTGTCTAGTTGTTCTGGTGTGCAGTGCTCTATAGCGTCGTTTTGAGGGTAGGAGTTGAAACAGTTTATGTCCAGGATGCGAGGGATCTGCAAATATTTTCACGGCCCTCTTCTTGATTCGTGCAGTATACAGGTCCTCAATGGAAGGCAAGTTGGTAGCAATTATTTTTTCTGCAGTTCTAATTATCCTCTGAAGTCTGTGTTTTTCTTGTTGGGTTGCAGAACCGAACCAGACAGTTATAGAGGTGCAAATGACAGACTCAATAATTCCTCTGTAGAATTGGATCAGCAGCTCCTTGGGCAGTTTGAGCTTACTGAGTTGGCGCAGAAAGAACATTCTTTGTTGTCCTTTTTGAATGATGTTTTGATGTTAGCTGTCCATTTGAGATCTTGCGATATGATAGAACCCAGAAATTTGAAGGTTTCTACTGTTGATACTGTGTTGTCAAGTATTGTGAGAGGTGGAAGTATGGAAGGGTTTTTCCTAAAATCTACCACCATTTCTACGGTTTTGAGTGTGTTCAGTTCCAGATTGTTTTGGTTGCACCACAAGGCTAGTCGTTCGACCTCTCGTCTATATGCGGATTCGTCATTGTCTCGAATGAAACCAATCACTGTTGTGTCATCTGCGAACTTCAGTAGCTTAACAAATGGATCATTGGAGATGCAGTCATTGGTATACAGAGAGAAGAGAAGTGGGGAGAGCACACAGCCTTGGGGGGCCCCTGTGCTAATTGTACAGGTATTTGATGTGATCTTGCTTAGCTTCACCTGCTGCTTCCTGTTTGTTAGGAAGCTTGTGATCCACTTACAAGTCTGTTCCGGTACCTGTAGCTGGTTTAGCTTAGTTTAGATAAGCCTATTTCTATCAAAACAAATCTATATGTTCTATACATTCAATGTATTTTAAATGGAGACAATAATTTTTCCAGCTGCAAACTATTTCCCAACTGGGCACAAACAATTTATCTGATCTGAACACAAACTCTAGGCAGTGTTCACAATATAAACACTAAATATTCACTGTACTTATTAAAAGGATCTAAACAAATTATATAAAATAGATCACATATTAATCAATACATTAAACTGATCAGATCCAAACTAGAATACTCTGTAAAACAATTCAGCTTTCAGCACCTTCCTAATGCAAGCACATAGTGCAGCATTATGATTTCCATTGCAGGTCTATTTCAGAGGACCAGTGTTGGTGCTGCCAAGTCAAGTGCTTTTATTTTCCCAAAGTGGGGGACAAAAAGCAGTTTGTTCCACAATGTACTGATATATTAAACAGATTTTAGTTGAAGTTAAATATTCTGCAGGTACCCAGCTGCAGAATATATCAGTATATAGCGATATACAAGAATTAACTTAGAAAACAGGAGGAAAAGCTGCAAATTAAACAAGAGGCATCTGGGGCAATAGAAGGAATGGTGGCATGGCAAATATCCATAGTTTCTTTGACTGTAAAGGGAAGAGGGGAAAGATGTGCTTTGAGGCTTGCAATATCCTGTTCAAGTAACCTTACGATAAAGCTAGAGAGAGTACTCCTGGATGTGTTTCTTGTCTGGACTATCTTGGAAGGCTACAGGTGCCAAGTCGTAAAAGGATTTAAACATCAAAATCAGCTATTTAAGAAAGGCATTCATTTCTTCAGCATATTTTTCCCCTTAAAACAATAAGAAAATCAGTTGTGTAAAGTGATATCATTCCCATCTAAGCACAGATACTAATACCATCTCTTTGTTAAGACCATACTGTCTGTAAAGTCAACCTTGACTATTTTATAATAAAAGTATAAATCAACAAAATAAATGAAATAATTGGGTACCGGTTGGGGTCTTTTGGATATGAGACTTTAGATTTCTATTAGGAATAAATTACAAGCTTTAATTGCTTGTAGAGTGTTAAAACACCAAATTTATTCCCCCATGTTAACATGTATCCTCTGTTCACTTAAATTATAGTAATTATTTCAAAAATTGCAAATATAATGTTGTTTTAATATTCATATATCTCCTACTCATCTTTTCCCTCTTATCTCCATCGATGGATAAATACAACAAATCAAGGATCTATATTTGTAATATCATTCTTCTTCTGCAAAGCCATCATCGATTAAAAAAAACTTGCTTAAACATTGCAGGATTTTCAAGTATGCTGACATACTTTTAAATAAAGTTTTATATCCAGTTCAACCTTTAAGTAATTGCTGTAGGTTTATAAGAGACAGGCTTCTATATCTTTCATTTAATCCCCATCTACAAATTTTAAGAGCAAATGCCATTAAACTCTAAGTGAGCTAGTTGTAATCTACATATACAGAATACCAGAACACTCTTAGCACCAACAAAATGGTAATTACATGCTTTCACCTTAACAACAAACTAGCATATGAACTGCTGAAGATCCACTTAAACAATTTACTTCGCTATAATCTTCATCCAAAGTATCTTGGAGTAACATTGGACTAAACTCTCTTCTATAAGATACATCTAGAGAGTACAGCGGCAAAAATCAATACGAGGAACAACATACTTCAGAATTTATGTGAAACTAAATGGGAGCTTCAGCTGCCACACTTAGGTCATCAGCACAAGGGCTGGTCTACTCCACAGCAGAATACTGTGCCCCTGTATAGCTTAACAGCTATTCATACTAGTCAGTTAGACACCAGACTCAGTGATACCATGAGGATTATAGACAAATGTATTAAAACATTCCAGCTTGCTAGCTTCCTGTTCTGAGACTTATAGGACTGACAGTTTCACAAAGGAAAGATGCACTAATACAGAAAAATTATGAACAACTCACTCCTACCAATGCCGACCTTCCTCATTTATCAGCTGGAAGATTCAAATCCAGATAGCCTCCACTGCCACTTGCATAACATCTGTGCAACAACTTTTATATTGATTTCCAATGGAAAGCTAAATGGGTCACTGAATACCCACATAGGAAGACATATAAATGACCCCACAAAAAAGGTGCCACCCTTTGAACTACCCCATCACTAATAGACAATCCTGAGTAGGATTCATACCTCACATGGCATCTGCCAGGACTCTGTGTAAAAGGGGCATAGCATCCTCCCTCAGTGTGACTGTGGGCTTCCGTGTCAAACTGTAGATCGCATTGTCCAGTATCTGATTTTATATATATATATATAAATGATGCTGTGCTTCAATGGTTAGAAGGAGATAAATATATGTATACACACAAACACACAAATGTGTGTGTGTTTGTGTGTATTTGTTTTCGTAGGTTTTCACGGGTATAGGTATGTAGGTCTTGGCATACTTGGGTCTTTTCCCGTATAAGGTTGAAAGTACCTAGGCGACGTTTCGACGAGGTCTCACTCATCATCGTCAGGCTGGTGCTTTCAGCTTCGGGCTTTGCTCATACAAGCACGAAGCCAAAAGCACCAGCCTGAAGATGATGAGTGAGACCTCATCGAAACATCACTAGATACTTTCAACCTTACACGGGAAAAGACCCAAATACGCTAAGACCTACACACATACAAACACACACACACACACACACACAGAGAGAGAGAGATATATAGATATAGATATAGATATAGATATAGATATAGATATAGAATAGAATAGAATTTTATTGGCCAAGTGTGATTGGACACACAAGGAATTTGTCTTGGTGCATATGCTCTCAGTGTACATAAAAGAAAAGATACGTTCATCAAGATACAACATTTACAACACAATTGATGATCAATATATCAATATAAATCATAAGGATTGCCAGCAACAAGTTATAGTCATACAGTCATAAGTGGAAAGAGATTGGTGATGGGAACTATGAAACGATTAATAGTAGTGCAGATTCAGTAAATAGTCTGACAGTGTTGAGGGAATTATTTGTTTAGCAGAGTGATGGCCTTCGGGAAAAAACTGTTCTTGTGTCTAGTTGTTCTGGTGTGCAGTGCTCTATAGCGTCGTTTTGAGGGTAGGAGTTGAAACAGTTTATGTCCAGGATGCGAGGGATCTGCAAATATTTTCACGGCTCTCTTCTTGATTCGTGCA